>NC_090271.1:167596208-167909208 GCF_040414725.1 Anabrus simplex
TTAAAAAAATAAAGAAATTCTGCCTTCTGTAAATACTCTCATGTAAACTTGCCTTGTCCATTAATGTTCCCTGGAATGTCCTTAGAACCCGTTTATGGAGGCCCACCAAGATAAGATCTCAGATCGCTGGATTCAGAGTCCAGAGTGCTAACCATAGTCGCTTACCCAATCAACTATATCTATGCCCACTTTCAAGCGCTAGATGCTCTGGTAATGTGGGTTGGACCCTGTCTTGAATTTTCTTTTTGAATTGCCCAATTGTGATGCTGAGGGGATGTTTTTCCAAAAGTGTATGATATTTATAGGAGGAATAGGGGAAGCAGGGGTGCTGGGGTTTTCTTATTAGATATAAATAATTTTACAAGTCATTAAATATTAAAATGTAATAAAAATGAAATTTTATGTATTAGAATTCATATCAACAACACAAGATTTTCTTGAGAGTAAGCTAGTGAAAGGGGGACAGCATTGAGAAATATGTACAGCTATATTAAAACACAGAAGGGGGTGAAAAAAAAAATCCAGACCTAAAATGGGAGACAGGAGAGCTCAGGATGTGTCAGAGGTATTAGACAAGAGTGAACAGTTGGGTTGTATAGCAATAGACTTATTTAAAGCTTTTCACAGAGTATACCATGGTACTCATCAAGAAAATGAGAAAAATAAGACTGGATAGGAGGCAAATGGGTCATTAACAGAACCTCAGAAAGTGGGGAGGGGTATAGGAGAGGGCAGTAAACTGGCGCCTTTACATTTTTGTAATTTTTTTGAACAGTATGCAAGAAGGATTGAACTTGCAAATTGTATACAGAAAAGTGAACTGTTTAGATGAGTTTAAAATATTGCAGGAGGTCCTGGACAAAATATATACTGTATCTGGACTCAGAAAAATGGGATGAAAATCAATGTTGAAAGGAGTCAAGCAGTTAGTTTCAGGAACAAGACATACAGAATAGTGCATAATTGCTAAATTGGAGGGGGAGGGGGAGGTGGATTTTGAAGATAATTCTAGATAATTACGGGTCACACCAGGCAGTGGTAAATCTCAATAGGGAAGACATATAAGGTATGTAGTCAATAAAGCATTTAGGTCACTGCACACTGCAATGCAGATATTAAAAGGAACAAGCAGGGGTATAAAAAAGATGGCATACTTAATACTTGTAAGACCTCAACTGAAGTATGCTTTGCGGGTAAGGGATCCTTATCAAGAATTTTTGGTAAAAGAATTGGAATGGGTACAGAAGAAAGCACGTTAGGTATGTGATGAGGACCACAGAATAACCAGCAGTGTTAGTATCATGCCAAGGAAACTTGGGAGGGAAAGTTTGAGAGAAAGGAGCTTGAGAGCAAGAATGGAGGGTATGTACCTGGCATATACAGGGGAAAGTGCTTAGGAGGATAATGGAAAGATTAAAGACTGAAGGTGTTTATAGAGGTAGGTTCGATAAAGAGTTCAAAATAAGGTTATGCCAATGGCATAATAACCGGGGGAAATATTAATCTGTAGGAAGGGCGGAAAATAATGGAACAGCTGAGGAAAGGACATTTTAATCATTTCCAAAAATATGTGCATTCATTCAAATGTAGAATGAGGTCATAGCAGAAGGAAGTAAGAAAATACCCCATTTGAAAATAAATTTTCTAATTCTTATGTGTTTACACCATGATTAAATTCTGGTGAAAAAGGATCATAGACTTATTGCTTATACCTTCATATTTTCAGAACAAACAGTCCCTCAGTATGAAGATGATTAATTTTTATAACATTTTTGGGTCACTCGAGCAGTTGCTGAGAAGATTGCTGAGCAGATTCAGCAAACTCCTCAGTTTAAAAGGCACTAAAAAAATGGGCAGTATGGAAAACTATCAGCTCTAAGTCAGGTCAGCAGTGGTAATTTATAGTTGGCTACACTTCGTGCATTCATTTCTCAGCAAAATGCCTATACATATTATCTTTGGCATTATACATGTGCATTGCTAATTTCAGGTTCTCATATTTCTGTGGTTCATAGGGCATCAAACTGCAAGTTCCAAATATGTTACTGACAGATTTGATGTTACCATCAGCTCCTTACACAGGGTGCTCCAAAGAGTTGTTCCATTTTTGAGCTATCTATCTATCTATCTATCTATCTATCTATCTATCTGCCCAAATAATCACCAGCCTACAGAAGTTGAAAAAGGGACAAAGAACTACATTTCAGAAAAAGAGGGTGTCCAGGTGTTATTGGAGTCATCGATGGTTCTCACATAAAAATTGACAAACCAAGAAATGACCCAGATTTCTATATAAATACCTACAGGTATTTTGTGTTCCATCCATGGCTGTATTGGAGGAGAATGGCATCGACATTATTGTGGAAAGGGCCTTGCCTCAACAGGAAATAGGCGAATTTGAGGACGATGACGATGATGACAATAAAGGATTCGGAATGACATTGTCAGTACATCAAGAATGTAAACATAATTCATTCCTTATCTCCTCATTACAGTAATCAAGTACCCACCAAATAAATGATTTGTTTCTCCTGCTGTCACTAGATGATGTTGATTTCGCACGGAACGGTTCTATTTGTGTTCTAACACACTGCAATAACGAACCGGTTCTGAACGGTAATCAGTATGCGCTTGCGCATTCACAGTTGTTGGTATCGGTTCTGGACGCGTTCCGAACTCATTCCGAACTGTGTGTTGGAAGAAACCTATTGAAGTTAAAATGAGTAGATGAGTACAAGGGCTGAATGCCAGGCGTAATTTCAATCATATAATGGAAACAAGAGAGGTCCACCTATTCAATACCATATAATGTTATAAGAAAAATTATAACATTTTATTACACACGGTACCGGTTTCGATGCTGGTGTGCATCATCATCAGCCAAAAATAAGAAAAATGTACATAGACAAAGTCACAATAAACAATGCATAAAGTACATACAAATTTTACAAAACTGGCAAGATCTAATTAAAAACGGGATACATAAATATTAACCTATGACCTAAACTTAAAAAATAGCACCAAGTGTCTTAAAAATTTGAATGTACGTCCTCTTGATAAAAGTCCTCTGAATCTAAAAACATTAAACCATGTGCAGACAAAGACCAATGTTTCACTATCATAAAAGTCCAAGAACATAATTTTAATTTTGTTAGAACATATGTGTAAAAGGTTTACTTGCTAAACATTCACGGAGTATAAGAGTAACCAGTGCAAGAATTAAGAAACCATTTTTCCATTGGTTAAAAATGGCTGTCATTAAAATAACACAACCAGTCAAAAGACGTAACTTCCTATTTTGCATGATAAAACATATGTCTTCTCTAACATAGCCGCTTTCTTTAAGTATTAGATAACAAGATCTTTTTAATGAAAAATTTTTGGTGGACGCCATGTTTCCAGGGTACTGTTCTCGGTTCAAACTAGGACCTGAAGCAAAATAAAAAAGAAAAGAATATCAAGAAAGGCTTTTTAAAAAATCTTGTCGTAAATTTTTTTCGTGAATAAGAGACTCACCTCTGGGAGCGTATATATTATGTGTTATTAGACGTTAGGGAAGACACTGAGAGCCGCAAGACACCATGACCAATGCACTCGCATTGGAGGGGAAGGGAGGGGGAAGCAAAACAAGGGAGGCACTGAGAAGGAGTAGGAGGGGCCCGGAGCCAATGGCAATGAAGGAAGGAGAGAAGAGGGAGGGAAATTATGCAGGGCAATGCGGCGAGAGGGCGTGGCGTGAGAACGTTTTTTGTATGCTATGAAAAACTAATTTGCTATTAGAAGCTTTTCTAAGTCTGAAAAACGCTATCAAAAAATCTTGGTTTGTCAGAAATATCATTAAGATTCAAACCAGCATTAAAGTATTGGTCCAGGTGAATAAATACGGAATAAACATGAAGTTTTTAAACTTGAATGAAACAGCCAACCAGGCAAAAGTAACAGCCCATCAATATATGGGTTTAAAGATTAAAATTGGAAAAATAGGCAAGGACATTGGATTTATTAAGCAATGTATAAGGCTTAATCTTACCCCTAATTTTTTAAGGAATACATTAAAACCAAGCTTCCTACCCTTTCATCGGCGTAATCTTTACTTTAGGACTAATAAACTTTGGTTAAGAAACAAACTAAAATTTTTGTATCGGAAAAAATCTTTCCTCAATTACCGTTTATATGAGTCTCACCTCAGAGCTACTGTTTTACTTACTGAAGCCCAGTGGAATTTATTTCAAGAACAAGTTTTTGCTAAGTTATCAGATATACTAGCCACAAAACAGTCCACACTGGACAAAAAACTTGAAGTACTTTTAGACAAAGCTAATTCAGTCAAACAGACTGGAAATCGGGAACCAAAAAACGGTCTCTTGGCTCAGTTCCATCCTCCTTTGATCAATCTCTCCAACATAACCTTGGATGAGGATGAAAGGGCTATTCTCGAAAAAGGTCCTAAGCACAACTGGCCATGTCTAAATTCCGTCAATACAGTTACAAAACTTGTCATTGAGTCAGAGATGGCTATTAGTAAAATGCCACATGACCTCCAAGGGGAAGTCAGATTTGATGTTAAAAAGCAACTTGAAAAAACTTTTCTTTCTGATAAACGTGCATTAGCCCCTAATAATAATAATAATAATAATAATAATAATAATAATAATAATAATAATAATAATAATAATAATAATAATAATAATACGGATCCTTATACAGTAAATAAGAAAATTCAGGACCTCAAGAGGAAGGTATCTGCTAATAACCTTATCATCACAAAGGCTGATAAGGGCAATACTACCGTAGTTATGGATAAAACGGAGTATACACAGAAAACCAAAGCCTTTTTTAATAATGGTTCTTTTTCAATTATAAAGAAGGACCCTACACAAATCATTCAAAGACAGCTAAAACAAATCCTGAAGGATTCTTCCTTCCTTTTTACGGAACAAGAAAAACAAAAGTTAATAACCATGAACCCGAGTTTGCCGACAGCGAGATCACTTCCCAAGATTCACAAAGCCGGTGTCCCCATTCGGCCTATTATAAATTACAGGCCTAGTCCTCTTTACAAGCTAGCGCAGTTTATTCAAACGTTTCTTGCTAAAAATTACAAGTTTTCTTCGAACAACTCGATTAAGAACACCACGGAATCAATTAATAGATTGGATAATTTAGTTCTTCGTCCCTATCACACTATGCATTCTTTCGATATAGTTAACATGTATCCCAGTATAAGTACCAAGGAGCTTCTTCCTATCATCAAGAAGAATCTTCTTGCCAATAGTCAGCTAAGTAAACTGGAAGTTTTAAATTTTATGAGTCTTCTTAACTTGCTAATTAATAATAATTACTTTACTTTTGATAATACCATTTATAAGCAGAATGGTCTGGCAATGGGGTCACCGGCCTCCGGGATTTTGGCAGAGATTTACTTAGACCACTTAGAAAATAATGCTATAAGTAAAAATTTAACCTTCAGTAATATTTATTTCTGGGCCAGATTTGTGGACGATACCTTTGTAATTCTAGATGAACGGTCCACAGATGCAAAAGCTACTCTTGACAATCTTAACAGTTTAGATCAGAATATAAAGTTTACCTTAGAATCCGAGAATAATAATCGTTTAAATTTTTTGGACCTAACGGTTACTCGTTCACTTTCTTCCTTTTCATATAATATCTATAGAAAGCCTACTCAGACTGCTATCACCATCAGGAACGATTCTTCCCATCCGCAGGCCCATAAGAATGCCACATATAATAGTCTGGCTGACAGAGCCTTTAGAGTTCCTATGTCAAAAAAGAATCTGAATAAAGAACTAAATTTAATCCGGGCGATAGCTAGAAACAATGGTTTTAAGAATGCTTTCATTGATAGAATTGTTAACAAGTTTAAGTACCGTCCTAATACCACCCTTTCGAGAGAAAAACCCAAAGTTAATAATTTTTCGACTTTTACCTTCACAAATAAAATACACAGCATCACCAACATCTTCAGAAAACATAACACTAAGATTTCTTACAGAACTAATAATAGAAGTATTGACACCCTGCATAACTCCACTTCATTAAATAGAAATAATGTTTTTCATAGTTCTGGAGTATACAGATTATGCTGCCATGACTGCAGCAGTTCTTACCTTGGACAGACAGGGCGTAACTTTAAAATTAGATACGCGGAACACGTTAATGCCGTTAGGTACAATAAGTTTTCAGCAATGGGGCAGCATATGAAAGATTTTCAACATAATTTTACTAGCATTGATCAGGATCTCACAGTTTTACAGGTTATTAATAAAGGTACTTTACTTGACATCACTGAGAGCTGTTTTATTCACCTGGACCAATACTTTAATACTGGTTTGAATCTTAATGATATTTCTGAGAAACCAAGAGTATTGTTTGATTTTTTGATAGCGTTTTTCAGACTTAGAAAAGCTTCTAATAGCAAATTAGTTTTTCGTAGCATACAAAAAAGTTCTCACGCCATGCCCTCTCGCCGCATTGCCCTGCATAATTCCCCTCCCTCTTCCCTCCTTCCTTCATTGCCATTGGCTCCGGGCCCCTCCTACTCCTTCTCAGTGCCTCCCTTGTTTTGCTTCCCCCTCCCTTCCCCTCCAACGCGAGTGCATTGGTCATGGTGTCTTGCGGCTCTCAGTGTCTTCCCTAACGTCTAATAACACATAATATATACGCTCCCAGAGGTGAGTCTCTTATTCACGAAAAAATTTTACGACAAGATTTTTTAAAAAGCCTTTCTTGATATTCTTTTCTTTTTTATTTTGCTTCAGGTCCTAGTTTGAACCGAGAACAGTACCCTGGAAACACGGCGTCCGCCAAAAATTTTTCATTAAAAAGATCTTGTTATCTAATACTTAAAGAAAGCGGCTATGTTAGAGAAGACATATGTTTTATCATGCAAAATAGGAAGTTACGTCTTTTGACTGGTTGTGTTATTTTAATGACAGCCATTTTTAACCAATGGAAAAACGGTTTCTTAATTCTTGCACTGGTTACTCTTATACTCCGTGAATGTTTAGCAAGTAAACCTTTTACACATATGTTCTAACAAAATTAAAATTATGTTCTTGGACTTTTATGATAGTGAAACATTGGTCTTTGTCTGCACATGGTTTAATGTTTTTAGATTCAGAGGACTTTTATCAAGAGGACGTACATTCATATTTTTAAGACACTTGGTGCTATTTTTTAAGTTTAGGTCATAGGTTAATATTTATGTATCCCGTTTTTAATTAGATCTTGCCAGTTTTGTAAAATTTGTATGTACTTTATGCATTGTTTATTGTGACTTTGTCTATGTATATTTTCTTATTTTTGGCTGATGATGATGCACACTAGCATCGAAACCGGTACATGTATAATAAAATGTTATAATTTTTCTTATAACATTATATGGTATTGAATAGGTGGACCTCTCTTGTTTCCATTATATTCTCGGTTCAATACGGAATAAACATGAAGTTTTTAAACTTGAAAGTAATTTCAATCAATCAATCAATCAATCAATCAATCAATCAATCAATCAATCAATCAATCAATCAATCAATCATAATTGATATGCATTGAGTGCTGTCAATCAATTATTTTACTAGTTTCTTCTTTAAAAAATTTAAAAGGACTTGGAAGTTTACCAAAAATTTCCCTTGATATATAATTCCAATCCCTAATTCTTCACCCTGTAAATTAATATTTGCCCCAATTTGTCCCTTTAAATTCAAATATTATCTTCATATTTCCTTCCCACCTTTAAAAGATTTACTCAAGCTTATTCATCTACTAATGTTATTCCACACCATATCTCCACCTGGAACATACCACTTAGTAGAGCAGCTCATCTCCTTATTCCCAAGCCTTCCCAGCTCAAAGTTTGGAACATTTTTCTAACACTACTCTTTTGTCAGAAATCATCCAGAACAAATCATGCTGCATCTTTTTGGATATCTTGCAGCTCTCATATCAAGTAATCCTAGTGTGGGTCCCATTCACTGGAACCATACTCTAATTGGGGTCTTACCAAGGGCTTACACACTCTCTCCTTTATATCCTTACTACAACCCCTAAATACCGTAAAGAGATTCAATTCTTAAAAAAGAATTTATTAAATAGATCCACCTATTCAATACTTGTCGTGCTAATTATATTAACAGTTCATTTAAAATACTAGAAATTTTGGCCTTTAATTTTGGCCATCTCCAGCTCTAATAAAAATTGATACAAACACTTAAAGAAGTGAAACATTATTTACAAAGATACCCTATTAAAAACATGCATAATAAAAAACATGCATAAATTTTACAATTCTTTCAATTTTTGAAGTGTTTATATCAATTTTGATTAGACCTGACGATGGCCAAAAGTAAAGGTCAAAAGATGTCCTAGTACTTTAAAAGAACTGTTAATATAATTAGCACAACAAGTATTGAATAGGTAAATCTATTTAATCCCAGAGTACTAACATTATTCACAAGCTGCCCCATACTAACATACATCAAATATACATGCATGTCCATATCTACACTAAAACAACAAAAAAACTCCACATTGTTGCTAGAAGTAATATATTATTTAAGAATTACAAAGTATAGTTTGCATTATGTTGTTAGTAAAGAATATTTCTAAACATCTAAGTGGATGAGCTTCTTCTTTCAACGTAGGTCTTTGACAGATATGAATTATGTTCTTTTTTTTTGTTTTTTTTTGTGTATATTCCTGTGTTTGAATCAGTTGTTTCCAATATATGCCCATCCTTACCAAAGAGTTTATCCATGTCACAGTCAACAAAAAGCTGTTCTAGAGGTTTAGAGGCTTAGGCTGAGTTGTTTGAAGTAGTCGCTTCTGTTATTCTCTTCCTAGTTCCCTTTTGAGATTTCTCTTTCGATGGCCACTCAATTTGTTGTATTTCAACAGAAACTCGTAAATCTGGGCCACAGTCGAGATTATTTTTAGAACCATAGTCACTGGGTGAATAGTTTGGCTCATCATCAGTGAGTCATCGTTCTCAGATTTGGTTTCTAAACGGTTGTTTTCCCCACTTTCATCTTTATCCAGCTCATCAAGAATACATCAGATGAACTCGTCCTATTTCACTCTTTGTTTATCCATTGTGCCCAATAACTATAAAGCAACCATCTGGAATGAGCAACTTACCTGAATATGACAACATCCAAGTATCTAATAATACATACATTTTATGTACCAACGATAATGCATTAATACTAACAATACATAAAAAAAGCACAGTGACTTACCATAAATGAACTCTCCTGGTATTTGCTGCTCGTGCAGTTATATAACGAATAGATGTTAATTTTATGTATGTAATAAATTCTTTTTTTTTTTTTAAAGAATTGAATCTCTTTATGTTATATTGTCAATATGGAACCATTATGATATTTTTGAGTTGTAACCCCTAAATACCCTTATAACCATGTGAAGAGATCTGTTACCATTCTTTACAACCTCGTTAATGTGATTACCCCAACAAAGATCATTCCTTGTATTAACACCTACGTACTTACGGTGATTCTCATGAGGTACTATCACCCCATTAACAGAGTAATTAAAACTGAGAGGACTTTTCCTCTTGATAAAACTTACAATATGATTTTTCATCCTGTTTATCATCATGCCATTGTCTGCTGTCCATCTTACAACAAAATAGCCTTATTTGTGATTCTAGTCCAATAGCCACCGGGCGAGTTGGCCGTGCGCGTAGAGGCGCGCGGCTGTGAGCTTGCATCCAGGAGATAGTAGGTTCGAATCCCACTATCGGCAGCCCTGAAGATGGTTTCCCGTGGTTTCCCATTTTCACACCAGGCAAATGCTGGGGCTGTACCTTAATTAAGGCCACGGCCGCTTCCTTCCAACTCCTAGGCCTTTCCTATCCTATCGTTGCCATAAGACCTATCTGTGTCGGTGCGACGTAAAGCCCATAGCAAAAAAAAAAAAAGTCCAATAGCCCTCATTTTAATCATTAAACTCCCATAAAAAACCCTATTGAAAGACTTGAACAGGTCAACAGCGATACAGTCCATTTCACCTTCTGAATCTAAAATATCTGCTATATCTTGCTGGAATCCTACAAGTTCAGCCTCACTGGAATAACCTTTCCTAAACCCAAACTGCCTTCTATCAAATCAGTTAGTTACTGTGCAAATGTGTCTAATACAATCAGGAACAATGCTCTCCCAGAGCTTACAAACAACACATGTCAAGCTGACCAGTCTGTAATTATCTGCTTTATATCTATCGCCCCTTTCCTTGTACAATGGGACTACCCTCCATTCATTTATTATTGCTCCTTCATGCAAATAGTAATCAAATAAGTATTTCAGGTATGGCACTGTATTCCAAACCATTATCTTTAATATACCCCCAGAAATCTTATCAATCCCAGATGCTTTTCTAGCTTTCAACTTTTGTATCTTTTTGTAAATATATTTATTATCCTAGCTAAACTTCAGTAATTCACCAGTGCCAGGCTGAGTGGCTCAGGCAGTTGAGGCATTGGCCTTCTGACCTGAACTTGACAGATTCGATCTTGGCTCAGTTGGGTGGTATTTGAAGGTGCCCAAATACATCAGCCTCATGTCGGTAGATTTATAGGCACATAAAAGAACTCCTGCAGAAAAAAAATTTGGCACCTCGACATCTCCACAAACCATCAAAAAGTAGTTAGTGGAACGTAAAAGAACAATAAAATTATTATTTAATTCATCAGTATTAGTTGCCTGCTCTATCTGGACATTATTGCAACCCAGTTACTCATGAACGGGAAGATTAAAGGTCGGAGTACACGGGAGCAACTGGAACGAACCCCAGGAAGTGAGAACCATAATCTCCAAGAACCCTTCACCTTGAATGAACTAGAGTCTGTCATCTCCACCTTGAAATTAAATAAGGCTGCTGGCATCGATGATATCAGAGTAGAACAGATCAATAAATTCGGCAGGACTACTCTGCAATGGCTGCTTACAATGATTAATGAGTGTGTATATAAGCTTTATATTCCCAAGCTCTGGAGGAAAGCTCGAGTGGTTGCACTACTTAAGCCTGGTAAGGAGCCAAACGATCCTAAAAACTTTCGCCCAGTATCATTGTTATGTCATTGTTTCAAGATCTTCGAGCGCCTTATCCTTTACCGAATTAGTGGCATCCTCGAAGGAAAGTTCATTCCTCAACAAGCTGGTTTTCGACCTGGAAAGTCATGCTGCAGTCAAATCCTGAACCTTACTCAACACATCGAGGATGGTTTCGAACAGCGTAAGGTAACTGGAGTTGCCTTTGTTGACTTAACAGCTGCCTATGACACCATCAACCACAGGAAGTTAATGAGGAAAATTTACCAGCTCACTAAAGATTATCAACTAACATCTCTTATTGGCATTCTTCTGCAGAATAGAAGATTCCAAGTCTCTCTCCATGGTAAGAAGAGCAGATGGTGCGTACAAAAGAACGGTTTACCTCAAGGCAGTGTGCTAGCCCCTGTGCTCTTTAACATTTACACTAATGATCAGCCCATAATGGAACATACCAGGCTTTTCATCTATGCCGACGATACTGCAGTGGCTGCCCAAGGAAAGACTTTTGAAGAGGTGGAGGAAAAGTTGACTTCTGCACTAGATACTCTTGGCTCTTACTATGAAGGCAATCATCTAAAGCCAAATCCCAACAAGACTCAGGTGTGCGCATTTCACTTAAGGAATAGAGAAGCTCGGCGGGAACTGGACATTATATGGCAAGGCAAACGACTAGAACATTGTCCAACACCTGTGTACCTAGGTGTTACTCTTGACCGAACACTGTCCTTCAAGAAACATTGCCACAACACCAGGCTGAAAGTTAGTTCACGGAACAATCTTTTGAGAAAGCTCACAGCCACCACCTGGGGAGCAAGCCCTCACGTCCTGAGAACCTCTGCTCTTGCTTTGTGTGTGTCTGCTGCAGAGTACGCTTCACCTGTGTGGAGTGCATCCACTCACACCAAGGAGGTTGACATTGCAATCAACGAGACTGTACGTATCTTGTCGGGATGTCTGAAGCCAACCCCAGTTGACAAACTCTACCCGATTGTTGGAATAGCTCCCCCCACTATCAGAAGGGCTGTTGCTGCTGATGCAGAGAGGACAAAGAAGACTAATGATTCTCGCCAGCCACTGCATGATCACCAGGCTGTAGTCTGTCGACTGAAGTCGAGAAAGAGCTTCATCACCAGGACTCAACCACTGGTAGGAACACCTGAGTCTAACCGCATCACCAGGTGGAAGAGCGTGCTGCCGCCTGATACTCCTGCAAAGGAAGAGCTAGCTCCAGGAAATGACCTGCCCTACCCTATTTGGAGATCACTTAATCGTCTTAGGGTGGGCGTACCTCTTTGCAAGACCAACATGCAAAAATGGGCCATACTTCCAGCTGATGGAGACGCATCCTGCAAGTGTGGTATAACACAACATCCGAACCACCTGCTCATCTGTCCCCTACTAGAACATCCCTGCACTACACAGGACCTGATCGAGGTGAACAACAAGGCCATTGGAGTCGCTACATTTTGGAAATGCTGACCGGACACGGAATGATGATGATGATGATCCTTATATCCAACTACCTTTACATACTGCTGACTGAATACTTCTGCCTACTGTAAGTCCTCACATATACACTCCCCTTGTTCATTAGTGATCCCTGGAATGTCTTTTCTGGAATCTGTTTCTGTCTGAAAGTATCCTTTCAGTCCTCTCTAAAATTCACAGAGCTGCCAATTATGTTTGCCATCATGTTATCCTCTAAATTATCTTCTAAATTAAATTATCTACCACTGATCCACAGAGGGAACTTTGTTGAAAATTGATGTTTCTTTATGTATCTTAGCTGATTTGTTAAGAGACAGGTCTAGTTTTTCCAACTCCCCGAGTATATGATGCCAGAAAAACTTCTTTCCTAAGCAGCTTATCATTACACCAACTCATACAGGTTTTGGTGACAATGGAACTGGAAAGGCTGGGACTGGGGAGAAGGTGGCTGTGGCCATGGTCTTAATTAAGGTACACTAGCTTCTACCTCATCTGAAAACAGAAAACCATGGAATCTTCAGTGTGGTGGGGTTCAAACCCATAATCTCTTGAATGCAAGCTGACAGTTGCACAACCCATACTACATAGCCAACTTGCACAGTTGTATGGTTTTTATTTTCATCTTATCTGCTTGTACTGAATAAACTGAGATGGGCTGCAGGAAAGTGTTTAGAAAATTTATTTTCTTTCCATGTTCCTTTCAATCTCGCTGGATCATCAATTGTTGTTCAGTATTGTTGCGTAGTATTGAGTTTGTAATATTGAGAGTGCATTTGGCGTTATGTGAACCAAGTTTCAAAAGCACTTACCTGATATTTGAAGAGTTTGTTTGATATGTTTTGAAGTGGTTGTATGCATCTTCAATGCAATCAGGTGACACTGAATAATCGCATGCATAACTGATAACCCTTTCCCATACTGGTGGTGCATTCTTCGATAGGATGTCTAACGGAAAACCTTTTATCAATTTGTAAAAGGATTTTGACAACTCCATGAAGAAATTCTGGAAAGAAAGAGTACAAGTGTTGATAAAGTGAGTCATGAATACTAAATCTGTGGACTGGAATTGTGGGTAAAGTACTGATGAAATATGAGATAACAACCTTTGAAACTAGATTATAATTGAAGGGTACAATATAAATTAGTAGGTCTGAATTTTGGATATCTTAATTCTGGATGAAGAATATGCTCTCATTTATTATTACAGTAGCATGCAAGTTAATCTGAACAAGATACTGAAACAAAAGTCATAAGAACTACTGAAAATCAGTTCTGCAATTACATAAAGTCATGTGACCTTTGTTCTTCAAAACAGCATTGATGTGTTTTGGCATGGATTAGACCAATTTTTCACAAATATTCTTGATCTCTTCATAGTGAAACCACACCTTGATAAGAAAGCATATCATGCTATCTTTCATTGATCTATACAGTTTTTCCATTCTCTTTTTACAAATGACCCATGAATTTTTGATGGGATTGATATCAAGTGAGTTGCTGGGCTAAGGGAGCACTTCAGTGTTTTTTCTTCAAAGAATTTCTTGACCTTTTTGGATGTGCAGCATGTTGCAAGATCTTGTTGAAAAATATTTTCACTATCAGGAGAGAGTTTTTGTAACTCAGGCACTACCATCTTTCAAACGATTTCTATCTTACAAGTGACAATGTCTATGTACTGGTCATTGTTCACCATACCCTTAAAAGGGGATTAAATGTCCTGGCTTTTGTAGGTAAAATAACAGTTCTGGAGGATGTGTAGCAGCTTGTTGAATAAGTGATGTTTTCTCTGATGTTTCTTTACGCACATAAAGAACATGCTGACCACAAACTTTTAAATAGCTTTCATCTAAAAATACAATCTTACACAGTCCATTCTTTATGTAGTTTAGTTTTGCACATAGTATCCATCATAACCTGTTTCTTTGCTGGTGTGCGCACTCTTCTTCCTGGCTCCTATTGTCTGCAGTGAACTTTTGTAATGTGA
This sequence comes from Anabrus simplex, assembly GCF_040414725.1. Classification (NCBI taxonomy): domain Eukaryota; kingdom Metazoa; phylum Arthropoda; class Insecta; order Orthoptera; family Tettigoniidae; genus Anabrus; species Anabrus simplex. Next base: position 167,610,774 of record NC_090271.1, read on the forward strand.
ACATTTTGCCCATTCTGACTTAAATCTCAGTTTAGGTCAACAGCTGAGAGCCTGGGGTTTATTTTATTCTTCCTAATGACTAAATGGTTTTCTTTTGGTGTAGTCTTGCATTTCCAAACACAGTGATAAAAAGGACCCAGGTTCTCGGTATTACTTCAAATTGAATTTACTATAGCCACACCAACGAACCAATTTGTCTTTGTGTCATAGAATATGCTCAGCTTCTTCTTCTTTTTCTGCACCTTGTTCCTTATGTGGGGTCAGCAACACAACTGTGCTGATTCTAGAGCACCCTGTCCCATGTATCCTCAGCAGTGAGCTTGAGTTCTGTTATATCCAATTGATCTTCTGATCCAAAGTTAGTTTGGGTCTTCCGCGGCCTCTTTTTCTTCCCCTCTGCTACCCCATTACTCCCTTGAGCAAGTGCCCTTCTTTGTACATGGCCGTACCAGAAGAGTCTCCTGTCTCTTAAGAGGTATGTACAGCTAATGTTACAATTTTTTAATGTATCAATAATAATAATAATAATAATAATAATAATAATAATAATAATAATAATAATAATAACAACAACAACAACAACAACAACAACAACCATCATCATCATCATCATCATCATCATCATCATCATCAAAAACTCGTGTCCTCATCCTGAGGTTGTGGAGCTCTTTTCAGGCACACCCCCGTTGGAGGTGAGCTGCATGTACCATTTTAACCACATACCAACCCTCCTGCCATTCTTAAATTCCTGGCAGTACCGGGAATCGAACCCGGGCCCCCGAGGACGGCAGCTAATAACACTAACCGTTACGCTACGGAGGCGGAAATAATAATAATAATAATAATAATAATAATAATAATAATAATAATAATAATAATAATAATAATAATGTTATTGGCTTAAAGTCCCACTAACTACTTTTATGGTTTTTGGAGACTCCGAGGTGCCAGAATTTAGTCCTGCAGGAGTTCTTTTACGTGACAGTAAATCTACCGACATGAGGCTGATGTATTTGAGCACCTTCATATACTACCAGACTGAGCCAGGATCAAACCTGCCAAGTTGGGGTCAGAAGGTCAGCGCCTCAACTGTCTGGGCCTCTCAGCCCGAATTTTAATGTTTCTATTGTTTCAATTTGCAGTCAATAACACAGCACAATACTGAAAACGTATATGATCATACCCAGAGATATTTCATTTAATTACTGCATTCCAATAATGTTAATACTAATACCACCATACACCTGCAATGGAATTAGCCTGAAAGTGGAAACAGTATTTAGTCGGAATGCATGATTTTTCAAATCAAATAGAGTTCCGTTAATCCGAACCCCGTTAATCCGAAAGTCCGGTAAATCCGAACTGAAATATGCATTTTAAAAGATATCTTTATTGAAATGAAGGAACTTATTATAGAATGAAGATTTACTTGCATTTTGTTACTCATATTTTACTAGAATAACGTAATTGAAACATAATTACTCATCATAAACCACCAATCACTGGTCATTTATCTTTACAAAGTCTGTTAGTTTCTTTTGTCGTAGAGATTGGAACCTACTCGAAGATGCAGTGTTAAACCATCGTCTCATAAACATCACATCAGTAACCGCTAAAGAATGGACATTTCAATTTACAGTATGTACTGTACTGTATTGGTAGAAACTATTTTCCTCAGACGGTTGAGGCGCTGACCTTCTGACCCCAACTTGGCAAGTTCGATCCTAGCTCAGTTCGGTGGTATTTGAAGGTGCTCAAATACGTCAGCCTCGTGTAAGTAGATTTACTGGCACGTAAAAGAACTCCTGCAGGAGAAAATTCCAGCACCTAGGCGTCTCCAGAAACCGTAAAAGTAGTTAGCGGGATGTGGAAACAATAAGATTATTAGAAAATAGTTTCCGGTTAATCCGAAAATTTCGTAATCCGAACAGACTCCGGTCCCAATTAGTTTGGATTAACGAGACTCTACCGTAGTTACAAATAGTATTAGAAATGACTTTGTTCGGATTAAATTGCATGCTACTGTATACTTCTGCCTCTCAACAGAGGCAGCCCTAAGGAATCAGTATACTCTCCTATAATAATAACTGAGAGGTGTAGTATTGAAATATCTATCTATAACCGAAATTAGATCTATGTAGATCACTGATGTGTCACTTGTGATAAGTATTCACATAGTGTGTCTTACGGGTGAGGGTGGTAGAATGCATCCATGGTGTTCCATATCTGGCAACTAAAAGGGGACCTAAGTAGCTCTCAGCTTGGAGAGTGTGGGTTGGCGATCACAGAGTCTACTTGAGTCTGACATTGCTTCCACTTACTTTCATCTATCCTATGTGACATTCCTTGGTCAACTTTTGTTCCCTTTAGATCCCGATGGTATTAGGTTCGTGAGGCCTAGTAATTCTTTCATTTTGATGTCCTTTGTGGCCCTTTTCTTTCTCATGCAAATACCTTCAGTCTCTGGAAGTTCAGACCTCTTCCTTTCTCTGTTTTGATTAGTCTTAATAGAGGACAGTTGCCCAGTTGTATTGCCTCTTAAAACAATAATAACCACCACCACCACCACCACCACCACTCAAATGGTGGAATAAAATCTGACATGATCCCTTAAATTTTTCACTCCAGCATAGCAAGAGTGTAAGTACAGCCTTGAGGACAGGAACCTGGGCAGCTGGCCTTGCCCACAGTATGGAATACTTCCCACTCTCCACTTAATCCCTAATCCCATGGCACTACAGCCCTGAAGGGCCTTGGCCAACCAAGCGACCGCTGCTCAGCCCGAAGGCCTGCAAATTACGAGGTGTTGTGTGGTCAGCACAATGAATCCTCTTGGCTGTTATTCTTGGCTTTCTAGACCGGGGCCGCTATCTCACCATCAGATAGCTCCTCAATTCTTATCACGTAGGCTGAGTGGACCTCGAACCAGCCCTCAGATCCAGTCCAGTGCCACAGATCTAACAGAAGGATGGGAAGATTTACATGAATGTAAATAATCTAAATATATGCAATGATGAAATATATGCAATGATATTTGGCTGAATTTTACATACAGTATAGATTAAAAATTTGGTCAACCTTCATTCCTGTCCTCCATTAAAAGCCCAATTATCTACCTCAAACTCTCTACTTCTTCCCTCATCTTCCTTAATTCTCACTCACACTCAGAGTCCCCACACCCGCTTCCCTCAGTCATTCTTTTATCTCTTCAAAGATCCATGATATGAAGAACAGAAGAAAGAAGAAAGGGAAAAAATGTTATTGTTCCATTACTTTTTTTTTTGCTAGTTGCTTTACATCACACCGACACAGATAGGTCTTATGGCGACTGTTCCATTACTAGATATATATCTCTGTTACCATTGTACGATTCTTTTGTATAGATAGTATCATTTACATCTCTCATTGAGAAAAGCAATGTTTACAAGTACTGTTATTTACTTACAGAATCGAGGTCTTCATTGAAGAGGAAAGCCTTGATTGTTATAAACCATGGAAAAGGGCTGGTCTCTTGCACAAGATAGCTTGTCATATTCATAGCCAACTCTGTATCAACTAGTTTTAACTTCGTTAAGACAAGAATATCATCCAAGAGTTGGGCACGATTCATGATGTCAATTTTATTGAAGCTATCACTTTTGAGGAAATCTGCCAGCATCTGCCAATTCTGTTGGTCATAGGTGACCCGGTAGTAGCCTACACATAAATATATTATTTAGCATCCAGTAAAATTAACTATCACCAGTAGAATAATGCCAGTCCAGTATACTTTGAAGATTTTTTAAATTATCTTATGCATTCATATGTACAGGTCTATAGATACACTGCAGAAAAAAAAAGAAAAGAAAAAGAAAGAAAACGTGCAGCATCCTCAAGGACAAGGTAATTTTATTCATAAGCGATGTGACTGGTAGTTCATCATTGCAGGAGTATATGATTACAAATTCAGACCAAATTAAACACTCATGTCACAGTAAAGGGTGCTCAAACAGTCACATCAATACACAGTGAACTCCCCTCTGGTGGGAATGCAGGTGCGCATTGGCACATACAAATTATCATAAAGGTGCCGAATGGCATCCTGCGATAGATTGTCCCAAGCATCTTGAACCTTTTGATACAATTCGGCAATGGCTCTTGCAGGCTCTGGAGGACATGTAAGTTCGCACTTCATCATGTCCCATACATGTTCAATTGACGAGAAATACGGTGATCTTAATGGCCAGAGCAGTTGTTGTACACCATGTAGAGCACATTGCATCACAGCAGCTGAATGTCAATGTCCATTGTCTTGCTGAAAAAGCATATCACCTTCCTGTTCAAGAAATGGCAGTCATATGGGGGACAACAACGTGTGCAATGTAGCAGGCACTGGATACGTTACCCTGCAGAAACACCAATTGTGACCACAAATTGTAACTGATGGCCCCCCACAACATGAAGCCTGGGTGTGGTGGTGGTGATTTTTGTTTTAAGAAGAAGTACAACTAGGTAATCACGTGAGTGAACGCACTCTGGAATAGGCTGCTCACCAGATGTACGCCATACAGGTGTACGTCCATCACTTACATACGGACAGGTCCTACTCTCATCACTGAAGACAACAGAGTACCATTCCCCTCACCAGTCGACTCTTTCACGACACCAGAGTAGCCATGCTTAGCAGTGTCGTGGTGTCAGTGGTAGCCTGGCCAGATGCACATGTGACTGTAATCTTGCTACAAGTATATGGTTCCTAATGGTCTTTGGTGACACAGAAGGTGCAACATGTGACTGGGTTTTGTTCTTGCATGATGTTCGGTCGGCCACTGCTGCTCTTACAATGCATCGATCTTGACATGCGTCTGTACTACGTGGATGTCCAGAGCCTGGTCTACAGGGTGGGAATGTTCCACAGACCACTGTTGAAAGCAGTGACACACCACCGATACATTGTGCCCAACATGTGCAGCAATCCATCGATACGTCCATCCAGCTTCCCGCAGGCTCAAAATGCGACCCTGTTCAAATGGCTGCAGTTGTTCAATAGGAGCACATACTCATCAGCAAGGCAAGGTTGTATCTTAGAATTAATGTTGCAAACACTCTTTATCTCTAACCTCAGCACAGTTACTGCCTGCAGAGTCAAAACAGAGTGTGAAACGACAGGTCTACCGAACGCTATCTGATTGCTGATATCCGTGACAAATGAATCACTAACACAACAAGCCCTCAGTATGCCACTGAACACAGTCCATGAGGATGTTGCATGTTTCTTTTTTTTTTTATCTGGCTGTGTATTTAAGGATGCATGATTCTAATTCTTGCCACTAAATATATTTTTTATTTACAAACTTTGTAGATATCACTGTGCCAAACTTCTAGTTGGAGCAATATTATATAATAAACAATAAGTAAAACCTCCAAACTAATAATTGTTTACAATAATATCTTAATTACTAAAGGCACATGTAAATCTATTTATACACAAAATGCACATAAAGACAAAGTGTATGGCAGAGTCTAAATATTAGAGTTACTTTGGTGAGATATTTGGGCATTGACAACTATGAACAAGGTAAACAATATTTTATCCATAGAATCATGGAGACAAGGAGCTCTAACAAAAGAAAGAGAAGAACTAACTTGTACATCTTAATACTTTATGTCAATTGTTTATATTCAGTTTGCACCAAAATGTACCAGAATCTGAATTAGTTCCACTATTCCTGTCTATACCTCAGTGACATGCCTAAAACTACAGTAGGCTCTCTCAAGTATCTGAGAATAATGCTTGTTTATAGCTATGCTTCAAGTACATCATTATGTGCCTAGAGTAAATGAATGTATTCTTACATGCAGGACTCTTAGTAATTAGCACATCACAAATATTTTAAACACTAAATAATATAAATCAAGTAGAAGTAATTTTTACCAGTCTGCCTCCTTATGTTTCTCACCTGCCTGACGTATATTGAATATTATCCACTCGTCGTGGCTGGCTACTCCTGTCATGTTGATGCAGGTGTCATTTGGTGAAAGCCATAACTTAGGGCAGGTGACATTGAAGTTGAGTTTACTTTGAGTTGTATATGAGAGAGGCACCCACCATCTCTGCCCTTTTGTTTCAACATCTTCCTGCCAACAAGCAGTCACATTAAATTTACTAAGTTTGAATGAGGGATGTTGAATTTGTAATTGTTCAGTTTCAGTCAGAAATATTTCAGTCTTCTTGAAGATCTCTGTCATAGTTAAAAGTCACAGTGAGGATTACTATGCACATTTTTTCAAGTTGAAAATGGAAAATATAAATACAAGGGCAGGACTGTGACAAAAGTAAATTATGATATTGGATATCACCATGACAATACTATTTAAAAGACAAACAGTTTTCATTTATGAACTATTTTTCAATGCATACATACCAAAAAACTTGTTTTTTGATATTTATCTTATCAAACTCCTTTTTTATTATTAATTTTTTTTTTATGCTGCTGAGACCTTAACAGTAAGTCTTCAACTTCAACACAATTTTGGGACTTCATATTTATTAAATTGTGTTGTGACTTCGCGCCTGATAGTATATGCAGGCTGGCTCACTTAATTGTTCACCTCTTCTTGTAAACATTTTGAGGCACAATGCCGAACATTGCGTGTGTTGTGCTGCTCTTCAGAAGATTGCGCCTTACTTCATATAAGTGACTGACCTTCTACTTCTTCTAGATTTTACGATTTAAAATCGTGCAGTGCTAATCCCCATTATCTTATATTGCTTCTTCAACTGTTTTTGTGAAAGACTCATCCTTTAATTTCTTGTTTTCCTATGCATTGGTTTTGTATTTTTATTCGGCTGATGATGACCCAGATTGGTGGTCGAAACCGGTACCGCTTCCGCTTCTGCTTATAATTAAATAAGAATGTAACACTACATTTCCTATTTACTTGTATTGAATAGGTTGAACCATGTTATTTGTTATTTCAATTTAATTCTCACATCAGTATAGTCGATTCTAGAGGCTAGTTGCTAGATATGGAGTCTTTTTAGTAATTTATTGATAGAATTTCAATGATAATGACTAGTGACTTTTCTTGAGATTTTAGGAGCCATTTGGAGACAATTCTGACTAATTTTAATTTATCTCAGTATAAATAAAATAAGTCAGTACATTGCTCAGAATTTATTTAGAATGATATTTCTGTACCGGTTGTGATCACAGTAACAAGGAGAAATGCATGTTTTAATTTTCCATAATGTCTGTCTGTATGCATGTGTGTACGTACGCGCATCACGAGAAAACGGCCGAAGATAATTTAATGAAAATCAGTATATAAAGTCAGGGAATAAGTTGCTACAATCTAGGTCATAGACAACTGTGTTCATGCTGAGTGAAATGGTAGTTTAGGGGAAGGCCTAAAATGTTATTCTCACTTATTTATGTTATTATTGGCCCTATCGATAAATACTACATACTTAAAGTGATATATTATTAAATTTCCTATCATTTATGTCTTATACATTTTTACCATACCGGCTATGATAACAGAGATATTCATGAATTTGGATTTTTGTTGCTAAGTCCATATCAGCGCCCAGGTACGAGAAAATGGGTGAACAGAATTTAATGAAAATCGGTATGTTAAGTCAAGGTATAAGGAACTACAGTCTATGCTATAAATAATTTTATTCACCCTGTTCAAAATAGTAGTTTAGGGGAAGGTGCCAAAATTTAATTTTTAATTACCTATCTAATTGGTCATATCGAAAGTACTACATAACAAAAGTTATAGAGAGTACAATTTCTGATTATTTATGTCTTACTCAGTTTTACTGTACCAACTATAACAACATTGTGAAGATGAATATAAGAATGAGAAAAAAGTCATGGAGGAACGATCGCTTGAATAATAACACAGGAGGGAGTCGTAAAAGAAAGGAGGACTCACTATACATTAGATGCTCTAATATCACAGAGTCAGAAGAAAACTAAATGTGAAGGCCTCCAATATAGACAGCTCATAAAATTGATCAACAATAACATTGCATTGACCATTGTTTGTTGTGATGTGCTTTGTGTATTCTGCTGCCATTTTTTTCTGAAAGATGGGATTACTGCTGCGTACCTACAGTAGTTTAACAGCCCACCTGAATATTGGCGGGAAGTAGCTGGGGAGTTAGATCTCTCTCTTCTTTAGCATGTCATCCCTCTGGTTCATAAATTTTTTGATACTACTGGTACATAACACACTGGATCAGCATAGTATTCCAGCTATTTGATCCCTACTCTGAGGCATTGATTGGAATGAGCAGTATGCACACTTAAATGGAATAACCACGAACCTACCTACGTTGGCTTTCAGGGGGAGAGGTAATACTACCACGTGGTGCATTCCAGTTGGCGGATAGGAGGTCCTAATCAGCTTGCCAGCGGACTTGGGCAAAATAAAATAGCTCTCGTGGACCAAACACACACCCCTCTGTGGGTGGGGGATGCAGGCAAAGAATACACCCACAGTACCCCTGTCTGTTTTAAGATGCGACTGAAAGGGGCGACCTATAGATGTTCAAATTAGAACCATGAGACTACTTATAATTAGTACCACTACTCTGGGTCGCTTTTACTTGGGCGTAGTACCACTATGTTAGGTACACAATAGATTTGTGATCAGTAGCGACAGTGTTTGAATCAGGGTGAGTTTTACAGTACCAGTGATTAGTACCACTCTATGAGCGACACCATGGATCTGCCTTGCCTATAATTAGTAGCCACTATGTGAGGAATAGCACGTTTTGAGTTCTGGTCAGTGGATGATTTTGGACTTTTAAATTGTCATTACATTTCATCTCATTTTGTACCATTAAGGGCCGATGACCTAGATGTTATGTCCCTTTAAACAACAAGCATCATCTTAAATAGAATAATGACACGGGAGTGTTTGCGGCTGTCTGCGGCCTGGTCATTCTAGCTCTGGAACTTTGAGCTGTTAGATCGATACTGTGGTACTTAAAGTCAAATAATAATAATATTAAATTATAAATTCCACCTGTTCAATACATAAGAGTTTTTTTTATTTAAATTTAAGAAATATATATATATTTAAAAAAAATTATGAAAACTAAAGTCAGTCAGTCCGGCCATTCTCTCTGGTCGATTTTCTTCATTTTTTTAAAAACTGAAAGGTATTAATGCACAGATTTGTCATCCGGTACTATAAATCACTTAACTTCCACCTTCCTCAAATTATTCGATTGCTCAAAGAGACAAAAAATTGAAAAAATCACATCTTTGGGTCTAATTGAGGTATGGAGTTTGTTTTGACCTAAGAACACTCAGTGGATCAAGCTCTTTCATCTCAGTTCTTAACTATTCAAATTGGTTGATTCTGAGGAAAGTTATGAGTGCACATTCAATTTGACATCTCATTTCTTCAAATTTTTTTCTCATTGAAGCAATCATATCTTTCGTTCTAATTGAGGTACGCAGTTAGTTTTGGTTTAAAAACACTCAGTGGATTAAACACTTTCTTTGGAGGTAATAACTACTTAAATTGGTAGATTCTGAGAAAAGTTATGAGTACATTTGTCTCCATGATGAAGATCTTTGTAGGACTTTTTAACTGTTAGGCGCGTTGTGTTGTTCCAAGGAACGTTTAATTCAATTTCTTGGTGTGATGTATTTTCAAGTCTTTTGTTGATATAATATTACATTCAATTACCACAGCAGATCATGTGCTTTATTTCATTAACTCAAAACTTTGCAAATACATCCGTGAGGATAGTAACGAACAACACCATACTTTGTACATTGCGGGCGGAGCCAGCGGGAAACTGCTAGTAGTTCTTAACATATTAGATATAGGGACATGTTTCACCCATAATGAGGGGCATCATCAGCCTAAAAATCTCATACCTGAAAGAAAGATAGATCAGGATCCTGACTGTTCTTATACCTAAATAAGAGGATACTGTTTTAGGTATAAATGTGTATAAAATGACTAGCAAGTAGAATATAGTACTTATAAATACTCTTAAGACAAAGTCTTATAATCAATCCTTATTGTAGATCTTTACAAATATCTTGTTTTTTAAAAACAAAACAGTATCCTCTTATTGGTATAAGAACAATCAGGATCCTGATCTATCTTTCTTTCAGGTATGAGATTTTTAGGCTGATGATGCACTAATTATGGGTGAACATGTCCGTATATCTCATATGTTAAGAACTATTTTTTAAATTTAATAAAAAACTCTTATGTATTGAACAGGTGGAATTTATAATCTAGTATTATTATTAGATTTTAAGTACATTTCAATACAGACCATAACATGAGATTTGTAACATGTACTGTGGTACTTCTCTTTAAAAGTGAGAAAATGTGCTATTTTTCATTTTATCAAATATTTCATATGACAGCATTACTTTTAATCGTGCTATTCATACTGACATCATTGTAATGACCAATGTTGACTTCAGTTGGGAAAACTATAAGGACAGTCTTTCTGAGAATTCCATAGCGAAGCACGTGTACAACAGCTAGTTATTTGATACAAATAGCATTGCGCTTCGCATAATCGCACGGGCGCTTGATGCAATATATTAATCTATGCATTTGCTAAGTAACGGCATTTAAGTGCATGACCGATTCATATGTGTGGAGCATGAGTTCATACTATTTTCGGAAGGCTTATCAGAGACCGATCATCTCACTCACATACTTCCTGTGAGGCAATAAAGGTGTGTAATTTTCAGCCTTGTAGCCTCATTATATCAACAGTTGGGCTTTGAGACAATAAGTGTTAATAAATATATCAGAGTATTGTATTGTGCAAGACATGTAGAATAATCAGTTTTGACCTTGTATCTCTTGATTTCTCCTGATTTTTTTCTGATTTTCATATCAAAATCTCCCAATTTTTGGTTTTGTAAAATTGCCAGGTATGAAATAATCAAAAACTTGAAATCAAACACATATAGATAACTCTAAAACTACATAATAGATCATAAAATATCAATCAACATCTCAAAGGTATTCTATAAAAATTCATTTCACACATAATTAACAGGCAGTACAAATATTAAAGGTAAACTTTAAAAACTTTCCGGACAACACCGGGTACTACATCTAGTGTGTTTATAAATCGTAATCGAACATTCGAGTTTGATCTATTCCAATTGAGAGTCCAGTCGATTTTTGCGCCTTGTATGTTCGGATGTGTTCCATTTAGTGTTGCAAGAACGTTTCCAGAAGTCAATATTTCTAGACTGTTTATCGAACAGTATACGAGCTGACAGTCAGTCAGACAGTGACAGAGACAGTGCAGTAGAGTGTAGCTTAGAGTGAGCTGATATCTGTATTTGTCAGAATCGACTTGAGTGAGAGGGTAGTCACTGTTGCCTTGTGATGGCAAAGTGAATATAATCAGTGTTTAGACTGTTGATATCTGTACTTTTCAGAATCGATTGTATGATGGTGGAGAGAATAACCAGTATGAGAATTTGTTGATATCTGTACTTGACAGAATCGAAAGTAAATTGCTTCAGTGTGTTTCCCTTAGTAATGTAGTATTATGTATAACTGTGTGTTATTAAGGAATAGACTTAGCAACAAAAAAGTGGCTTTATGCAAGGAAGTGAACATATCTCCTGTTAAATTTATTTACACCAAAATAAAATTGTAGTGAGAACGACAAGAAGAAATCATATGATTCATATTAATGTTTATCAAAGTGTATAAAGTACCTACTGGGTATTGGAGGAAAGATTGACTCAGAGAAGAGAGAAAAAATCAGAAGAAGCAGGATATTCAGCAGAACTACTGCAATTTTAAAAGACTGGTGTCATTTATAGTAACTAATTAGGGACTATATTATATAAATATTCCTTCAATGGTTTGAATAGTTTTTGTGGAAGCGTTTTTATCCCTTTCTTACATCAAGAACTCTATTGCAAATCAGATATCAAGGACCTTTGGTAAAAAGTAGGATTCCAACATGGAATATGTTAACCAGATTCTTTGCTTTTCTGTTTCCATTTTCAGTTATTTTAAAAGTGATTTTTTGATTCCTATAATATTGTTGCATAATTATGGTTTAATTTATTTTCTTTTGTGGTAAATTTCCCATATATCTGTTAGCTTATACCCTTCCATGAGAACGGGTATATTGACTCATTATCATGAACATTGATTTTACCTTACAGAGCAAATGCTTTTAAAATGACTGTCTTTCTAAATATTTTTTGTTTCTCCAGACACATACTGTATTCTGTAAATAGGACATCCACCATTTCAAGTATGGGTATTAGCCATCACTTGATAATTTGTCTGTTAGTGCCCACAAATGCCATATCTCACATACGTAGAACAAAGGTAACAATTTTACGACATCAGAAGAATATGATCAAACTGTATGGTCAAACTGTGGGACCATTATGGATGAGAAAAGTCTATATATATTTCAAAAAAGAACAGAAATAAAACAGTGAAGGTTCATAAAACTGAGAAAATATTTTTGACATATTATAATATGATCATTATCAATATTATGCAAGATTTAGCATTCAATGCAGGCGGAGAGTGTGATATGCAAAGAGCAATGCTCTGCTGTAGCAGATGACTGCGCCATGATGTGACTGCATTGTCAGGTTAATGTGATGAGAGAAAGAACTAGTTAGATATTTCTTCCCCCAGTGGGTGGAAGTGGTAGAATATACCCATGGTATTCCCTACCTGTCATTAGAGATGACTGAAAGGGGAACCCTACGGGTTCTCAACTTGGCAGCATGAGTTGGCAGCCATGGGGTCCCTAGCTGAATCTGACATTGCTTCTATTTAATTGTACCAGGCTCCTCGCCTTCATCTTTCCCATTTTCTGTCCAACCTTCCTTGACTGACTCTTATTCTCTTCCAATCCTAACAGTATTAGGTCAAAGTCCTACACTTCTTTTTTTCCAATACCTTCATTCTTTGAAGTGTCAGACCTCTTCCATTTTTCCTCTGTTTAATGTTAAGAGAAGATGGTTATTTCCTTTTCAAACAGAATTTACCACCACCACCACCACCACCACCACCACCACCAGTAGTTAGATATTTCAAACTTGTGAACCATATACCTACCTGACACACTGTCACCTGGCCAGAGGAATAATCTCTGGTAACAGTGACTATTGGGTTCCTAGTCTGTGAGAGCCATGGTCTCATAATTTCCTCCATTCCTATCCCAGGAGGCAGACCATGTGATGACATCTTATTAGCTGCAGCATCCAGCTTCTCGAAGAATTGTTGGGCTGAAGCAGCCTGATAAGAACTGCCAACAGATACATAATCTGATTAAACAGCATAGCTGGAAAAAAAAAACTGGTGACTCAAAATCACAATAACCATGAGAATTAGTGAAAGTAATGGTGACAATGGTAAAAATACCCAGGGAGAAACTCAATCTTCATGTAGAGTTGTGACAAGCTATCTGAAAGATAAGTAGCAAGACTACAGTAAGAATGTTGTATGTCAATAACATTCTTTAACCGACACAATTTTCTGTTAGATTTTTGCAGTGTGAATGAAGTGGAGCTGAGCTAGGTATGTACCAAATTCTAATCCCCAGAAATGGATAAGAGGATGTCCATTATCTAGGGGGTCAGATATAGCAAGGCAAACCATGGGACTAATATGGATAATAAATGCCCATATATACAATCATTTTTATGGGTTTCTCATCACAGAGCTAAGAAGTGTTATGAGCATGGGTGTTACGTTCATTTAAAACCTGCCCGCCGGGCCGAAGCCGCGATGGGTCCCCTTGTGTTATCCCCTCCGCTCTGAGCAAGGGAGGTAGGTACCCAATGCCGAACATCTGCATCGAAGGAGACGCAGCCATGCGGACCACGACACTCTTGGTATTTAGGAAAAAGAACATCTCTCTGGCATTCCAAAAGACTACAAGGGTCCAGAAGAAACTGGCACAAATATAAATACCTAAAATTACATTTCCTATTTATAATCTGATGACAAAATACATTAAAAGGTGTCATACAAATGTATTGCAAAATACTTAGTGAATCTTTCAGAATATTGTTACAGATGTCATCTAACTCATTTTCAGTGATGCAGAGTACTTTCAGGATGACTACCAAGTACTTGAAAGCCATTCCCCGAGCTGCAAAAAGAAGACCTTTTACAACCCATGCCTTTGCATTCAGGTTATCTCACTGAAGCGAGGTGTGCATGTTTGGTTGATAGCTTTCTGCTTGCTGGTTGTCATTCCATTTGCACTGCTGGGTTTAAAATCATCCTCGTTTTACTTTCCTGTTAATTCAGATGAATTATTAAGAAAAGAATATTCATTACGACATATTCTCTATGGAATATTGTACAAGTGTTTCCTTGACGACTGCTTTCAATTGTAGAAATAATTTATGTATTTTCTCTTGAGTTTTTTGTTTGTTTTAATGTTGTCAATCTTATGTTAATTTTAAGGACACTTCCTCTAAAGCATTACTTTGTCAATTTATGTATTTTTCATCTAAACAGTGTTATGTGGCTGAAGATGTTGATAATATATGAAACATGTACCACTTTTAACCATTAAATTGCCTTAAGCAATCATTGTATCGACTAGGTGGAAAATAAATAAATACTTAGTTGTGAATCTATTGAAGTGTGATACGGACCATGAAGCTGATTTTATGTAATTGAAGATGATGAAAGTTTCTCACCAATTCACTTTTAGAACACTCACTAGTGCATGACCCAATGTCTCCAGTTCTCCACATCCTGGGTGTCTGCACAAAGTTGTGTGTTGGTTGCTTCCAGGTACTGCTCTCACCGCTGAGATGTTTCAGGACATCTTGATGGAATTAGCCCATTGGGAAAAATAAGCCTTTCCTACTGCTCATCCATGAATTAATCTTGAGATGTTGCCCATAAACTTCAAACAACTCCTTTTCCTTTATGAGAGAATTTGCATCATGCTTCACAAGATCGTTTCCTCATCTCATTTTGTATCCAACGCCCAGACTTCGATGTCATATCCTCATTGAATGGAATACCCAGATATTGCAATATGTTTCCTTTCTTGTCTGAAGATCTCTGCAGATGGTCAAATGGTCATCATTAATTCAGAGCAGCCTTTGAGCGATGTTGAACTGCTGTATATGAGCTTCCTACTCGGCCTTAAGTAAACCCAACCCTATTATTATTATTATTATTATTATTATTATTATTATTATTGTTGTTGTCGTTGTCGTTGTCATTGTCGTTGTTGTTGTTGACGACAATTGGCCTGCAGTGAGAATTGATGGTAGAATGAGTTTTTGGTTCAGGGTACTTACAGGGGTTAGACCAGGCTGTAATCTTTCAACTTTGCTGTTTGTAGTTTACATGGATCATCTGCTGAAAGGCATAAAGTAGCAGGGAGGGATTCAGTTAGGTGGAAATTTAGTAAGCAGTCTGGCCGATGCTGACGACTTGGTCTTAATGGCAGATTGTGCCGAAAGCCTGCAGTCTAATATCTTGCAACTTGAAAATAGGTGCAGGGAGTATGGTATGAAAATTAGCCTTTTGAAGACTCAATCGATGTCAGTAGGTAAGAAATCTGAGAGAATTAAATGTCGGATTGGTGATACAAAGCTGCAACGGGTAGATAATTTCAAGTATTTAGGATGTGTGTTCTCCCAGGATGGTAATTAGTAAGTGAGATTGAATTAAGGTGCAGTAAAGCCAATACAGTGAACTCACAGTTGCGATCAACAGTATTCTGTAAGAAGGAAGTCAGCTCCTATACCAAATTATCTTTACATCAGTCTGTTTTCAGACCAACTTTGTTTTACGGCAGCAAAAGCTGGGTAGACTCAGGATATCTTACAGTATTCACAAGTTAGAAGTAACAGACATGAAAGTTGTGAGAATGATTGCTGGTAAAAACAGGTGGGAACAATGGCAGGAGAGTACTTGGAATGAGGAGATAAAGGCTAAGTTAGGAATGAACTCGATGGATGAAGCTGTACACATAAACCGGCTTTGGTGGTGAGGTCATGTGAGGCGAATGGAGGAGGATAGGTTACCTAGGAGAATAATGGACTTTGTTATGGAGGGTGGGAGAAGTAGAGGGAGACCAAGACGATGATGGTTAGACTCAGTTTCTAACGATTTAAAGATAAGAGGTATAGAACTAAATGAGGCCACAGCACTCGTTGCAAATAGAGGATTGTGGTGACATTTAGTAAATTCACAGAGGCTTGCAGAGTTTGCCGAAGTGTGAAGTAACCAGCGTTAATGAAGAATGGAAGGCCTTCAAAGACACCTTTGTGGGAGAAGCCAAAAACCTATGTGGAGTTACAAGTTCTGTCAAAAGAAAAAAGGAGACACCATGGTGGAATGATAGAGTGAAAACAGCGGTGAAAGAAAAAAACCAAATAAAGAAGGCACTGGACAAGGAGAAAAAAAAACAGGGACAAGAACGAAATGAACAAGAAATACAAAGACTTCAAGGAGTATACAGGAACGAGAAACTTGCTGTAAAGAACATTGTAAGGGAAGAAAAAGAGAAGAAATGGAATGAGTTTGCAGACAAACTGGAAGAGGACAGTAGAGGAAATATGAAATTGCTATACAGAGTAGTGAAAAACAAGCGAAGGGATCAAGAGACCATAAAAGCAATAGAACGTGATGATGGAACTCTGGCACAAGAAGAGGGAGAAATTAAACAAGAACTCAAGATCGATTTCGAAAAGCTGCTGAATGGAGATACAGAAAACATAACAACGGATAGAGGAGAGCCAAGTCGAGGAACCACAACTGAACCACCAATTACATGGCTTGAGGTTGAAAATGCGCTCAAGAGCATGAAGAAAGGAAAGGCAGTTGGCGTAGATGAACTAAGTGCAGATATGCTGAAAGCAGCGGGAGTTCCAGGAATCCAATGGCTCTATAGACTGCTCAACAAGATATGGGAGGAAAATACTATTCCTGAGGACTGGAAGATGGGCATCATTGTACCTCTGTTCAAGAAAGGAAGCCGACGAAAATGTACTAATTACCGTGGTATCTCACTACTGTCTCATGTCCTGAAAATATTGGAAAAAATAATAGAGACCAGAATCAGAGATATTGTTGAACCAATTTTGGAAGAAGAGCAGTATGGTTTCAGACCAGGAAGGTCAACTACAGACCTTATATTTGCAATTAGGATGCTAATGGAAAAATACTGGGAGAAGAACAAGCCTTTATTCCTAATATTTTTGGACATTGAGAAAGCATACGATAGTGTACCAAGGGAAAGAATTTGGCAATGCATGAAAGAACTTCAAGTGCGAGACAGCCTCATAGACAAAGTGAAAATGTTGTATAGTGGGAACAGAAGCTGTATTCAAGTAGGATGTGGTTTGTCGGACTGGTTTGAAACAAAGAGAGGAGTGCAGCAGGGCAGCTCATTGTCACCACTTCTATTTATTATTGTAATGGATGTAGTAATAAAATCTATTAAAAGGAAAGAACATGGAGATATCAAAGCCTTCACATTTGCAGATGATGTTGCGATCTGGAGTGACTCAGAAGATGAATTGGGAGAGAGAATACAAAGCTGGAATGAGGAGTTTAAGAAATATGGTTTAAACATCAGCAAGACCAAGACGGTGGTGATGAAAGTGTATGGGGAAGGAGCAGAACCAATAGTCATGTTAAATGAAGCTCAACTGGACAGCGTTCCAGTTTTCAAATACTTGGGTAGCGTTATATCAAATGACAACCTAGCAAAACATGAGGTGAACAATTGAATCAATAAGGCAACACAATTCTACCACCAGGTAAGACACCTGCTGTGGGATGAGCAAATACCCATGAAAACAAAAATGACATTGTACAAGTCCTATTATACACCAATTCTTACATACAGTCTCGAAACCACAACACTGACCAAACTTCCAAACTTCAGGCAGCTGAAATGAAATTCCTACGCACTATGATCCAGAAAACCAGGAAAGACAAGATTAGGAATGAGAAAATTAGAGAAGAAGTAGGAATAGACAATTCTCTCCTAAATACGATTCAGATATCAAGACTGAAGTGGTTTGGTCACATGAAGAGGATGCCAGGAAACAGAACTGCAAGGAAGGAATTTGAGAGAAAGGTAGAAGGAAGACGACCCGTGGGAAGGCCACGAAGAAAATGGATAGATTTAGTTAAGAGCGATGTAATGCTGAGAGGTCATGATTGGGACAAGTTGGTGGAGGAAGAATGGTACAAGGACAGGATGAGATGGAGGAGGCTCGTATGCCACACCCGGGAAACTGGAGATGGTTTAGGATGATGATGATGATGATGATGATGATGATGATGATGATGACAGAGGCTTGCAGACTGAATGTTGATAAGCATAATGGTCTATAATGATGATGCATGTGTGTTATTATTATTATTATTATTATTATTATTATTATTATTATTATTATTATTATTATTATTATTATTATTATTATTATTATTATTATTATTATTATTCTTGCATTCCGGCCTTCTAAGGACCACGTTACAATTTCAATTGTTCCTCCTTAGTTGTTCTTTCCTTTTCTTCCAGTATTCTTTCATTGTTTCACTGTGTTTCTTTTTCCTGTCTTCAGTCCACTTTGTGCCTGTTTTCTTTTCCTTCCTCCCTTGGAATCCTTCCATTGGTAAGACTTTCTTCCTAAAAATCTTTCTTTCCAATAATTCTTCTTCTCGTATGTTGTTCCTTTCCAGGTCTTTCTTGACTTCTTGAATCCAGGTGGTAGTTGATTTCTTTTCCCAAAGGTACTTGAAGTTTCGTTTAATTAGTCTATTGTCATCCATTCTGTAAATGTGTCCAAGAAATAGCAATCTCCTTTTTCTTATTGTTTCTGATATGTTTTCTACATTCTGGTAAATTTCATTGTTACTTCTTAATTTCCAAAACTCTGCAATTCTTGGAGGACCTAATATTTTCCTTATAATTCTTCTTTCTAATATTTCTAATTTATCAAGCTTGTAGTTCAGTGCTACACATTCGCTGGCATAAAGGCATTCTGGTTTCACTACTGTGTTGTAGTGCTTTATTTCAAGTTTTCTTGATAAGCACTTTTTGTTGTAAGTATTCTTAGTTATACCGTACGCTCTTTCCATCTTTTGTATCCTCTCCTCTATAGCAGATTTTTCTAAACCATTTTCTTGAATTGTCTCACCCAAATATTTGAATTTCTTTACCTTTTCTATTCGACCAATATCCGTTGCTAAAAACTTTGGGGCACTTTTTATATTCGTCAAAAATTTTGTTTTCTCGGCAGAGATTCTCAAGCCTGTCATGTTGGCTGTCTTTTCAAGGAGATTGACTTGCATTGCTGCATCTGTAAGGCTTTCTGAAAGTATGGCAAAGTCATCTGCAAATGCTCAGCAATTTATTGCAACACCTTTGTTCTTCTTCCCCAGCATGAGTGGCAATATTTTAGATTCTTTCAGTTTTTCATTCCAAATTCTTACAATTTTCTCCATGACACAATTGAAAAGGAGGGGAGACAGACCATCGCCCTGCCTGACACCTATATTTATTTTGAAAGGTCGAGATACTTCACCCATAAATTTTACTTTCGAGATAGTGTCTGTAAGTGTTTCACGAATTAGGTTTGCCAATTTAGTTTTAACTCCAAATTCACGGATTACTTTATCTAGGGTTTCCCTATCAACAGAGTCAAAGGCTTTTTTAAAGTCAATAAATGTTACAACTATGTCTTTGGAGTTTATTAATCTGTGTTGAATTATAGATTTCAGGTTGAAAATCTGTTCGGAGCAAGATCTTCCTTCTCTAAATCCACCTTGATATTCACCCAATTGACTGTCCAGTGTCGATTTTACTCTATTTAGTAGTATTGTTGAGAATATCTTGTAAGCAACTGGCAAGAGAGATATACCTCTGTAGTTGTTGACATCCTGCTTGTTACACTTCTTGTGTAATGGGTGTATTAGAGCCACTTTCCAATCCTCTGGGATCATTTCTGTTTCCCAAATTTCTTCAAAGATTATTTGTAGATCTTCTATAATTTTTGGTTCAGCCCATTTTAAAAGTTCAGCTGTTATGGAGTCTTCCCCACTAGCTTTGTTATTTTTAAGATTTTTTATTGCTTCCTTTATATCTTCCGCTGTTGGAGGTGAATCAACTTCTAGATTTTCCTGAATTTCTGAAAATTCTAATTTATGATTTGGCTCAGGGCAATTCAGCAGGTGTTCGAAGTGTTTTGCCAGAATCTCACAATTCTCGGCATTGTTAAGGCCAGTATTACCATTTGCATCTCTGAAGCAAATGCTCTGGGATTGATAACCTTTCAGGTTATTCTTAAAGGTCTGATAGAAATTTCGGGAGTTATTTCTTACAAAATTATTCTCAATTTCTACTAGCTGCGATTTTTCAAAAGATCTTTTAACCTGCCTTATTATTCTTGTTGTTTCCTTTCTTTGTTGTTTAAATAGCTCATAGTGTTCATTCTTTCCGCAACATTTCCATTTTTTCCACTTTTTCACTCTTTCCATAAGTGCTTCCTCACATATGTTATTCCACCATACTTTCTTTTTAGTTTTAACTTATCCAAATACTTTCTTCGCTGCACTATTAATCTGTTTAGATAATTCTGGCCATTTGCCATGCTGAGTTATTTTAATTTCTTCCTGAAAGTTTTCTATAGTTGCTTGTGTAATGTTGAGCCTACCTATGTTGTATTTCATTAATTTTCTTGGCATTCTTTGATTCCTGCGAGGTAGAAGCTTTAGCTTAATTTTAGAGAGGTAATGATTGGAGTCGAACTCCCCACTTCTTATTACTTTAACATTCATAATTTCCTTAATACTTTCTTGAAAAATAGCTACATGGTCCAACTGAAACTCACCTAACATCGGATTTGGGGACACCCATGTTTTAGCCTTTCTTGGAAGTTTCTTAAAGAAGGTCGACATTAATTTTAGGTGAAAGGATTTACGGAGATTAATTAGTCTCATGCCATTTTTGTTTGTTCTTTTGTGTGCCGGATATGCCCCTACTGTTTTGCTGAAAACTTTTTCTTTGCCTACCTGTGCATTAAAATCACCGAGTAGAATAATAACATTTAATTTTGGAATTTTTGACATTTCATCATCTAGAAGACTCCAGAATTCTTGTTTTACTTGGGTTCTTGCTATTATCTTCATTTACTGGTGCTTGACAGTTAACAAATGTATACTTTTTGTTCTTGCATTTAAGTGTGAGAAGAGATAACCTTTCTGAACCAGATTTGAATTCCATAACATTATGAACTATTGCTTTATGGACATAAAAGGCAGTACCTAGTAGTGGCATTCCTTTCATAATTTTGATTGCTGGTTTACCTTTAAAGATTCTATAATTTTTGGTTTCTGTTACATTCTCATCCATAAACCATGTCTCTTGAGCTGCTAAGATCTGGATTTCATGTCTATCTAAGAAAATTTCCAGTTCTTTCTGTTTGCCGGTTTTTAGCAAGGAATTTACATTAAGAGTGCCTGCAAAGAATTTCCTCTTAAATTTAAGTCTGAAAGGATTCCAAGGATGCTCCGACTCACCCTTATTGCAGATGTTGGGACTCCCCAGAACCCTAGGTCCCGATGCATTGCATAACGCAATGGTGGATTTCTCTTCCGAGCTACCACCTGGGGTAGTGCTTTCATTCAGCGGACTTTCCATTCTGCAATTGAAATTGTACATTGTACAAGGTAGGAAATTAATTCCAAGATAAGATCGGATTGTTAGTCCGAAATGATTTTTTATTCGTGCTTTACTCCACTAGGTTCTTCCGCTCTCTCCGCCGTTGGGACATTAAATTCCTCATCCGCCTTGAAGACCGTTGACCAGGTTTCACCTGTAACCCTAGGCAGGGGCCCTTACAGGGTGCTACCATCCGGAGCCAGATGGACCCAGTTTTTTTTTACGAGGTTGTTTCTCCTCCCCCTCCTCCTTCCCCATCACTTGCAAGATGGGGCCCCGGGCTTGGGACCGGCAATGGCGGAGTTATTATTATTATTATTATTATTATTATTATTATTATTATTATTATTATTATTATTATTATTATTATTATAATATAATATAAAATTGGAACCACTGTGTGTCTATACATTGACTATTTTGGCGAAATTTCTGGACAGTTATCCGTTTCATGTGTAATAATGACCATCTGGATAATTTTTAGCTTTGGTGTCTGTTTGTCTGTCCTTCTATAACTTGAAAACTATTGGATATATTTCCACCAAACTTCATACTTAGAATCCACCTGTACTTAGGTAGGTTTTAGGGCAAATATTGTTTCTAAATCCCTGAACTGTCTGGGGGTTTATACAAAACCGAAACCATGATTTTGCACTCCCTCAAAATATACACAATCAAACTTAATGGAAATCAACCTGCCTTAATGAAAATTAATTTATAAACCCTTTTTCTCATGTGCATCATTTCAATACCACGATTAATACGGGAGATATCATTAATGGACCGTTTTTCTGTACAAGTCCCACCGGATTTAACGCAAGAGCGGGTGCGTGTAAAGCGTATTTCTTATAACTTGAAAACTACTGAAGATATTTGAACCAAACTTTATATTTAGCATCAATCTGTCCAAGAGTAGGTTTATTTGGTGTCTGTTTGTCTGTTTGCCTGTTTGTCTGTTTGTCCGTCTTTCTATAACTTGAAAACTACTGGATATATTTCAACCAAACGTCATATTTAGAATCCACCTGTCCTTGGGTAGGTTTTAGGGCAAATATTGCTTCTAAATCCCTGAACTGATTGGGGGTTTCTACGAAACCAAAACCGTGATTTTGCACTCCCTCAAAATATACACAACAAAACTTAATGGAAATCTACCTGCCTTAATGGAAATTAATTTCTAAACCTTTTTTCTCATGTGCATCATTTCAATACCAGGATTAATAAGGGAGATATCATTAACAGACCGTTTTTGGGTACAAGTCCCACCGAACTTAACGCAAGAGAGGGTGCTTGTAAAGCGCATTTCTTACAACTTGAAAACTAATGAAGATATTTGAACCAAACTTTATATTTAGCATCCACCTGTTCAAGGGTAGGTTTCATGGTCAATAACATTTCAAATTCCTGGAATGGACTGCGGTTTTATAGGGAACGAAATTGGTGATTTTACTCTCCCACAATAGATAAAGTACAAGACCAACCTGACTGGAAATCGACCAAACTTGATGGAAATCCAATTCTATTTTTTTCTCATGTGCATTTTTTCAACGGGAGGATTAATAAGGGAGATATCATGAAAGGTCGGTTTCTCAGGCTAAGTCCAGCGGACATAGCCCAAAAGGTGTTACTTTACAGAGGTGAAATAATGAGTGTATCCTCCTAATTCAATACATCATATATTCCATCATTAGACAGAGTAATTAAATTCAAACATGTTTTGGCTCATTTGAGCCATCTTCAGTGGAAAGGGGGGGGGGGGGGTTGAAATTATTTACATAATACAAGCTAAAAACTACAAGGATAGATTTTCTGCCTGAATTTTCAACAGTGATTTCATCCTGTTTTGTATTGTTACAAAACAAATATTTTATAAACTAAGAGGTCCGCAACCTCACTATGTACACTTATTGTTGATATCCATCTGTATAATTTGTTTTCATTTCTTTTCTTCTTAGGTTAACACAGTTTTAGTTTCAATTATGTTTTGTATTAACCCCTGTTTCACTGAATTTTGTCGCAGTGAGTTGTTGTTTGCTCCACATGATGATGTAAATGTATCGTTTTTTTTTGAAACGACACATGTCAAGATTTTGCCACAGTTGAGTTAAGGCAAGTAATACAGTCTTTAAGTATAGATGTATCATTTTCTGCAGAAACTACACACGTCACTGCATTGCTTTATCTGGTAGCTCTGCCTGGTAATAATAGTTAGTTGGAGAAACAGCACTTGTCTCTGACGTGTGCACGTTTTAGGTGGATATCTCCTAACTAAGATTTATTGACATGTGCTGTTTCAGAAAAAAATGATTCAAATATTGTATAATGTGGTAATTTTGTTTCTATCTAGGCTCTCTTTTGTTTTTTCATTTGTTCATTCATTATGTTTTTTGGCATTTTTTAGCTTGTATTATATAAATTATTTCAAACACTCACCCCCCCCCCCCCCCTGCATTTTCACTGAAGATGGCTCAAACGAGATGAAACATGTTTGAATTTTATTATTCTGTCTAATGATGGAATATATGATGTATTGAATTAGGAGAATACACTCATTTTTTCACCTCTGTAAAGTGAAAACCGTCAATACATAATTATTCTAATATCTTGTAACAAAAGGTGTTATACGTGGAGCAGATTCCTTATCTATCTATATATAAAACTGTAATGACCGTGTGTCTGTACATTGACTATTTTGGCAAAATTTCCATACAGTTATCCGTTTCAGGTGTAATAATGACCATCTGCATAACTTTTAACTTTGGTGTCTGTTTGTTTGTCTTTCTATAACTTGAAAACTACTGGATATATTTCCAGCAAACTTCATATTTAGAATCCACCTGTCCTTGGACAGGTTTTAGGGCAAATATTGTTTCTAAATCCCTGAACTAAATGGGGGTTATGAAACTGAAACCATGAATTTGCACTCCCTCAAAATGTACACAACCAAACTTAATAGAAATCTACCTGCCTGAATGGAAATTAATTGCTAAACCTTTTTCCTCATGTGCATCATTTCGATACCAGGATTAATAAGGGAGATTATCATTAACGGACCGTTTTTTGGTACAAGTCCCACCAAACTTAACGCAAGAGAGGGTACGTGTAAAGCTTATTCCTTACAACTTGAAAACTACTGAAGATATTTGAACCAAACTTTATATTTAGCATCCACCTGTCCAAGGGTAGGTTTCAAGGTCAATACCATTTCAAATTCCTGGAATGGACTGGGGTTTATAGGGAACCAAAATGGTGATTTTACTTTCCCACAATATATAAAGTACAAGACCAACCTGAGTGGAAATCGACCAAACTTGATGGAAATCCAATTCTAATTTTTCTTCTCATGTGTATTTTTTCAACAGGAGGATTAATAAGGGAGATATCATGAAAGGTCTGTTTCTCAGGCTAAGTCCAGCGGACATAGCCCAAGAGGTGTTATACGTGGAGCAAATTCCTTATCTATCTATATAAATAAAATTATAATGACCATGTGTCTGTACATTGACTATTTTGGCAAAAATTTCGTACAGTTATCCGTTTCAGGTGTAATAATGACCATCTTGGTGTCTATTTCCCTGTTTGTTTGTCTGTTTGTCTATAACTTGAAAACTACTGGATATATTTCTACCAAAATTCATATTTAGAATCCACCTGTTCTTGGGACGGTTTCAGGGCCAATAGTGTTTCTAATCCCTGAACTGACTGGGAGTTTATACGAAGCCAAAACCGTGATTTTGCACTCGCACAAAATATACACTACCAAACTTAATGAAAATCAATTTCTAAACTTTTTTCTCATGTGCATCATTTTGATATGAGGATTAATAAGGGAGATATCATTAACGGACCGTTTTTCGGTACAAGTCCCACCGGACTTAACTCCAGAGCGGGTGTGTGTAAAGCGTATTTCTTATAACTTGAAAACTACTGGAGATATTTCAACTAAACTTCATATTTAGCATACACCTGTCAGTATGTAAGTTTTTAGGTCCATACCATTTCAAATTCCCAGAATGGACTGTGAGTTTATACGGAACATATACAGTGATTTTACTTTCCCACAATATATACAAAACCAATCTGACTGGAAATCGACCAACCTTGATGGAAATCCATTTCTAAATTTTTTTCTCATGTACATTTTTTTCAGTAGGAGGATTAATAATGGAGATATCATGAATGGTCTGTTTTGCAGCTTAAGTCCAGCAGACATAGCCCAAAATGTGTTTTTCTGTATAGCATAGCAGATTCCTTATTTATATAAATAAATTCAAAATGACCATGTGTCTCTACATTGACCTTTTTGGCTAAATTTTCGTACAGCTATCTGTTTCAAGTGTAATAATGACAATCTGCATATTTGTTAGCTATAGTTTCCTGATAGTCCTCATTTTTAATCCCCTCCCCAAAATCACGATTGAGGCACAATTTGCCAGACGAGGAAAATTGAAATTTGGCGAAGTTATATGTCTTAACCTGTAATTGACGGAAAGCTTCCAAGATCCTTAAATATTTGTTTTTTTTTACCCCCAAAAAATATTGGAATATTGAGGCAGTTTTAATGACAGTGCAGACCTTTGTTCCGAGGTATTTCGTAGCTAAACCGTAAGTCGTATCACAAAACGGATTTTACAATCTCAGTTCAATTTGGAATGATCTACAACTTTAGCCCTATGATGTTTCATCGTATCTCTATTCCTTATATGTTAGATTTGCCTCTATTTCTCGATTATACCTACAGTTTGCTCTTTGTACACATATAATTTGTAGCACAAATCACTTGTACGAAAGATAGAATCAACTAATTCTACATGAGCATGGGCTACCCAGTACCCATACGTGAGCCAAATTCTATGTTTTTAGCTGTCACATTAGTACCCAAAAGTAATGCACTGAGAGAAAACCTCACCCAAATTTCACCCTATTCAATGTTTCTAACTCAATTTCACCCATAAATATTTGAGACAAGAGAAAATATCTTAAGACCAGCCATTTAGACTGCTAAATGAGGCATTTTATAGTACAATCTGTTTTCCGGTGTGATGTATCGTTTAGCAGCAATTAATCTGTAAACGAATGTTTGCAATATATTAAACATGCATATACTGTACTTTGTATGCCCATCTATATATATTCATTGAAGTCGATTTGTAGCGATGTAGAAAGGGTGTGTTTGCCATTATAATTAATATTTTACATTGATAGTGACTCTCAGCAGGAGGGCGTCTGCTATTGTAATCATTACTCTCCCCATGGACTTTGACTGGCAGTAGGAATGGGATCCAACTCCTTTGTATCTAGCATTAGTAACAAGGGACTACCTTTATAAATAATAGTTCACTTCTCGATTTGACAGCCATAAGTCAAGGGAGCATGCAGTTTTGTTTAAAACTCCCCTAACCGATTGTGTTTGGGAGTAGGCAAGTGTGGCCAACATTATAAACAAATTTACCCATCTGAAATGTGACTGGTATTAGACACAGTGTTCTGGCTATTATAATGGAAACTGACCAACTGGGTGTGACTCTCATTAAGACAAGTGGCCTGTCATTATAATGATAACAGCACAACTCAATTTTGACTGGCAGTAGGGAAGGTGCCTGACTTTATAGTAAAAACTCCTCAACTATAATCTGTTTGGAAGTAGGAAAGGCCAACTCCCAAAATTGATTGTGACCGCGCGGTAGGTAATGGAACCTCCAATTATAATGAAAACTTTCTTACTCTACTGTGAATGGCAGTAGGCAAGTGAGCCTTCCATTATCATCACAACTCTGCAACTCACACTTTACATTGAAAACAACATATCCAAACCTCCCTGTGCTGTTTCTGGATAACGCTAAGTGGCATGCAAATTAAAAAATCTCATTCACTGCATGTACAGTAATTTACTTCGATATCTGTATACAATGTAGAGTACTGTAGTGAAGCACGGATACATTTGCTAGTTGTTGTTGTTGTTGTTGTTGTTATTATTATTATTATTATTATTATTATTATTATTATTATTATTATTATTATTATTATTATTATTATTATTATTATTATTATTATTATTATTATTATTATTATGATTATTATTATTATTATTATTGCCTACGTGATGGTAAGACGTGTGAATATCTATGTGTGCTATATTTTAAGATTTGATTTATTGTAGTGATTATTTGAAATTATTATTTATTGTTTTCTGTGGGTTTATGTTTTCTATATGTGAATTTTGGAATTATTTGATTTTCATATGGCTTCAAGATTGTTTCTTGTCATGGGAAAAATAGAAGTAAAATGTAAAAATTTTGGCATATACTGTAGTACACGCGCTAGATTGTCATGGGACAATTCCTGAGTTTCCGGTTTCATCATATTGCATTAATTTCAAAGTTTCTGGATGCTACGCAATGTTCTTTATCAGCACTAATTACTGGTCCCTAATTGGTTATAATAAAACTTGTTGTGATTGGTGGGTGAAGGAAAAAGAACGGACTCTCATTGGTTGTTTTACGATTTCCTCATTTCTGGAGAGAAGCGCTTCACTAGAGCCAAGCTCTTCCAAGGCGTCTTTGAATCGTGACCATTAAAGGGAAAGGTTGCCTTCTGTGGGTGACAGGTCTTCTTGGCCCCTCCAACAGGTAAGCATTTGGTTTTTCTTTTATCTTTCAGGTTATCTTCAAAAGTAGTGTTCCGTTTAATATCTTTTGCCAGAGCTTACCCGTTTTTTTCCTTCAATCGCCAAAATTTCAGTAAAATGACTTAGCCTACCGGCAAGTCATATCAGAGTTGTGTTAAGAGACAGTTCCCACTTCTTTTCTTGATTTTATAAATTAGATATTCAACGCCTTTTGATGTAATCATAAAACATTCTGTAACCGTTCTGGTATAAACGGCTACAAGTCATAATATGAATAATAAAGATAAGAATATTTGCTACCATTGTGCAACTACCTTAAATGTCAGGTCAGGAGAGATCCTGCTACCGTATGCGACAGTAGACGGTACTACCTGCGACTGTCTGGCCGAGGGTTGGGTGGCCGATACCAAACCCAACAAACTAGGGGAAGACCAACAGCTACGGTTGGGGGAGTTTCCCCTAGAAGGTTTGATGTGACCCTTGTGTAGGAAATGACACATAAATTCATCAGCTGCTGCCTTGCAGTGAGGTAGGGG
The DNA here is from genome assembly GCF_040414725.1 of Anabrus simplex. Classification (NCBI taxonomy): domain Eukaryota; kingdom Metazoa; phylum Arthropoda; class Insecta; order Orthoptera; family Tettigoniidae; genus Anabrus; species Anabrus simplex. The sequence continues at coordinate 167,639,626 of NC_090271.1, forward strand.
ACTGCCAAAGGCTAAGGGAGAATACCCCTGACAGAAAATTCCCAGCAGTGTTAGGCTTAGCAAGTCAACTGAAGGGTTATATTGATTGCTTTCAACTACAAAACGAGCCTCGGATCGCAAAACAAATACCGGATAGACACATCTTCTCAAACATCTGCAACGTATGATGACCGTAAGGCTGATGTTCAAGTACGATGTTTGGAGAAGAAGCCCAAAAGAAAAAGTCCAAAACACAGAATTGGAACATTAAATATCCTGACCCTGACTGACAGAAGCGAGGAGCTGATAGATATGATGGAAAGGAGGAACCTCTGTATTCTTGGCCTGAGTGAGGCAAAGTGGAAGGGAAGAGGAACAAGAAAGCTAAGAAAAGGATACAAACTACATTGGAATGGAAACAAAACAGAAGCCAAAAATGGTGTAGGTTTTATATTAAGAGAGGACATTGATGTCATCAGTGAGGTAATTTATGTTAATGAAAGAATTATTAAGTTGAACATCTCTCTTAACAAGAGTGTGCTGACAGTAGTCCAGGTGTATGCCCCACAGACTGGCTGTAACGAAGAGGAAAAAGAACAATTCCGAACTGATTTAGAAGAAGCTATAGAAAGAGAGGAAAATATCATAGTAATGGGAGATCTAAATGCTCAAGTTGGATCAGACAGGCTTGGATATGAATATGTACTAGGTCCACATGGTTATGGAGACAGGAACCCAGAAGGAGAAAGTCTTCTAGATCTATATGTAAGGAATGGCTTGAGAATAAACAACAGTTGGTTTCAGAAGCAGCTAAGTCATAAACTAACAAGATACAGTTGGAATGGAGATACTAAAACTCTGATAGATTATTTTATATCAGACAATGAAACAGGAAAGACCATATGTGATGTCAGAGTTATACCAAGTGAAAGCCTGGACAGTGACCACAGACTTCTCCTCACAACAATAAAGTACATTCAAATTTACAGACCTCAGAAATACAGGAAACCAAAAATCAAGACATGGGAGCTAAAGAAGGCAGAGGAACAAGCTGAATACACAAAAAAAGTGACCAATAAATTACCATCAGATGCATTACAAGAAGGCAACATCGAGTGGACTAGATTCAAAGAAAGCATTGTCGGAGCTGCATTAGAAGTTTGTGGTAAAACTAATAGCAAAATGAAGGCAAAAGAAACTCCTTGGTGGAACGATCGGGTGAAGATTGCTGTGAAAGCGAAAAATGTAACCAGGAAAGCCAGAGACAAAGAAATGCAAAAAGGAAGTCAAAGGACTGAATCTAGAGTAAACGAACTGCAGCAGAAATACAGAGATCAGAAGCTACGAGTAAAGAAAATTGTGGCCGAAGAAAAACAGAAAGCTTGGACTGATTTCACAGATAAACTAGAGCAAGACAGCAAAGCTAATTCTAAACTACTTTACCGAACAATACGAAATATAAGAAGAGACAATGAATACATAACAGCAATAGAGGAACCAGATGGTAACATAGTCAGGGAAGGGACAGAAATAAGGAAGATCATGAAATCCTATTTTAATAATTTATACAAATGTACTTGGAAAGACTCCAATGATATAACCATGCAGGTCAGTTTAAGCTGCAATGATGAGGCTGACCAAGAGAGCCCGCCAACATGGAAGGAAGTAGAGACTGCCCTTAATAGTATGCCCAAAGAAAGATCAACAGGATTTGATGAAGTCAGTGCAGATATGATCAAAGCAACTGGCGCAATAGGAATATGGTGGCTTCATAGAGTAATTAATGCAATATGGAAGGATAGGAAAGTCCCAGATGATTGGAAAAAGGGAATAATAATACCTCTCTTCAAAAAAGGAAGCCGGAAGAAATGTAGCAATTATAGAGGGATCACTTTATTGTCTCATGGTTTGAAAATATTTGAGAAAATACTTGAAAAAAGGCTAAGGAAAATAATAGAACCACAACTACAGGAAGAACAATATGGATTCAGAGAACACCGATCAACTACCAATCTCATATTTGCACTTAGAATACTGTTAGAAAAGCATTCGGAGAAGGGCAAAGACTTAACAATAGTGGTTTTGGATCTCGAAAAAGCATTTGATAGTGTTCCAAGGAAGACTATATGGGAATGCTTAAGAAGGAAAAATGTACCCAAAGGTCTTATCCAGAAAGTTAAAATGCTTTACAAAGACTGCTGCAGTTGCGTACAGATAGAAAACGGTAATTCTGATTGGTTCCAAACCACTAAAGGAGTGCAACAAGGCAGTACCCTTTCACCCTTACTTTTTATCACTGTCATGGATGAAGTCTTGAAAGAAATTAAGCAGAAGAACAGTATGGACATCAATGCATTTGCATTTGCAGATGATGTAGTAATTTGGGGAAATACAGAGAAGGAAGTCCAAGAGAGGCTGAACACCTGAAATGAACATTTGAAAGCACACGGATTAACAATAAATAAATCGAGAACTGTTACTATGTCTGTCAACAGGCAGAAGAAGAAAGGAAAAATAATGCTGGAAGGTACACAGCTGGAAACAGTAGACCAATATAAATATCTTGGGTGCATCATTTCAAGTGATAACAGAATACAGCATGAGATTAACAACCGCATTCAAAAATCAGCTCAGTTTTACCATCAAGTTCGGAACCTCCTCTGGAACGAACAAGTTCCCTTAAGATCAAAGCAGATTCTATTCCAATCATACTTCACCCCCATACTAACATATGGCCTAGAAACCTGCACAACAACCCAACAAGTGGATAGCAAACTACAAGCCGCAGAAATGAACTATGGTACAGAAGACAAAAAGGGGCAGGGTAAGGAATGAAAGAATAAGGCAGGAAGCTGGTGTGTACCCATCCCTGAATGAAAAAGTGACAAGGGCCCGTTTGAAATGGTTTGGCCATGTCAAACGATTGGACGATGGAAGGACAGCAGAACAATGGCTACACACAGTCGTGGCCGGAAAACGACCGGTAGGAAGACCTAGGAAGAGATGGCTGGACCAAGTGAAAGAGGACATAGGAACAAGAGGAGTCAGCTGGGATGTCGTCTTGAGTGAAGAGTGGTACATGGACAGACAGAAGTAGAGAGTGCTCGTAAACCACACCCGGGCAACTGGAGTGGAAAACTGATGATGATGATGATGATGTGCAACTACCTTGTTGCACATCAACACCAATTGACGCAAAGAGACGTGATAATGATATGTATGAAATTGAAACCATACGCACATTAAGCACAGAAAACAATAACAAACAGGTTAACCAACATGATGGCTAAGAAAGGATAATTGGGAAGCGACTGGAAACCATATCCAGGCGATGAAAGGTATTGGCAATGCTGAAGAAGCGAAATCAATAGTGATTCTAAATTCATAAGTTTACTTAACAATTTATTTTCAAATTACAGCGCAAATAATCAAACAAAATACCTTTAAAAAAATCGAAAATGCTTATTAAAAATAATTACAATTTACCCCGAGGGTAAAATTTTACTTATTTAACTGTAAGTCTGAACATCTCACACAACGTTCCACTGTTCATAGCGAAACATTTAAATCACATGAGTATGTACATGTAAGAAAGGGAAACAACATATAAAATGTATATTCTAGTGCAGGGCACCTTTAGGAGGCAACCCCCTCAAAAACACTTCTGTGAAAGGGTGCCCATCCTAAATGGGAATACACTAAGATGAAATGGGATAAATGAGCCAGCCCCAAGGAGAAATTTACATTTTACGATTACATCGAAAGGCGTTTAATATCTAATTTACAAAATCAAGAAAAGAAATGGGAACTGTCTCTTAACAACTCTGATATGACTTGCCGGCAGGCTAAGTCATTTTACTGAAATTTTGGCGATTGAAGGGAAAAAACGGGTAAGCTCTGGCAAAAGAAATTAAACGGAACACTACTTTTGAAGATAACCTGAAAGATTAAAAAAAAAAAAACCAAATGCTTACCTGTTGGAGGGGCCAAGAAGACCCGTCACCTGCAGAAGGCAACCTTTCCCTTTAATGGTCACGATTCAAAGACTCCTTGGAAGAGCTTGGCTCTAGCGAAGCGCTTCTCTCCAGAAATTAGGAAATCGTAAAACAACCAATGAGCGTCCGTTCTTTTTCCTTCACCCACCAATCACAACAAGTTTTATTATAATCAATTAGGGACCAGTAATTAGTGCTGATAAAGAACATTGCATAGCATCCAGAAACTTCGAAATTAATGCAATAGGATGAAACCGGAAACTCGGGAATCGTCCCATGCCGATCTAGCGCGTGTACTACAGTATGTGCCAAAATTTTTACATTTTACTTCAATTTTTCCCACGACAATGAAACAATCTTGAAGCCACATGAAAATCAAATAATTCCAAAATTCACATACAGAAAACATAAACCAACAGAAAACAATAAATAATAATTTCAAATATTCATTACATTTATCATTATCACCATATTTAATTAGAAAGTGAGTACATTTAATGTTATAATATTCATATTCTTTATTTCTATTTGTGATTATTACTTTTGTTAGCTTCCTAATTTTAAAAAAAAAGTACTTGATCAAGTTGACTTGATTTATAGGTTATAAGGTTGGTTCAAAGATCGTACAACATAATAGACAAGACTCATAATCGTGATGATACAAGTCACGGCGAGTTAGAATCCCTTGTTGGCATGATGCTGGATACACCGATTCAGTATGATTCAGTGGAGTTTTCTTGAACTTATAGGAAAAGGTCGAGCAACGGTGACAACAGGGTTGAATATGATGATGGTGAAATAGGGAAATATATAAATTGCATGGCCGTTACAAAAATGGAAGTAGACAGTGAGAGTAATGATGTAATGGATTTAACACTTGATACCAATCAGCAGTTAATGGAATTTCAGTGTAATGAAGGAAGAGCAGCTCGAGATTGCTAGGGCTTTGCTGAAAAGTCTCCTGACAATTCAATAAAAGAATTTGAAGTCGGAAATTCAGCACGACTGGAAGAAATTGGAAGAAGCTCTTCATGCCAGAGCATCATACAAAACATCATGGAGAGAACTATGGAGATGCAGCATATGACTTTGACTATTACAGAGAAGAATGAACTACCCTTGGCATCGTTAGTGGCAAATAAAAATGCCGATGAGAAGGGATGTATGCAGACTAAATCTAAGAAGACTAAGATAGAAGAGAAGAAGAAGAATTTTGAAGAAATTTCATCTCAGCAGGATGGACTTGAAACAAAATTATGGAGTATTAAGAAGTCGTCCAGAAGCAGTACTTATTAAACCTAAGAATGGTAAGACCTACTCGGATGTTTTGAAAGATATCCAGAGCAAGGTAAAGCCGGAAGATAATGGGATGGGCATTCAATCAATTCGTAAAACTGCAGCTGGAGCAGTTCTTCCTGAATTCAACAAAACCAAGCAAAAAGATAATAGGGAAAATTTTAATAAATCTCTTAGATATGCTCTTGGAGAGGACAGTGACATGAAGGCTTTAACTTCATTTACTACACTAAAAATTCAGGATATGGACTGTGTCACTACAGTAATAGGACGGTGTAGAAGAAACTGTAAGGTGAGATCTTGGAAGTGCTAACATAGAATTGAAAGTCTCAATATTATTATAATAATAATTGGATATCATACACTTCTACAATTTTCGAAGATGCCAAGGTGCCAGATTTTTGTCCCATTGCAGTTCTTTTATGTGCCAACATGGGGCTGATGTATTTGAGCACTTTCAAATATCACCAGACTAAGCCAGAATCAAACAACTAATAAAATCACAACGTAATGTACCTAATGTCTCTTTAATTATGAATGATTTTAAGAGATGCTGGAATTGCTGGAATTTTTTTCTAACGAAGGTTTCTTTTAATATTACAAAATATCTGCTGATATGCAACCCTAAAGGAGTGGTTTGTGGAAAGGCTGAAATGTACAGCACTTAGAAACCACAGCCAGGAAACTGGAGTGGGAAAATTCTGTTGATGATGATAACAATGATGACTCTTTAGTTATAAGGGTTTTTCAAATGAAACAAAACAAATACTGTACGTGTTGGACAACATACACTGTACACAACAAAATACTGATGACAGTTTGAGGGAGTCTACCCATCAGGCACCTGTGCAAATGCTGAACAAGTTTCTCTACAGCCTCCGCAACGAATGACACTGGTTGCTGTTTGAAACACTCTTCCACAGCATCAGGAACTGCTTGATGTTGGTGAAGCGCTTACTCTTCAGGGCTTTCTTCTGCAAACCAAAAATGTGATTGTTGCAAGGTGGAGAGATCTTGGCTTTAGATTGAGGGTCAGAAAATAATTACAGGGAAAACTGCAACTGTCCATTGTTGAGTTGGCAGCACTGATGTGTACTACCATGAAGCACAAGCACACTTTGTGACAGCTTTCGTGGTCAAAGCACCTTTCTTGACCGAATCATGCCACGTTGTATTCATTTGGACGTAATTATTAAACATGAATGTTGCTTCACTGAGCGAGTTTGAACCCCACTATTGACAGCCCTATAGAAGGTTTTCTGTGATTTCTCACTTCGAAAATAGGCAAATACTGGGGCTGGACCTTAATTAAGGCCACGGTTGCTTCCTTTCCAGTCCTAGCCCTGTTCCAACCGATTGTCGCTGTAAGACTTTTCTGAGGCAGTGTGACATACAATCAGTAGCAAAAGTTCTGAGCTATTAATGCAAGTGCCATTGTTGTCAGCTTTGTCTGTGTTTCATTTGAACAACCCTTATGTAATTCTTACCTCATTGAAGATGTACTTACTAGGCCTTGAGATAGTCTCTGACACCAGCCACGAATATGTCTCTTGTCAGAATATGTTCCATCATCCTTATCAGCACTGAACCTGTACAACAGTCTGTGTTGTTAATGTACATAAACACTTGGATATATCACAGCACTTGTGACCATAGTCTTACCTGTGTCATAGGTTCTCATATTGTACTTGGATCTCAGTTCATTCCCCGTGTTGACAACCTTGTTTAGTATAGATGGATCACCAGAAACAAGACTTCTATGCAGCACATTTACTTGGTAGTCACTTTCCATTTCCCAAGTTGGCAGCACCTGATATAACATATCTGTTGTTATTTCTGTATTTGGACTGATATTGTGGAAACACTGATTTTTGCTTTATGTCAAAGGCTACAAAATTATCGGCATTTACTTTAGATTGAGGGTCAGAAAATAATGACTAAGTAATTTAGAAAACAGATCTTTTATAGATGGGATACATTTCTGATTCCTTCACTAGAACTATTTTAACTTGATCCTTGCGATTCATACAAATTCTCATAGCATCTCGTTATACCAAAATATGATGAGCTCCATTAGCTATATTATATGATCAAAGGTATCTGAACACCTATTCATAACTGTCCTCTACTGTTCCTTGGATATACTGCCTGGTAATGGCACCAACCCTTGGCCTATATTACAGCTCAAACTCTGTCTACCAGGTGTCGGAACATCTCTTGAGGAATGGCAGGCTGTTCATCCTGCAGTGCTGAAGCAAGAGTAGTTAAATTCTGCTTATGGAATTTGTGAAATGTCCCTGAGTAAATGAGTCTTCTGCACAGGCAACATTATAGATGGCTGTTCCAATGGATAGTCATCATGAAAGGAATAGAGTGGAAGAGTAAAATAACATGCAGTACTCTTTACGCCACTGAATGTGACGCTTAGCGTTCACCAGCAAAATGTGCAATTTATGCATGGGTACCTGAGCCTTGAACCCCAGTCCTTGTACCTTCCAATGTACAGTCATGGTGCAAGCTACACAATCAGTAACACTGGGGAATTCGTGAATAATGGTATCTCATGATGTCATACGACTTTCCGGTATCACCCTCTTCAATGCTCAATTGTCCCTGTACACTTGTGACCTACCTAAGTTTACTGTGGTTATGTTTTCCAGTTTTCACTTCACAAACATCTCCCTAACAGTCAACTTGGCGAACCTGAGGAGGGCAGAAATGGCCCCGAATTCTTACTAATGCAGTAACTGATAACCATTCCATGTTCAAAGTCACTCTGCTGTCTTGTTCCACCCATTCTGCAGGTATTTCATAACACTGAACAACAATAGCCTTCAGCTTCCTGTTAAAGCAACAGCAGATGGAGCTGAATGTTGTTTGTGCGAAGTATGTGAGTAGCCAACCACGCGCCTTCTCCATTCCATAAATATGTGTCAACAAACGACTAGGGCGTTCATTTCTTTCATTTGTACTGAGGTCTATTTTGATGCAGTATAACATAATTATAAAGGAAACGCATTCTGGCATTGTATGCAGCGGTAAGTACACAAATGAGTCTGCTAAGTACAGAAACTGACGGCTACTGTAGATTCATTTACCTGAATAATAGAGGCATGCATTATTCAAACTCGAGATGAGGCAAGATGCACCTTGCTGCATATGCAACCACCATTACATATGAGTGGAACGTATAACCTAAAATGCCTGAGTTTGCTCCAATTCTTTTGACAGGTAGGTGTACATCGTTATCAGACCCCCACATTCAATATCATATGACCACTGCTTGTGTTTACCAATATTTTGGTGAAGAAGGATATAATTTCTTTGCTTAATTTAAAAGGATCATACTGAGTTGTATCTCTTTTCCAGATTATAATAATTGATGTAAGAACTATGTACATATCAGTTTTCATAAAAATTTTGTAACAAGTGTATTTTTGAGAGGCAGTGATGTAAACTGCTAAAACTTTACATACTTCTCCTGAAAAATCATGAATTTTGAATAGTAACCCTTTCGTTCTTGGCCATTGACATGCACTGTACAATATACTTTGTAATAGAAATAACTCTCTCATTAATGTAACTTATAACTTATTATGAAACTATACCATATATGCTCCACACATTTACATTATTTTTGTGCAAGCAATCTGCTCTATGGAATTAATATATATATATATATATATTACAAGTTGTTTTACGTCACGCCAGCACAGATAGGTCCAATGGCAACGATGGGACACAAAATGGGTAGGAGTGGGAAGGAAGTGGTCATGGCTTTAATTAAGGTATAGCCCCAGCATTTTCCTGGTGTGAAAATGGGAAAAAACAGAAAACCATCTTCAAAGCTGCCGACAGTGGAGTTCAAACCCACTATCTCCCAAATACTGGATACTGGCCGCACTTAAGCGACTGCAGCTATTGAGGTCAGTGGAATTAATAAATATTAATAGTAATAATGTATGCCGAGTGGGTGCCTACGGTAAATACTGAGAAATGCTCGAGTTGGAGGGTTCGCCTAACAACGTAACCAGCAAATCCTACTCCCTAAGGAGATGGGTGAGGGCGAGTATCCGGCGCCTTAAAACGGGATGTTCTCGGCTATGGTATGGTAACCCAGAAAGAAGGTTCCCTGGTCCTCCAGGTTGGGGGTTGTGCGCAGGGCTAACACCCCAGCCACGTGAAAAAAAATCTTGTTACAAGACTTACCTACAGAGATAGCCGGATGGATAAATTGATGACGACTAAGCGAGGGAAAGGAAAATGAGATGTTATTTTTGGAACCTAGAATGTGCTAAGCCTGCACCGAGAGGGAACCTTTAGGAATCTGAAGGAAGTTTTAAAGAATTATAAGGTGTCGATTGCTGCACTGCAAGAAATCAGATCGAAAGGTGCAGATATTATGGACTCGAGAAATTACACCATCTTCTTCAGTGGGGGTGATAAAAACCAGCTGGTAACAGGATTCATGGTAGCAAATGATGTGAAGCAAGCGGTTCTGGGATTCAAACCCATGAATGAGAGACTGTGTGCCCTACGCTTAAAGTTCTCCCTGTTTAATATAACAGTATTCTGTGCTCATGCTCCTACGGAAGACTCAAGCATAGATGTGAAAGATGAATTCTTCAGTGTACTTGAGAAAGAATATGATGCAGCTCCAAGACATAATGTTAAGAATGTTCTCGGAGACATGAATGCTAAAGTAGGAAGAGAAGAAGAATTTAGACCAATGGTTGGACTGCATAGTATCCACATGGAAAGTAATGATAGCGGACTTTGGCTCGTAGACTTCGCAATAGCACACGAGATGACTATCTCTAGTACGTATTTCCCACGGAAGAATATTCACAAGGTAACATAGAAGTCTCCCGATGGAGAGACAGAGAATCAGATCGATCACGTTCTTATCGACCGAAGACACGGGTCAGGCGTTATGAACGTCAGGACAAAGAGGGGGGCAGATGCAGACTCGGACCACTATCTTGTGATAATGAAGTACAGACAGAAAATAGCCAATATCATGAAGACACAGGGAAAGAAGGCTTTGAAGTTTGATGTACAGGCACTGCATAGAGATGACATGAAGAAAGAAAGCTATAGGGAAGTGGTTGCTGAAAAGCTCAGAGGTCAAGAGCAAGAACTAGAAGGAGCTACAGTGACTCAGCAGTGGAAAGTATTACATGATACGTTGAAGAGTGCAGCTGCAGAAATGGTGGGATTTCAGAAACCTGTGAGGAGAACGGAATGGTACGATGATGAGTGTCAGGCAGCAGTCTTAAGGCGTAATGAAGCAAGAGAAAAAACACTGCAGTGAAGAACATGAGCGAGCACTGAGAGATTCCAACAAGCTAGACGAGAGGCGAAGAAGGTACTGAGAAAGAAGAAGAGAGAGTGGGAAAAAGAGAAGCTACAACAGATTGAGGAAATGCAGAACAGAAAGAAGGTCAGAGCCATGTTCCAAGGAGCTAGGGAAATTAAGAAGGGATTCCAGCCAAGGACAAAATGTTGTAAGGATAAAGTAGGCCACTTGATTGGAGATGAAAATGGGATAATGGAAAGGTGGGCAGAATATTTTGAAGCCCTTCTGAACCCTATAGGGGAGAAAATTCAGGAATTGCAAGAGCAGGTAGGAGATGGTCAGTTGGTTGCAGATGGCGAGGAGGAAAACGTGCCTGAAGTGGCCTTAGAAGAGGTGAAGGAGGCAATATCCCTCATGCATAATAACAGAGCACCAGGAGAAGATGCAATTCCAGCAGAGCTTTTCAAGTATGGTGGGGAGGAAGTTTGTAGGAAGCTGCATAATCTCATTTATGCAGTGTGGGGAAGCAAAGACATACCAGAAGATTGGAACCTACCGGTCATCTGCCCCATCCATAAAAAGAACGACAAGACGGTATGTAGCAATTACCGTGGGATCTCCCTTCTCAATGTGGCATACAAGATCTTCTCAAAAGTGCTAGTAAGGAGATTAGAAGCATATGCAGAGAAAGAACTGGGTGAATACCAGTGTGGATTTTGACAGAACAGGTCAACAATTGATCACATCCTGTCATTACGACTAATTCTGGAGAAGTGCCACGAATATAACGTCGGCGTGCATCAACTCTACGTTGATTATAAAGAGGCCTATGACAGTGTCCATAGACCCAAGCTACGAATGGTGTTGGAGGAAATGCAGGTGCCAAGAAAGATCATCAATCTTGTGGAAATGACATTGAGGAATACCAGAGCTAAAGTGAAAATCCAGGGGAGGCTGACCAGGGAGTTCCCAGTGCGAGGAGGGCTTAGGCAGGGAGATGCTTTTTCGACGACCCTCTTCAATCTTTGCCTGGAGCATGTAATTAGGAAAATACCACTGAACTCTCAGGATACCATCTACAACAGATCGCTTCAGTATATGGCATTTGTGGACGACGTTGTCCTTCTTGGTAGGAACACAAGAGAGTTGACGGAGGCACTACGGTGCATGTGTGAAAGTTCCAGACACCTGGGGCTGAGAATTAATAATGAAAAGACAAAGTATATGGTGAGCATGAGGGAGAAGGGAAGGTTCAAAGGGGTGAGAGACCTGGAATGGGAAGAAGGACAGCATGAGAGGGTTGCAGAATTCAAGTACCTGGGTGTCATGGTAACGGAAAACAACTTAGTCAGTGCAGAGATACAAGCACGCATCGCAGCAGGCAGTAGATGCTTCTATGCATTTCACAAACTATTGAAGTCCTCCAGTCTATCTAGAAGGCTTAAGCTCACTGTGTACCACACCATAATATGGCCAGTAGTTCTTTATGGATGTGAAGCCTGGACGCTTATGGAAAGTGATAAGAACAGGCTCCGAGTATGGGAAAGAAAGGTGCTGCGGAAGATCTATGGGGCTGTATGTGAAGAAGGCGAATGGCGCATCCGAACAAATCAAGAAGTGTACCAGCTCTGTGCTGCAGTAGACCTGCTTGCAGAAGCGAAGAAGAGATGCCTGAGCTACTTGGGGCACGTGGTGAGAATGGAGAAGGAGAGGGTTCCCAAGAAGGCCCTCGAGCAACACCGTGAAGGCAGAAGGAGGCAAGGAAGACCTAGGAAGAGGAAGTGCAGGCATTGGGAATCCGGAACTGGAGAAGGTGTGCGGCAGACAGAGATGGTTGGGCGACAGCTGTAGGAGAGGCCAGGGTCCTGCATGGACTGTAACGCCAGGAGAGTGAGTGAGTGAGTGAGTGAGTGAGTAATATTAATAATGTGAGCCTCTTCATCATAATGCAAATTAACTAGACCTTCTCAGCCACCTAATTCTTATTAAAATATATATTTTTGGCTACCAGCTTCCCCTGCAACATATTTCTATGTTTATTAATAGGAAAACCAGTCTTGGAAAATATCTGTTCACTCAGAACTGATGTAGCCGGTATGGAGAGGTATTTCCTGGCTAAAACACACAATGCGGTATATCTGCTCTCGTTGCAGTGCTAGATTCTAGAGGATTGTCTGTACGCTGAGCATAGGCTTCTCCAAGGTTACACTATATCCATAGCAGCATCAGCTGCAGTGTTATGGCTTCTGTTTTTTGCTGCTGTTATTATGGCATCACATGATGCCCATACCAAAAATACATCAGATAATGATGGTATGCATTGCTCACTGGTTGAAGTATGTGATACACGACTCAATGTATCGGTCAGTATAGCCGTACATTCTGTTGTCAAATACTCCACTGTGCTTTTCACATGACGTGCATCTGTGAAAGGAACGTTTTGAACTGAGGGTCGAGAATGGTCGCAGTGACAAATAGGAGATTGACTTCAGGGTCACCTAGCTTTTTAGTTACAGATTTCCTGTAAATAATTCATGAACTGCCATGCTATGTCTGTTTTCCAGTCTCCCCTTGACAGCAATAAACAAAGTTGCTTATGTTGTTTGTTGAAAAGAACTAAAATGCGTCGGCAGAAATACTTTCGGGATGATTTGGCACTTGAAAACACATACTATCACAAAAGGAGAATTGTTACAAAGAACACCCCCAGCCCATTTTGCATCACAGGAAGCTATGCTTTCAACAACAATTGCGAGGTATCCAGGTTGATGTACATCCTATCTACAGTTATTAACAAATATTGCAGGGTTATTCAGCTGACATGACCACCTCAAATAAGTTGTGAAACGTACGATGTCAGAATGTGTATTTTTTGTAATTATGTTATACCTATTGCGTCAATAATAGACCTCTGTAGAAATGAATACTGACATGTATTTACATAAGGGTGAAGGCCCGTGGTTGGCTACTCACATACTCTGCACAAACAACATTCGGCTCTGCCTACCTGTAGCCCTATGACATGTTGCTCAACACACAATACGGGGAAAACGCTCTCGAGATCTCTCGACATTTCTTGTGAGGAACAGTTGTTTACACTAGTCTCAAGAAATCTCCAGAGCCTGTCTCAGACTGCCATCACTAAGCTCAGTTAAGGCCATGGCCACTTCTTTCCCAATTCTAGTCCTGTTGCATTCTTGCATTACTTCAATGTGTTAGTGGTGGAACATTAAACCACAAAAAAAACACACACACACATGTCTCAAAGCAACGGTTGTAATACAGTATATCAGCATCCTTTGGCTATTTCTGTGAAAACATCAACCATCTATGGGCGGTCATCTTGTAACAGGTTGCAGATGCTATAATTTCCAATTGATACCTTTCTGCCATCTGTCCATTCTTGCAACCATGTCCGAAGAGAAGAAGGTGAGTGGGTTTCACATAGACATAAGAACTCAATTTGCGAGACAATATCAGACACCATTATTTACACCCAAATGCTTCAAATATAACAGTCTTAGAAGAAGATGTATGACAGAGAGAAATGAAATGAAAATCCACAGCCTGTTTCTAGTCATTCGACTGGGTCAGGAATGGAATGAATAAATGAAGCTCCATCTAGCGGCGAGGATAGGAATTGTGCCGTCTGCTGAAGCCTGTCTCATGCCTCTGGGGCAATGATTAATGACTGATGGATGAAATGAAGTGATATTGGAGAGTATTGCTGGAATGAAATATGACAGGGAAAACAGGAGTATCCAGAGAAAAACTTGTCCTGCCTCTACTTTGTCGAGCACCAATCACACATGGAGTGACCAGGATTTGAACCATGGAACCCAGCGGTGAGAGGCCGGCGCACTGCCGCCTGAGCCATGGAGGCTCTATCACGAAGAGAAAGAAAATCAAATATTCCTTACAGCAAGTTATCAAAAATGTATAATGCAATAAGATTATAATCACAGAGTTTTACCAAAATGATTATCATAAAAGATAACTATTATCGTGGGATTGTGATTTTGTCAGAAATCTTTACACCTTAATGAACCCAAATGGGTTAGTAACCAGCAAACTTTTTAAAATGGTTTGGTTTGATTGTAGATAGATGGATTTGATTAAGATAAGCATAAGATTTTGGGACTAACACCAGAACATGATGATAACTGAGGAGTGGTAAATATAGAGTAAAATGGAGAGAATCAATATTTGCTCAGACTTAGCTGCATCTGAGTAAAGATAAGATGGTGATTGTCATCATCATCATCATCATCATCATCATCATCATCATTATTATTACCACCTTTGATAGTCAATAATGCAGTCTTTTAGGAAAATAATTCCACCGCCCTGTCCAATCAGGCTTCAGGAGAAGGCTACTTCAGATTCGGTAGGTAGCCAATTGAGAGACAGCATTGAGTCGGAGCATTTGCAACCAACTAAACTTAAGAGGATTAAACATCAACAAATTAACTACATTGCAAGACACAATATTAATTCTCTCTGTAAAATTGGAAGACATAAGACTTTTACAGATGAATTAGATAAACAAAATATTCTAATAGTGGGCCTTCAAGGAATGAGAAACACGATGGAAGAACCTTTTGAATCACAAGGTTATAGAATTTATAATGGAATACCAGACCAAGGAGTTAAAAATCAATGTCCCCAATTTGGAACAGGATTTATAGTGAATTTAAAAATATGGTAATAGATTCTATAATTGATTTTCAAGCAATATCACCAAGAATTGCAACTATCACCTTTAAAACAACAACAAAAATTTATAGAATAATAAATGCCCATGCTTGCAAGAATGGACAAGATGGGCAAGAAATCAAACTTGTTGATAAATTAAAGTATTTAGGAGAAATCATAACTTATGGTCTTAAAGAGAAACCAGCTTGGCATAACAGAATAAATAAATTAAACAAAGCAAATTATATTACCAAGACTACATACAATAAAAAAAAGCTTATCGATAGCAGCAAAATTAAGACATTATAAAACAGTCACACATCCAGAAATAACTTATGCTAGAGAAACCATTTTTAAAACTACTAATACAGCTGAAACAGACAGAACACTTAAGACAGAAAGAATAATAATTAGAACATGCATAAATAAACAGTATCAAGTTAATGGACAATGGAGAATAGCATCAAATAAAACAGTTTATAAGGAAATTGAGCCAGTCTTGAGCACCATTAGGAAAAAACGTATATAATTCTTTGGACATCTTATCAGAACAAGAAATGTCAAGAGATCTCGAGAGCGTTTTCTCCGTATTGTGCGTTGAGCAACATGTCATAGGGCTACAGGTAGGCAGAGCTGAATGTTGTTTGTGCGGAGTATGTGAGTAGCCAACCACGGGCCTTCTCCCTTATGTAAATACATGTCAGTATTCATTTCTACAGAGGTCTATTATTGACGCAGTAGGTATAACATAATTACAAAGGATACACATTCTGGCATCATATGATGCAGCGGCAAGTACACGAATGAATAGGCTAAGTATAGAAACTGACGGCTACTGTAGATGTACATTGTTATTTGACCCCACATTCAATATCCATTTGACCAGTGCTAGTGTTTACCAACATTATGACGACAAAGTAAAGAATTCCTTACAGAACATCTGACACCAGAATTAGCAGAAGAATAATTGAAAATTATGGAATAGCATGACCAAGATTAAATGGATCACAGAAATTAAGGAGGACGTTAAAGAACTAGAAATAACAATAGACAATCTCAAAAACAAAACAGAAAAGGTTAAAATACTTCAAGACATACACACGAGGCTTCAGACCAACATCAATAAAAGGTCCAATGGGAATGTATTTTCAACAGAACAAAGGAAGGCTGTATCTCTCAGAATGAAAAAATATTGGGCTGATGGAAAATAAAAAAATCCTTTGTATTATTGACTAGAGTGGTCCAATGTAGGCCATAAAATGTAAAATTAAAAAATTATTATTTATTCATCGATCCTCCACTTCAGCAGGCTGGGTGTGCAAATGAACAAGCCTCCTCCTAAGGGTTGTTTTATGATTGTTGAAAAGTAAGTTCTCTAGAATGATATCCATCTTATCCTTCAGCTCAGGGCCTCTCAAACGCCCAAAATCTCATGCGTGCAAACCGAAGCGCAGAGGTTTTGTGCACCGTGCATCGGCCCGACTCAGTTTGGACCAGCGTTTTGTCTTGGGGCGACTCGGCTAAGCTCGGCTCAACTCTGCTCGGATGGTGGAAGCTGCAGAGCAAGTGAGGAAGGGGGAGAGAGGCGGAGCAAGCGAGACAGGCGTAGCGAAGGAGAGAAACAGCGCTATTGCTTAAAATCCAGGAGTGGGGTTCTGCACTCTGGTCAACCTAGCGAAGTCATCTTTTGCACCTTGCGCTGTGCAATGCACCGGTGCATGCACCCTGAGAGGCCCTGCTACAGCTGAACACTGTTACTTTGAATTACCTAGATTAACTAACGTCTAATATGATAGAATAGTGCAGTAGATTAAAGCTCTACGAATAAGTTTCATCTTTTTATTAGAACATGGCAACTTTATCAAATTTTAATTTACAAAACAGCACCCCACCACTAATAGAACAACTCTTTTTTCCACTTGTGTTGACTTGCTATGCCTAATACAGTAGAGGGATTTTCTGTCAGGATAACTCCCTTAGCCATTAGCAGACTCCTACTTCATCTACAAGGCAGCACGTTGATTACTAAAATGCCTCACTCATCAACTGTGCTGTTCCATAGAGGTCTCTTTCTCCACCAGAGCTGCCAGTAAGGACTTCATCGTAACCCTGGCAAGGGGCTCTCACATGGTGCTACCAGCCAGGCCAGTTGGACCAAGGTTATTTTAAAAAGGTGTTACTCCTCCATCACTTGCCTTTTGTTCTAGCTTGTGACAGACAGCACCTGGCCTCCCGTATACTGGCAGTGGTATTATTATTGTTCTTTTTTCTTAGATCTTGGCCTGCTGTGGTCCATGCGAAGTAATTTCATGATTTACTTCCTCTCCTTGCCTTCCTTCCACCACGGCACTTAACACTCTTGAAAGGGCTTTGGCCTTCCCATAGACCGCTGCTCAGCCCAAAGGCCTGCAGATTACGAGGGGCCGTGTGGTCAGCACGACGCATCCTCTCGGTCGTTATTCTGGGCTTTCGAGACCGGGGCCACCATCTCACCGTCAGATAGCTCCTCAATTCTAATCACGTAGGCTGGGTGGACCTCAAACCAACCCTCAGGTCGAGAGAAAAATCCCTAACTGGGCGAAAGGCAGGCACGCTACCCTTACACCATTGGGCCGGCCCTTGCCTTCCTGGCTTTCCAATATTTCTTCACTTTCACTATATTCCCTCCTTTCTTCCATCCAGACAGGTTTCCTTTGCTTCCTCTCTTTCTCTTGGAACTCCCCCTAACTCCTTAATCCTATTTCTGAAAATGGCTCTATTGAATTTCTTGTTTCTTGAGATACCCAGTTCATCCATATCCTGTTTAACTTCAATGAACTGTTGGATTTGTGTTTTGGGATTTTCATGGCCTTAAAAGGTAATCCTCCTTTCTCTGATATGGTCTGAAAGCTTTTCATTTTTCATCTTTCAAAATAAAGTTCTCTATTGTTCCTTTTCCTCCATTCATTTTCATCTTTCTTCGGACCAAGAATTTTTCTTAGTCGTTCTTTCTTTTCTAATTTATCAGTTTCTCTATTTTTGTTTTAAGACAAAATATTCAGCTACATACTAGCACTAGAGTTTAATGACCACGTTGTAATTATGAAGTTTTGCTTTTATTGACAATCTATTTTTTATTGTCTGAGTTAATTGATAAGTTAGTTCCACTTTTTGTGGTCTTGTTTTGTTTGTTTTATATCAAGACCATTAGGCTGAATTATTTCTCCAAAGTACTTACATTTTTTACTTTCCTAATTTTTCCATATTTCATGTTAAGATATTTAGGAGCATCTTTAATGTTTGTCATGTATTTGGTCTTGTCAAAAGAAATTTGTAGCCTTGCTTTCTGCTGTCTCTTTCAAAAGGTTGATTTTTTTCATTGCAGCACTTGTATTGTTTGACAGAACAGCTACTGTCCAGTGGGGATACTTGGAACTGGAGGGAAACTTGGGACACTTTTGGGTAGCCTATATTTATGTTGGTTGAAATTACCTACCCTGCATATAATGCTAATAGTGTTTTTGTTTTTCTCAGCTAAAGTGAATGTTTCAGGCACACTGTCTAACCTTTTTCAAGCTTTATAAGTTGAGATATGTACTACATAGTTGTGATTTAGTTTCATTATTATTTCTGTTTGCTTTAGTAACCTTCTAAAACTGTGTATACCAAGGAGAGCTAAAATCACTAAAATCAGTTTATTAGTGTCCCATCTAACCTAGAATTTATTAAATGTAACAACAATGTATTGAGCTCATATCTGACAGTCTATAGTATATAAGTGAGATTTCATAAACAAATGTATGATGTGGGATAACTTGGGACACCTTGAATTATTTTCCAGATATTTATCACCATGCCTAGAAAGAATAAACAAGAGAATGGGAGCAGAAAATACCATGATTTTACCCATGAGACTTTGGAAAAAGCCATAAAATATGTAAAATTTGGACATATGTCATTCAGGAAGGCATCAGAGTTGTTTAATATACCGAAATCTACTCTACGTAGGAAGGTGGCAAACAAAAATTGTATGAGTTATGGTCGCCCTCGTGTATTGTCATCAGAAGATGAGAAATCACTGACTGATGGACTTATTGTAGCTAATAAGTGGGGTTTCCCTTTCACAATTTTTGACATTCGCTTCCTGGTGAAAGCCTTTCTGGTGAAAGCCTTTCTGGACCAAACTGGTGCTATGTAACCACGCTTTAAGAATTTCAAATTTAGGTTTAGTACCATGACTAATATGGAAAAACTGACACTTAAATATTTCATTTGGGAAAGTTTATATTTAAAATAGGAATGTAATCATCACCATCGCAAACAATGAATAAATTTACTTGTTTTAGTATAATAAACCACAAAATAGCAGTGTAACCAAAACATGAAAATTATACCAATTTGAAAATAAAATCTATTATGGTGAACTTAAATTAGATTATGTTGATGACTACATAACTAAAATCAAGGAGAAACCTATTCATAGGTGTCCCAAGTTTGATTCATAATGGTTAACATGATGTTTCTGTGCAATTTGTATTACTGTCCTTTTTAATTAAATTAAAGCATTTTAAATAATATTTTCACAGGGTTTATTGCACAGATGTTGACAGCCAACAGAGACCTGTTCACTGTAATTAATTCAAGTTTGTATGATTATAGTTTAGCGTTCTATAACAATTTGAATTTTAAAACTGTCCCAAGTAACCCCACTCGACGGTAAATCATCTGCAAACGCTTAACTGTTTAATTTAATGTTGGAAGTTTTTGTATCCAAATTCTGATTGTCGTAGTTGTTATTGTTGTTCAAAGGCCTATGAAGATTGGATATCAAGGTGGGAAACCTAAGAGGAGTAAGCTAACCAAGGCAAGAAAGTGAAAGATACACATATAGTGAAATACAGAGTGGTGCAGAATTTTCGCAGGAGCTGAAATACATACTAGCACTCAGGTATAATGACCACATTGCAATTATTAAGTTTTGCTTTGTATCCACAGTGATATCCCTTTTCTGTTTTGTAGCATTCTAAAGGACACCTGGGAAAGTAACTATGCAAAAGTTGAACACTGATCAGCAGACAGAATTGATTAAATATTACTTTACAAATCAACAGTCTATTATTCTGCCACATCTTCAGATTTGACAGCTTTGGATTTTTTCTTTTATGATATCTCAAAGAATGTAACCTTTAAGCTTTTCAGTCTGTTGGCACATGAAATATAACAGTTGGAACACTATAACACACCTGTAAAAGAACACATTAATAACAGAATGGCATGT
This sequence comes from Anabrus simplex, assembly GCF_040414725.1. Taxonomy (NCBI): domain Eukaryota; kingdom Metazoa; phylum Arthropoda; class Insecta; order Orthoptera; family Tettigoniidae; genus Anabrus; species Anabrus simplex. The sequence continues at coordinate 167,660,147 of NC_090271.1, forward strand.
TTCATTCTACAATAACATACTCAGATTCTATCAAATCAAACATGCATATATTTTTACAATATTGTTTATGTTGCATAAGATTGTCAATGATTATGAATGGGTAATATTATGAACAAGTGTGACAAATTATATGAATGCTGAAGTCTATTATTAACACTTAAAAACAGAAAGAAAAAAAAGGAGATATCTCAAAGAACACATCTAAATCAACAAGCCAGCAACCAATGTGGAGCTCAAGAACAATATTCAAGAAGAAATTGATGTGTTACAGCCAGAAACTCTGGACAAACTTATGAAATTGCTTTGATTGCTTGTCTTTGTCAAGAAGGGAATGGTGGTCATTTGAAAAACATATTTTTCAGAAGTTGTGTGCATACGTATATTTATTGTTTGTTGCAGAAATATTGGCATTTCTTTCCAAACAAAAACTTTAAAAAAATTATTATCAGTATACTGAAAGTCAGGAAAAGTAGAGGAATTACGGGTAAAATAATTGTGCCTAGTCTACATCAAACTTGCCCTCCCATGAATGTTATTTGTTTTATGGTATATATTACCTTAGAAGTCGCATAGAATTGCATATATCGAGCAAAGCCTTCCTTGAGCCACAATTCATTCCAAAATTGAGGAGTGACCAAATTTCCAAACCAGTTGTGAGAGAGTTCATGGGCTAAAACATGAACCATTGTACGTTTCTGCCACTTTGAGGCTTTACGTTCATCAAATATTATATGGGAATCCCTGAAAATAATGATAAAATCATTATAATTGTAACAACTTCAGTAGCATTTTATTAAAATCTCTATAAATGAAATGTATGTTTTGTCCATACATTATAAAAATTATCTTTTTTTTCTCTTACTAACAACTTTTAAAGACCTTAGAGACAAATGATTCAGTTTATATATTGAACCCTTTGGTCCAAAGGTCATGGGTTCAATATGTATGTATATATGTATGCATATAAGTACTGTATGTATGTATGTATGTATGTACGTATGTATGTATGTATGTATGTATGTATGTATGTATGTACATTCATATGCAAAACAAAGAAAACTGGGCGAGTTGGCCATGCATTTAGGGGCGAGCAGCTGTAAGCTTGCATCTGGGAGATAGTGGGTTCGAACCCCACTGTCAGCAGCCCTGAAGATGGTTTTCCATGATTTCCCATTTTCACACCAGGCAAACGCTGGGGCTGTACCTTACTGAAGGCTACAGCTGCTTCCTTCCCACTCCTAGGCCTTTCCTATCCCATCGTCGCCATAAGATCTATCCATGTCAGTGCAACGTAAAGCAAAAAAAAAAAAATTGTACACCATGAATGAATCGTGTGAGTACAATGAAGGTTGTCACACAGTATGGTCCTACGCTGACATGCAACCCATTTACATTTAATGCTGATTTCTTGCACATAAGTGCCACTAAGGGTGTACAAGTCCCTCCCTCATTTACAGTTGCAAGACGCATAATAAGGCCTAGTAGCAGCAAGTTGAGTGATCAAGCAGCATGTCCTGACAGAACATTTGACAAACCTAGATGAGTTTGAGTTTGTCTGGCCGGTTCAGTCCGCTATGGTAATAGAGTAGAATGTACAGCCACCGACTCTGCACCAAGTGTCAGGCGGCGAGAAATAACTCAACCCCCTAAGAGAACCAAAGGCTTTGGGCGGATGAGTTCTTTTAGGTGGGGTGATGGTCACCTCAGTGTAGGAAATGACACTGGAACGCATCAAGCAGTGTCTGACCTCAGATTAGGGGCGGCTGCAGAAGGTGTCTGTACTCCATGTGATGCCGGGCTGAGTGGCTCGGATGGTTGAGGCACTGGCCTTCTGACCCCAACTTGGCAGGTTCGATCCTGGCTCAGTCTGGTGGTATTTGAAAGTGCTCAAATACGTTAGCCCTGTGTCAGTAAATTTACTGGCACATAAAAGAACTCCTGCAGGACTTAATTCCAGCACCTTGGCATCTCTGAAAACCGTAAAAGTAGTTTGTGGGACGTAAAGCTAATAACATTATTATTATTATTATTATTATTATTATTATTATTATTATTATTATTATTATTATTATTATGTACACCATGTTTAGGAGCAGCTTCATCACCTGCTGGCAACTAGTACATAAATTTACGATCATTTTTGTGATAACCAGAGGTTTCTAGCTTAAAAACAGGTATCTTTATGTTTTTCAAGATGCTTCACAAAGAATAACAACAAATACTGTTATTGCAACATCTATATTGATGTTATAATACATAATAGTGCCACTGAAGATAATTAATTGAATGAATAAATACATAAATATAATTATATATTTCACACTCAGATTTTACTGTTTGTTAGCTTCTACTGCTGCCTGCTGTCATTTCTTGATGGATGCAGTACTTTTGCATCCATCTCTTGGCACAGGCCAGAGCAAGGTGTAGCTTCCACTGAAGTCCCGGTCTCATCAATGGCTGTGACAATATGGAAGCTGCTGGGGTATGGGTGGTGCTGAGTAATGGCATTCAGAGTACAAACAGTGCGTCTGAGTGTTATGAAAGGTGTTGCTCATAGGGTCAGTCGTGCTGCAATAGCACTGCCTGGCCCAGTGAGGAAAGCAATGGCAAACTACCTCACTCCTCGTCTTGCCTAGTACGCCTCATTTTGGTACTGCCATTGGTTTTTGAGGATCCAACCAGCCTCTGGGCTGATGACCTGACAGACAGACAGCTTCTACTGCATGGGTCATGTGGCCAGAGTTGGGACAGCAGTGGGGAAATGATCCAAGCCTCTTTAATTATTGTGTTGGAAAATTCATTCATTGTTAAAATTATTTGTATAAGATATTTCTTTTGGAAGAATTATGTTTTTGGAATTATGAATATTTTGAACATTGTAAAAATTACGTTTGGAAAAATTTTGTATTTAAATTATCATGTTGCGAGTTTAAAAAAAAGTATCTAAATTTTGAGGCAGCGTGTACTTACACGTGCCACTTTTGGTAGCAAAATTAATGTTGCGTAGTGTTGCGCAAAAGAAAGATCTTGAACATTAATCTGCGGAAATGAAGAGAACACTGATTGGTAGGAATAACAAAAATGTAATTGGTGAATGTGAAAGTCGGGAAAAAAATTCTATAGCCTGATTGGTTACCTCATGCTTGCATCATTTCCGGCTTTTCGATTTCTTCTGCTCCTTGTGGGAGTGAAGCTTGCTATCGCGTCTTTTGCTTCTGACTAGCCTAGAGGGTGGATGCACTCTAGCTGTCCCGTTATGGGATACCTGTCTCGGGGTAAGCATTATTTATTCTTGGTTTTTCGGACATGCCATTAAGTCTCGGGTTAACCCCAGGAGACCACCAGCAGGAAGGATCATTTCATTGTGTGACAGGCTGTAAGCGCTCCATCGGACCAAAGGCAAACATTCTATCCATTTAGCCACAAAGCCGGACTTTCATTTGCTAAACCTTAGGCTACCATCTCCACTGATCAGGGGTCGAGCATTGGCAGTAGCAGAGGCCAGGGCAGTAGCCTGTAAAGCAGTCTTGATAACACAGCAGGCTTCTCCGGTTTTTACTGGCTGCAGCTCAAGACGCTGAAGGCTTGACGTAACATAAGTTTAGTGGTAGGCCATGTCTTAATCCCAGCATACGCCACTGAATATGTCCAGAAAATTATATGACCATGTATGCTTCCCTTCCTGGTGCAGCTCAACAACCCTATTTTCCAGCAGAATAATGTCCAGCCTCACATACTATGGGTATTTCTGGTCTGCTTTTATGATTTTAACATGCTTCCTCAGCCAGCAAGGTCTCCAGACCTCTTCCCCCATTGAGAACATTTGGGACCAGATTGGATGGCAACTTTGGCCAGTGGCAACTAGGGGAGATTTGGAGGATCAATTGCACCAACTGTGGCAGGAGAATATCTGACATCTATATGCCTCCAATCCCACCAATATCACCATCTGTCTATATGCTATGGATAGTCCATCACCATAATAAGTGCATCTCGCAAGTATCTGTTATTTTGCAATGAATGCTTGGTATATTTTGATATTTTTTAAATATTATTGTATTGTGTGCCTGTACCCACTTGGGTGGTCCTGCAAAGGCTCTTTCATGGAGTGCAATTTTTGTTGTTGTTGCAAATGAGTTTATGCATGTATGTATGTATGTATGTAGGCTTACATATGTTGGTTTGTACAAGTATCATGTGAATGTGGTATAAAAGCATGTATGAAACTCGGAATATATTTTATGATTGCCTTAAATTAGATGCTGGGATAACTGACATTATCAAAGGAGAAAGGGAGCTGAAAGAGGGGTTGGAATGGTTTCTTGGTGATATTTTGAAATCAGACAGCTTTATTTATAAATGATTCAAACAAAATTTTCTTTAAATTTAACTTTGAACATTTTATGTCGTGACAGTTTTTCTGATGGAATTATACCTGACTGATATATTGTGAATACATACATACATACATTATCATTAAAGACTGTTAGGCCTTTCAGCGTTCAGTCTACAAGCCTCTGAGAATTTACTAAATGTCGCCACAATCCTCGATTTGCAACTAGTGTTGTGGCCTCATTTAGTTCTATACCTCTTATCTTTAAATTGTTAGAAACTGAGCCTAACCATCATCGTCTTGGTCTCCCTCTACTTCTCTTACCCTCCATAACAGAGTCCATTATACTCCTAGGAAACCTATCCTCCTCCATTCGCCTCACATGACCCCACCACCGAAGCCGCTTTATGCGTACAGCTTCATCCATCGAGTTCATTCCTAAATTAGCCTTTATATCCTCATTCCGAGTACCCTCCTGCCATTGTTCCCACCTGTTTGTACCAACAATCATTCTTGCTACTTTCATGTCTGTTACTTCTAACTTATGAATAAGATATCCTGAGTCCACGCAGCTTTCGCTCCCGTAAAGCAAAGTTGGTCTGAAAACAGACCGATGTAAAGATAGTTTCGTCTGGGAGCTGACTTCCTTCTTACAGAATACTGCTGATCGCAACTGCGAGCTCACTGCATTAGCTTTACTACACCTTGATTCAATCTCACTTACTATATTACCATCCTGGGAGAACACACAACCTAAATACTTGAAATTATCGACCTGTTCTAGCTTTGTATCACCAATGTGACATTCAATTCTGTTGAATTTCTTACCTACTGACATCAATTTAGTCTTCGAGAGGCTAAATTTCATACCATACTCATTGCACCTATTTTCAAGTTCCAAGATATTAGACCGCAGGCTTTCGGCACAGTCTGCCATTAAGACCAAGTCGTCAGCATAGGCCAAACTGCTTACTACATTTCCACCTAACTGAATCCCTCCCTGCCATTTTATACCTTTCAGCAGATGATCCATGTAAACTACGAACAGCAAAGGTGAAAGATTACAGCGTTGTCTAACTCCTGTAAGTACCCTGAACCAAGAACTCATTCTACCATCAATTCTCACTGAAGCCCAATTGTCAACATAAATGCCTTTAATTGATTTTAATAATCTACCTTTAATTCCATAGTCCCCCAGTATGGCGAACATCTTTACCCGCGGTACCCTGTCATATGCTTTCTCTAGATCTACGAAACATAAACACAACTGCCTATTCCTCTCGTAGCATTTTTCAATTACCTGGCGCATACTGAAAATCTGATCCTGACAGCCTCTCTGTGGTCTGAAACCACACTGGTTTTCATCCAACTTCCTCTCAACGACTGATCGCACCCTCCCTTCCAAGATGCCAGTGAATACTTTGCCTGGTATACTAATCAATGAGATACCTCGATAGTTGTTGCAATCCTTCCTGTTCCCTTGCTTATAGATAGGTGGAATTACTGCTTTTGTCCAATCTGAAGGTACCTTACCAACACTCCACGCTAATTTTACTACTCTATGAAGCCATTTCATCCTTGCCTTCCCACTATACTTCACTATTTCAGGTCTAATTTCATCTATTCCTGCTGCCTTATGACAATGGAGTTTATTTACTATCCTTTCCACTTCCTCAAGCATAATTTCCCCAACATCATTTTCCTCCTCCCCATGAGCTTGGCTGTTTGCAACACCACCATGATGATTTCCTTTTACATTGAGAAGATGTTCAAAATATTCCCTCCACCTCTCCAGTGATTCCCTGGGATCTATTATGAGTTCACCTGAATTACTGAAAACACTGTTCATTTCCTTTTTCCTTCCCTTCCTAAGATTCTTTATTGCTGTCCAGAAAGGTTTCCCTGCTGCTTGACCTAGCCTTTCCAGGTTATTACCAAAATCTTTCCATGACTTCTTTTTGGATTCAACAACTATTTGTTTCGCTCTGTTTCTTTCATCTACATACAACTCCCTGTCTGCCTCGGCCCTTGTTTGGAGCCATTTCTGATAAGCCTTCTTTTTACGTTTAGAGGCTGCTCTCACTTCAGCATTCCACCAAGATGTTCGCCTTTTCCCATCTTTACACACAGTTGTTCCTAGGCATTCCCTTGCTGTTTCTACTTCAGCATCCTTGTATGCCACCCATTCACTTTCTATATCCTGAACCTGCTTACTGTCTACTGTTCGAAACTTCTCACTAATCATATCCATGTACTTCTGTCTAATTTCCTCGTCCTGGATATTTTCTACCCTTATTCGTTTGCAGACAGATTTCACTTTCTCTACCTTAGGCCTAGAGATAATTAGTTCACTACAGATCAAATAGTGGTCTGTATCATCAAAAAATCCGCAAAAAACTCGTACATTCCTAACAGATTTCCTGAATTCAAAGTCTGTTAAGATATAGTCTATTATGGATCTGGTACCCCTAGCCTCCCATGTGTAGCGGTGAATAGCCTTATGCTTGAAGAATGTATTCGTAACAGCTAAACCCATACTAGCTCAGAAGTCCAGCGAACGCTTCCCATTCCCATTAGCTTCCATATCTTCCCCACATTTACCAATCACCCTTTCGTATCCTTCAGTTCTATTCCCTACTCTCGCATTGAAATCGCCCGTTAGCACTATTCTATCCTTGCTGTTGACCCTGACCACGATGTCACTCAATGCTTCATAAAACTTGTCAACTTCATCCTCATCTGCACCCTCACATGGTGAATACATGGACACAATTCTTGTCCTAATTCCTCCCACTGACAAATCTACCCACATCATTCGCTCATTTACGTGCCTAACAGAAACTATGTTGCGTGCAATGGTATTCCTGATAAAGAGCCCTACCCCAGACTCTGCCCTTCGTTTTAATACCCGTCAAGTACACTTTATAGTCACCTATCTCTTCCTCATTATCTCCCCTTACCCGAATATCACTTACTCCTAGCACATCCAGATGCATCCTCTTTGCTGACTCAGCCAGTTCTACCTTCTTTCTTCCATAAGCCCCATTAATATTGATAGCTCCCCATCGAATTCTATTTCGCTCGCCAAGTTGTTTCCAAGGAGTCCCTCGCCTGTCAAATGGGAGTGGGACTCCATTACTCCCATAGGTCCGAGGCTTGCTTAAAGTGTTCTGAGCTCGGTAAATTCATGAAGCAGGATGCTACCCTACTTACACATAGTCCAAGTGAGGATCTCTCCTCTAACGGGTTATGGACCACCGGTGAATTGTATAGTCCTAGCCGCCTGAGCACAAGGAGGGCCACGACTCAGAATATGTCCGAGATGCCCACTCCCATTCCGTAGCAACTGGTATCCCGACTCTCAGGACCACTTACTAGGCCACTCAGCCGTTGCCCATGGTTCACGAACTAGGACGTGACTATAGTAACCCACATGATATATTGTGAATAATCTACGAAATGGTACCGCTGTTTTGAACCTTAAATCTTGGGATCTGGGCCCATTCTGGAACTAATAAACAGTAAGTTTGAACTGACTGACTATTGTTACTTAATGTGTAAGCTGTCTTTTCAGCTACTACTCACCTCCAATAGGTGGTATTAGTGCTTCAGTTGTACAAAGACTAGCCCGTTGTAATCATTCGTGAGAAAGTAGTGATTTAAATTCATATAATACATGCCAGTGTGACACCACTTCTGCCTGCCAATCCAAGCTGGTTTGAATCTCACTGTCATATGTTTAGTTCATAATCAATTTATATTTTGCCATAATTGATATAAAACTTCTGCAAACAAAGATTTTATTCATAGCTAGTTCAGAGGAAAATCAAATGGGCATAAATAATTCCACATTATAAAAATGTTCAAGTTTAGGAATCAATTAATTCTGTGTTTGAAGTTTTTTGAACCTTCAGTTTTAGTGCTAAGCTCAATGAACATGTCTGAACGAGTACAAATAAAGTAAGGAATGGTGAGCAAAAATTTCTTCCATGACCTGAACATGATCCCAGTGCAAAATAACTCAAGTCTGTAGGCAAAACGCTACCACTAGACCACCCATGAAGAGCTGGCTGTGGGAGTAAAATAAGAATACAGTTCCTTCATACATACATACCATTTAGCTTGCCAAATTTTATTGTTATTTTCTTGCAAACGGTAGAGAGGAATGCTTTATTACTTCAGAATTTTGTTATACCTAACATCTGCTATTAATAAATGTAATATCAATAAAATCTGTGGCCTGAATGTCTGAGGGTCTGGTTATTAGACTCAAGAGAGGCTTCAAAAGAGCTCCTTCTACCAACAAGAGAGGACTTTTCTTTGGGATGCTAATATTTTAAAGAAAGCAATGGGAATTTCAACAGCTACTGCATACCGTTCTTGACTTATGATGTCAAAAGATGCAACGTAATGAAGAGAGACTCATTAAGACTGCAGGCATCAGAGTTGAAGCCCCTAAGATCCACTATCCAGGAAACTAGGATGTACATGTTAATAAATTAAGTGATGAGGCAGGAAGTTGGGATTAAGACATCTCTATTGGACAGAAGTAACACATACAGACTATGATGGTTCAGAAACGTGATGAGATGGGAGCCGATGAGAACAGCCCAAGTACACTTAGAAGGAGAGGTAGAAGAAAAACATCTTGTTGGAAGACTTAGAACTAGCTGGATGGAGAGGATCAAGACTGATATAGCATCAGCCAGAGGAAGGGCGCTGGATGATGTCATGAAGAACAAGACATTCATGTGTGTCTGTGATGCAAATAGGTATGAGTTTCTCAAGATATACAGACAAAAATAATTTGATTGTGGTGGGGAAAAGAGAAAGTAACGTGACACTCACGTGTATGTGATGAGACCCCAGTTCTCTGTCCCAAGTATTCTGGACATACTTGCTAGTGGTGGAATGGCAATGTTATCCAGTTTAGGCAGCATAAATGGCAGACCAGTGAACTTTTCCAGTTCTGCCAACAAGGGCAGCCCTAACTCCACCATCAAAGAGGCTTCAGCTTCCTTTCCTGGTTGTACCCATACTGAGAAGTTCCTAGCCCCATGTACACCTACCAAGTTTGACACTACAAAGCCTACAAGATATGTTGACATAGGAACAGACTCTTGGAAGCGGCTCCACACCCATCCAGGATGGTCAGACCTGTAACAAGACAGAAGAGGGACAACATGTACAGTGGTTCAATGTTAGTGGGGAAGAGCTTTGTCTCTAAAGTTGCTTCATAACTGTTGAGATATCTCTAGTATAAAAGCCATATAATATAAAATCTACTCCTCTTCAAGCGGCTAAAATTATCTTGTAAAAGTTCATAATATCTCCTTGAGTATAATATAAATTTCTTGTACAGGGTCTTTATTTCATAACTGTGCAGCAGCACCACTCAATCCGTGGCAAGTTGCTACGATGACATTTGTCAGCTGGCCGGTAAAATGTACTCCATATGTGTATACTACTCAGCATCAAATAAAACTCATGTCTGGTGAAACTAAGAGACTAAAAACTTACTTGGCATTAAGGGAAATGTTGAAAGTGAGCTCTCAAACACATCTGGCATATCACTGAACAAGTTTGCAGATGCTTGGTGAATCTCATCCTTTGAGGTGTTCCATATGGCTTGCTGAATATTCTCCCATAGTTTTTCTCTTATGTGGGGATTGCTGACGCACTTTTCCTTTCAACAGCTCTTACAGATAATAATCACGGAGATTGAAATTGAGATATCTAGCAAGCCAGTTAACCACACAATGCTCAAAAATGCCCCTTGTTTTTACCATAGATCAATTGTCAGAGAATACTATTACATTACTGTATTTCTTTCTTCATCTCTCATCTCTTCAAATGAGGTCTATGTGTTGGTCAGTTTTTTTAGTTAAATGGAAAAATATAGGCCCTGCAATCCTGTGGGAACTAATTGCACACTACACTCCAACCTTGAAATCATGAACCTGTCGGACATGAAGACAGTGGAGATTTTGTGCATTTCAGTAGCAATTGTTCTAACTATTCATACAACCACTGAAATGAATCCATACCTCATCAGTAAAGAATAACACAAGGTAGCTTTAAAAAGTAAGGTTGCAATAACTCACATGGAGAAACTTCAGATTCAAAAGGATGCGTAATTTTAGGGCACTGATATACAGTACTATAGTACTATTCAACATAGTTATCATTCTCGTCCAAAGATTTGTTCCAACAGTACACCAAGACATCAATGCTGGCATGGAAGAAATCTATGTCCAGTCCCTGAAGCCACTTTGTGATGGCATGTTGAATGGCTGCATTGTCACTGAATTGCTTACCACCAAGGTGATTCTTCAACAGTCTGAAGAGATGTAAATCACTGCGTGCCAAGTTGGGGCTGTAGAGAGGATGATCCAGTACCTCCAACCAAAAGCACTGTGAAAATTCATGCATGCTGTTGGCTGCATGGGGCCCGACATTGTTGTGCAGCAACTCAATGCTGCTGAGAGAAGTCCTGATCGTTTTCTGCAAATTGCTACCTGAAAATGCTCCAGTGTGCTGCAGTAACTAGCAACATTCACTGTCACTCCCCTAGTGAGAAAATCAACCATCTGGACCATAAATCACAGTTGGACTTGAATATAAGATAGTTATGTATTATTAAATACCGAATTCCTATTTGGACAATAGATGCCAGGAAATTTGTGAATGAATTGAAACTGGTTCTCCTTGACAGATGTATACAGATGAATACTTCATATAGCACTCCAAAATGAAAACACGTTTTCCTAATGTAAACATCACTTTTTAAGCAGCATTGTCATACAGAAACAACACTGCCAAAATAAAATGTATCAACAGTAGAGCAATGGTAATGATACTGAACTTTTGCTTAAGTAAATAAGGTGACTTCATTTATCAATCCCAGGTATCAACAGAATATCACCCTTCTCAGTTGCCAGTCTGAGACTGCAAAAACTTCCAGTATCGCAGCTGAGCATGAATAGATCGCCATATGACTAGTATTGCATCTACCTTGCACAGCTTTATTATAAAGACCCTGTATAAACTATTTTATATCAACATTAATACTATCACTAGGTATAGAAATGAATTCCTCTTCTGCTGCAACTTTTCCTACTCCCTGGCGGGGTTATGAGTGCAATCTGTGTGGCACATATTTACTTCCTGATGCTAACTCTATGTAGAAGAATGTATTGATTACCGGTACGTGCTTCTATTGTGGTTGATAGTGTGGTGAGTTGTGTGAAGAGGTGTGTATTAAGACAAACATCCAGTTCCTAAGCCAAAAAACTAACTAGACCACAGCCAAATTCCTTATCCTGGCAGGAAATCAAACACAGGGCCCTCTGAACTACACTAAATCAAAAGCAAAGATAATAAGATGTGGGCATCTTAAATGATTGGACTAACTATCAAAGAACAGTAAGAGAATGGTCAGAGCTAGAACTGTGCAGGAAAACGGTCTAGAAAACAACACTAAAAGGAAGAGATGGAGCAACGGTATGAAGCAGAGTATAAAGAAAAGAGTTACAGAACACCAGATAACCCAAGACAGGGAATTCTATTGGACAGACAGAAGTGTACAGTTAAAAAATAAGTATTCAGAAAGACTCCACAATGTGTCAATCTGGACCATTCAGCATCGGCTTTAGAAACATTTGCAACTTTCAACTCAGAGTACTGCCAAGAAATCACTTCTCACTGAGGTAATGGAGGACATATCAACACTGGACATCAGAGGATTGGAGGAAGGTAAAGTTTTTTGATAAAAGTACTTTTGGGCTGGTCATACAATGGGTCAGATTGATAAGAGGGCCAATTAATGTTTTGCTGTACAACCCAAGGTGTACCGTTAAGACTGTTAACACATCCTCTGTCCTGTGAACCACATGTGGCTCACAAAACGTGGCACTGAGATATCTTACTATGCTTGTGAACCACATGTGGCTCACGGGATGCTTAAAACTCCTATGGCTAATATTTCCATAGAACTCACTAGGATTGCACAGTATTTGGTGAGGACTTGCTTGAACGGTAATGAAGTAAAAAAAATAAAGTGGGACATACGGAAAAGTGTTTTTATGTCTTAAGTAAATTACAAATTTAAAAATATGAAAAATTCAACGAGGTACATACAGTACATGTATTGTGTTTTACATATGTTTCATCTGGAAGCAAGACAATAATAATATGGCTTTATGTCCCACTAACTACTTTTACAGTTTTTGGAGATGCTGAAGTGCTGGAATTTAGTCCCACAGGAGTTCTTTTACATGCCAGTAAATCTACCGGCATGAGGCTGATGTATTTGAGCACCTTCAAATACCACTGGACTGAGCCAGGATCAAACCTGCCAAGTTGGGGTCAGAAGGCCAGCGCCTCAACTGTCTGAGCCACTCAGCTCAGCAGGAAGCAAGACAGGCAATATACTTTTTTTGCACATAATACATTCAGTGTCAATTTGTTTTAAATTTTTTAGTGGCATTTTCCCAACTTTCATCATTTTTTCTTCGGTTGTCATAGCACCCGGAGCAACGTTTCCTCATAACTTTACAGTCTTCTTTCCTCTCTATTTTAGTTAGAAAATGCTGTGTTCTAACCGATGTAGATGGTCTTGAAGCTGATGTACCTGCCGCAAGTTGATTGCACAATTGCAGGAATTCTCATATTATTTCTTGCTGTGCCTGCAGCATAGTCAATCTTGATTTCCTATTTGCAGTTGGATGTAATTGTTGATATAACAATGTGGCATTTGTTACTGACGTACATATCACTACATCAAGTGCTACTTTTTTCTACCATGTTAAGGACTTTGGATCATAATAGCTTGAAAACTGATCAGACACATCTATGCCTTTCTTACAGCCATTGTAGTCTACCACAGCCTTTGGTTTTAGGTTTTGGCTGACATCTGCATCTCAATCCCATGGCAAGTTGAAATCATAACAACATCTTGCTTGTCTTTCCATTTCAAGACAGTTATATTTTCTTTCTGACGTGCAGTAACATAACCTATTATGGGGGCCATCTTCTTTACTTTTATGGCCCATAGGAGGTCTGTTCTATTCATGTGCAGAGTGCCACACAGATCTGTCTTTTGCTGTAGTAGATATTTAGCTAATCCAACGGTATTGTACTAGTTATCACACACTGCAATCCATCCAGCTTCCAGCAAATCATCGCACAAAAGAACTACTACACTTCCTGGCTCATCTAAATAGTCAATTACAGGGTCACGTCCTATATAGATACGATAATTCCATACATATCCATCTTGTGTGCACAGTTTATAGATCTTGAGACCATATTTGTGGGATTTTGACAGAATATATTGGCGGAAACATATTCTACCCCTCAAAGGCATCATAGATCCATCAATAGACTCTTCCAGTTGTTGACAACAATGTCTAGTAGTGGCTTTATTTTGTACAGGCGATCAGTCGGATCTCTGGGAAGTGTATTATCGGCAAAGTGCCAACAACGTAGTATGGGTGAGAAATGGCTGTATGAAATGTTTACATTATGAAATATTGGATGATAATGTATCAGATCTACCTTCCAGTATGATTCTAATGTGGGAAACTGCACAATGCCCATCAACATATATAAGCTTATCAATTTCAGTAGTTCCTTTCGTATCACATCTGTCAACCTCTTCATGCGGCTATACCTAGCCATGTCCATCTTTTGCTTCTATTGGAACGTATACAAGTTAGTCTGTATTGCCATAAGGTCGAATACTTCATCACTCAAAATTTGCCGATAAATAGACACAACAGATTGTTCACTTTGGATATGAAGGATTGGCCTTTTGTCACACTGTTGACATGACAATGATAATATTACATCACACCTTCCATATTTTTTATATATCCTATTTATTTCTTCACGGGATTGGCACATTACCTCTTTGGCTGTCCAGTTTTTGGGACCAGCAGACCATGTGAATGGATCTTTGGGACTACTCATACCTGCTGTAGATTCTGCTGCAGATGGTTCCACAACATATGACACATTACTATCTGAATGTGGAATTTCACCAGCATTGAAATTAGGATTGGCAATATCATAACACAAAAGAATACTTGCTTCTTGGATATCGCTGCCATCTTCATTTGAAACAGATTCATTGTCACTGAACTCAAAATCACTCTCCTCCAACATCCGCTGCAATTGCTCAACTGTTACTTTATGAGGCATCTTCACAAGAACATAATAAGAGACACTATAACCTTCCTCTAAGCATACTTGACTCAGTGTTGCCAGTAATGTAACAATGTAACAAACGAAGAATCGGACTGTGAAACACACATGATTCACAGATGTGCAAGGACTAAAAGGTCTTACCACGCCCATGAGCCACATGTGGTTCACGGAAGTTATACTGATGTATCACTGTCAAATTTACTTTTTTTTCTTTTCCGTCAGCTGCGATTATGGCACTATGAAAGGACCTTCATTAGTAAAAGTCATTTGGACTTACTTGGCTGTTTTCATGTTCTGTTTTGGACAGGGAATTTGTTAAACATCCCGATATTGTGACGGTGTGGGGATTTAGTGGTTTTTATGTTCGGGGATGGCAAAGAATCTCACCATGAATGGAAGCAGGTAACTAGAGGTTTTGGAAGATCATTCGCTGAATTTTTATCATATCAATTAATGTCACCGATTCATTCATGCTTGAATGGCCAGGTAACTTTGGAACCACCTGAAATATAAGATTCAAGAGGTACAACCATTAAACATCAAGGAGCTACAAGAGGTTCTGAAGAAGTTATGAGTGTATACAAATAAACTGGAATATTCAATGCCCAGATGACTACATAATACTGTAAAAGTGAAGGGAAACATGTGAGTACCATCAGGGAATATTTGTTGTTTTTATGGTATGCTTCTTCGTGTAGAGATTTCCATTGCAGCTGTGTATATAAGAATGTATCTCTATATTTTTTTTAAAAACCTTTATCTTTGCTTTTATGAAAACCAAATGTGTGAATCTATAGGCTACTTCATACATACTGTACTGCAGTATAGCAGGCTATTATAAGATGATTTTCTTATAAGAAGTAAATTAAATGAGAATACTATTGTCTTACACTGGTTCTGAAGCTTCCATCAGAGGCATGTTGGACAATGCATGCTTGCCTGGTGGAGTTGCTATACTGATACTAAACCGAGCCTTGAAGCTAGGCTCATCGAAGCAGGGAAATGCATAGCGTGCTCCATTAGGTTCAAAATGAGTCAGCAGTATCCATCTAAAACAAAATTAAACAGATTCTTACCTTATTTCAATACCATAGTCAAATGTAAGATAAAAATCTTCTGAAATGAATAACATTTAATAACATTGATGACATGAATGTAGATTGCTTCAGGCTATATGAGTGTTTGAAGATTTGTTTGTATTTATATTCATCCTCTGAGTTCTCCTTGTACACTTTAAATATCCACCTATCTTTTCAAAGAACATATTTATTTTTATATGCTTCTCCCTCTGTGCCTGTTATCAGTACTAAGGTAAGGTAAGTTAAGGGTGTACTCTGCCCGAAAGCAGGTCCGAACCTCCGCAGAGGTGTGCCTGAGCCAGAGTTTACATACGGTAGGGTTGCCAGTTCCTTTCCACTCCTCCATTCCCTTACCCCCACCAACAGCGCGTGGCAACCCATCCAAATCATGACCACGCCCAATGTTGCTTAACTTCAGAGATCTCACGGGATCCGGTGTTTCAACACGGCTACGGCCATTGGTTTTATCAGTACTAAGTCTCAAATATTTTATATATTCGAACTATAAAACTACCGATCAAGCTGGCTGCATGATTTGGGTCACATAGGAGTGAGCTTGCATTAGAGAGATGGTGGGTCCAAACCCCACTATTAGCAGCTCTGAAGATGGTTTTCCATGGTTTCCCATTTTCCCATTTTCCCATGCTGAGGCTGTATCTCAGTTAAGGCCATGGTCACCTCCTTTCCATTCCCAGCACTGCCTTATCCCATTGTCCCCATAAGAGCTGTCTGTTTTGGTTCGACATACAACAGCTAGCTAAAAATAACTTTAAAGTTATAGAACCATTACATTAGTGATGTGTGTAACTGGAGTAGAATACAAATTTTGAAGCAAAAGTTCTGGTAAATATGTTATTACATAGGTTAAAGCAGTCTTGCACTGAAGAAACCCTTGCAGAATGTGAAACAGTATATTGACTGCCAGATGGTTCTTCATAATCATCTTCATCATAGTAATTTTTTCGCTCCAGCAAGCCGGGTGCGGTTGTGTACGAGCATCCTCCAGTTTGTTCTATCCATCCACAGATGCTGCTCATATGTGCGACACCAGTTCACATCTCTAATTTCAAGGTCCTTCATTATCTGTTTTTTCCCAAACATCACGAGGTCTTCCTCTTGGTCTCTTCTCAGGAACATTGTGGTTAAAGTATGTTCGAATAGTCAATTGACCAGGAAGTGGATCACTGGTAAATTCACTTGTTGCCATACCTATGTTGAAAATAAAAGAAAGGACTAAAAGGGAGGCATGCACCGAGGTAAAGCATTCAAATGGCAAAATATGCTGAACATTATAAAGCAAAAGGCACACAAACCAATCCAAAGGAATCAGGCAGTGAACACGTCCTATTAAAACTCTTTCACACACCCACACATCCACGGACCCAAAATATCAAACTCAATGACTGAAATGGCAATATGGTGACAAAACACATCCAGTCGGTCACCACAATGATCACAAAAGTTGAAATTTCAGCGAAGGTTCCACCTGTTCAATACAAAGTGTATATTGTACAAGATAGTGTTTACAACATGTTTTTATTCAAGGGACCAGTTTCGACACATTTCTGAAGCATCATCATCAGCCTAAATTACAAAACTAACAAGATACATAATAGGTTATGATAACAATGTATAAACATAGTGACACAAATTTTTTTGACAATTCACATTTAAAAATTGTGGGTTTTATAAAATATTTAACATGTTTTTGCAACGTGTATGCACACGTAAATGTCTTGTGTGAATGTCATACATTCAAGTGTGGCGATATATTTTTACAATTAAAGATAAAAATTTCATTGTTCCGTATTGAAAAGTATCACAGTTAAATTGAAATAATAAATATGGTAGTTCAACATATTCAATACAAGTAAATAAGAGATGTTGAGATTACATTCTTATTTAATTAAAAGTGGAAATGGTACCGGTTTCGACCCCAGTCTGGGTCATCATCAGCCGATTATAACTCGAAAAACAATGCATAAGTAAGAAAGAAGTTAACAGTCAATTCCACACAATATCAGTTGAAGAGGCGATATAAAAATGACGGGGGTAGGCACTGTTACATTCAGAAAAAGTGGAATGTAAGTCACTTAAAAGAAGTAATGCGTAATCTTCCGAGCATCAGCACGGCACACGCAATGTTTGGCACTGTCTCACAATGTTCACGCATTACTTCTTTTAAGTGACTTACATTCCACTTTGTCTGAATTTAACAGTGCCTACCCCCGTCATTTTTATATCGCCTCTTCAACTGATATTGTGTGGACTTGACCGTTAACTTCTTTCTTACTTATGCATTGTTTTTCGAGTTATAATCGGC
The DNA here is from genome assembly GCF_040414725.1 of Anabrus simplex. Lineage (NCBI taxonomy): Eukaryota > Metazoa > Arthropoda > Insecta > Orthoptera > Tettigoniidae > Anabrus > Anabrus simplex. Next base: position 167,678,091 of record NC_090271.1, read on the forward strand.
TGATGATGACCCAGACTGGGGTCGAAACCGGTACCATTTCCACTTTTAATTAAATAAGAATGTAATCTCTACATCTCTTATTTACTTGTATTGAATAGGTTGAACTACCATATTTATTATTTCAATTTAACTGTGATATTTTTACAACACGTGAATCATGTAATAGTCTTCTTTGGATGAGGCACTTTCAAGTGCTAGGTAGAGGATGTGATAAAAACTTGGTGTATACTTTGAAAACTTGTTGGACACATAAAACTACTCCTCTGTGTGGTGTCACTTAAGGACCAAATAGCAGTGCTGCTGTTGTACCCAGCAATGTCTTCCAATACTTTTGTTACAGGTACTATAGGCTAAGGTTTTTCAGTCCAGCATGGAATTGTGAGCCTTGCTTGCCGTGCTGTGTAGTTTACCATGTGGAGAGGAGGTATACCTGCTCTGACCAGGCCTACACACTTTAGTTTGCATGGTATTTGCATGGTAAACTACACAGCACGCTAAGCAAGGCTGCACAATTCCATGTTGGAGTGAGAAACCTTAGCCTACAGTTAAACAGCATACCACCTAATTACATGCCTGTAACAAAAGTATTGGAAGACGTTGCTGGGTACAACAGCAGCACTGCTATTTGGTCCTTACATGACACCACACAGAGGAGTAGTTTTATGTGTCCAACAAGTTTTTAAAGTGTAGACCAAGTTTTTATCACTTCCTCAACTTAGCACTTGGAAGTGCCTCATCCAAAGAAGACTATTACATGATTCACGTGTTGTAAAAATACATCGCCACACTTGAATGTACGACATTCACACAAGACTTTTACATGTGCATACACGTTGCAAAATCACGCTAAATATTTTATAAAACCCTCAATTTTCAAATGTGAAACTGTTGTTAAAAAATTTTTATATGTCACTATGTTTATACATTGTTATCATAACCTATTATGTATCTTGTTAGTTTTGTAATTTAGGCTGATGATGAAGTCATGAAAGAAATTAAGCAGAAGAACAATATGGACATCAATGCATTTGCATTTGCAGATGATGTAGTAATTTGGGGAAATACAGAGAAGGAAGTCCAAGAGAGGCTGAACACCTGGAATGAACATTTGAAAGCACACGGATTAATAATTAAATCGAAAACTGTTACTATGTCTGTCAACAGGCAGAAGAAGAAAGGAAAAATAATGCTGGAAGGTACACAACTGGAAACAGTAGACCAATATAAATATCTTGGGTGCATCATTTCAAGTGATAACAGAATACAGCATGAGATTAACAACCGCATTCAAAAATCAGCTCAATTTTACCACCAAGTTCGGAACCTCCTCTGGAACGAACAAGTTCCCTTAAGATCAAAGCAGATTCTATTCCAATCATACTTCACCCCCATACTAACATATGGCCTAGAAACCTGCACAACAACCCAACAAGTGGATAGCAAACTACAAGCCGCAGAAATGAACTATGGTACAGAAGACAAAAAGGGACAGGGTAAGGAATGAAAGAATAAGGGAACAAGCTGGTGTGTACCCATCCCTGAATGAAAAAGTGACAAGGGCCCGTTTGAAATGGTTTGGCCATGTCAAACGAATGGACGATGGAAGGACAGCAAAACAATGGCTACACACAGTCGTGGCCGGAAAACGACCGGTAGGAAGACCTAGGAAGAGGTGGCTGGACCAAGTGAAAGAGGACATAGGAACAAGAGGAATCAGCTGGGATGTCGTCTTGAGAGAAGAGTGGTACATGGACAGACAGAAGTGGAGAGTGCTCGTAAACCACACCCGGGCAACTGGAGTGGAAAACTTATGATGATGATGATGATGATGATGATGCTTTAGAAATGTGTCAAAACTGGTCCCTTGAATAAAAACATGTTGTAAACACTATCCTGTACAACATACACTTTGTATTGAACACTTTTGTGATCTCAGTTCAGTATGGAACCATACTTTAAACACCACTATGAGCAACATCAAGCAATGCGCTCGTAGTATTCTTTCAAACAGTGAACCACAATGCAATGAGAGGTCTTTCAACAATCAACATCATTCTATCACCAAAGACTTACGGAGCCACCACAATAACACATTAAAATCAGACCTCTAGGCATGAGCAAATATCATTATCACACATGTAGGACCCAGATCTGCTCCACCACACACACACACCAAAATAACAGGGCGTATACCTCTGACAATTCCCATAATCACAAGGGAAATAAAAAGACTCGTAGAAAAAAAATAAACAAGATGAAAATCCGGCTAGAATCAGCCAACAACAGTAAAATATGAACCAATCAATCATAAAGTACAAGATAGCTATGACAAACATATCAATAACAAAATAGGTTAAGATTACTTCACCTTAAGATGTTGCAGGAGATGAAATGAAATGTCGTATGGCTTTTAGTGCCGGGATATCCCAGGACGGGTTCGGCTCGCCAGGTGCAGGTCTTTCTATTTGACACCCGTAGATGACCTGCGCGTCGTGATGAGGATGAAATGATGATGAAGACAACACATACACCCAACCCCCGTGCCATTGGAATTAACCAATTAAGGTTAAAATCCCCGTCCCGGCCAGGAATCGAACCCGGGACCCTCTGAACCGAAGGCCAGTATGCTGACCGTTCAGCCAACGAGTCGGACGTTGCAGGAGATAAATAATATGAAAAGCCAGAAGTAGGCAACTGCTTGCATAGAACACATTTAAATTATGAAAGTACCATCAGTAAGTTAAGGAAAAGGAGCGAATACAAGTAGCCTCTATTTTCATATAAACAAATCCAGAGAGTGAAGTCAAGGTAAACAAAAGGTCAAGGCAAGGCGAGAAAGAAATACGTTTATGATAGATATGTGTGCATCTGTCATTAACAGGACTAAATAAAGAATCAAATACCATATCATGAGTCTGATGAAGCCATTAATGATCAAGATACAGTAGCTCCAGGCCAATATGCTCTCATCTGCACAGAAATAGCTGCAAAGGCCATAACACTGGCTCACAACTTTCCACAAACACAACAAAGTCCTTCATAGTCTGAAACCAAGAAAGGCTCCCAGACCAGATAACATACATCTAGAACTCATCCTAGGGCAGAGGCCAATCTCTGAAAACCAGGCTCATCTTTTTGATCTTATTAATATGGGAAACCCATAAATTACCTGCTAACATGAAAAATTCCACCATTGTCACAGTCTTCAAGAACGGTAATTGAAGCATGTGTGGTTAATATCATGACATTCCCTTGCTCTCCACAGCAAGAATTTTTGTTGTTGCTAGAATCCTGGTTGAATCACTCCAAACTGTCTCAGAGTACATACTTCCAGAATCTCAGTGTGGGTTTTGTGCATCTAGAAGCACTATTGACATGATATTTTGTGCAAGACAACTGCAGGAGAAGTGCAGAGAGTAACAAAAACCTGGGATTTTAGCATTCTATGATTTGTAAAAGGCCTTTGATACTGTGCCTAGATACCTAAATTGTATTAAGGTGCTTTCTCTGCCATGAACATTTTGTACGATTAGTCAGAGCACTTCATGATGTCCGACTCGTTGGCTGAATGGTCAGCGTACTGGCCTTCGGTTCAGAGGGTCCCGGGTTCGATTCCCGGCCGGGTCGGGGATTTTAATCGCTTATGATTAATTCTTCTGGCTCGGGGACTGGGTGTATATGTCCGTCCCAACACTCTCCTCATCATATTCAGACAACACACTACACTACCAACCACCACAGAAACACGCAATAGTGCTTACATCCCTCCATAGAGGGTTGGCGTCAGGAAGGGCATCCGGCCGTAAAAACAGGGCCAAATCCACATGTGCGACGCAGTTCGCACCCGCGACCCCACAGGTGTGGGAAAAAGCGGCAGGAAAAGAAGAAGAAGAAGAAGTCAGAGCACTTCATGATGGTATAGTTAGACAAGTTCTGTATCAGAATGATATAACAGTGGAATTCCCAATTACTAATGGACTTGCAGTAAGCAAGCCTGTGACCTTGCTCCTACACTTCTTGCCCTGTACCTTACAGCTAGGGTGTATGAGACGTCATCAGCTAACAACATAGGTGTGGAAATCAGATATCTTTTCAGTGAAGAACTTTTTTATCAAACCAGGTTCTGTTCAAAAGGACTAACCAAGCTCACCTGGGTAACTGAATTACAATATGCAGACGATGCTTCTCCAACTGATGAACCCAATTTTAACACACTGGGGCAAAACGCTGGCAACCAGGAATGAATTAGCCGGAAAATTTATAATGTACAATGACGGACCAACTACATTGGTATTATAAATTTACTCATTCGGGACAAATATTTCGGTTCCCTATGGGAATCAACATCTACATCATCTCCAGCTCACCGGGCAAGTTGGCCGTGTGGTTAGAAGCGCGTAGCTGTAAGCTCGCATCCGGGAGATAGTGGGTTCAAACCCCACTATCGGCAGCCCTGAAGATGGTTTTCTGTGGTTCCCATTTTCACACCAGGCAAATGCTGTACCTTAATTAAGGCCATGGCCACTTCCTTCCCATTTCTAGGCCTTTCCTGTCCCATCATCGCCATAAGATCTATCTGTGTTGGTGCAACGTAAAGCAAATAGCAAAAAAAAAAATAAATTTAAAAAACCATCTCCAGCTCATGCAACTATCAGTCAGCTGCTTCAAGAATGCATATGAAAGGTTTAGTCTGACTATAAACATTCAAAAAACCAAGGTGCTTGCACAACCTGCTTATGGAACTACGTTCCAAGATCTTAAGAGTGCCATTTCAGATATGTCTCAGGAACAAGTACAACATTTCTCACCGAGCAGTGACCACGTGGTTTGGGGCACATAGCTGTCAGCTTGCAATCGGCAGATAGTGGATTTGAATCCCACTGTTGGCAGCCCTGAAGATGGTTTTCCATGATTTCCCATTTTCACACCAGGCAAATGCTAGGACTGTACCTTAATTAAGGCCACAGCCACTTCTTTCCCACTCCTAGCCCTTTCCTATCCAATTGTCACCATAAGACTTACATGTGTTGGTGCAACGTAAAAAACAAAAATAACATTATTTCTTCTGTCTTGGAATTATCCTCTCAACATGGTGTACTTCGGAAAAAGACGTGGAAGACTGAATCCTTGCTGCCCATATAGCTTTTGATTTTTCTGAATAAAGATCTGAGTATATGCACCAAGCTGTTGTCATTTTGACATTACTGTATGGATGTAAAACCTGGGCCCTTTACTGCTGTGACATCAAGAAACTGGAAAGCTATCACCAGCAAAAGGTATGGACCATTTTGAATATTAGATAGGATGAACAACAACCGACTACCTTGGCAAATCTTGTACAGTGAATTTAGCACTGGCAAGAGGCCTTACGGTGCTCCTCTGAAAAACTACAAAAATATTCTCAAGAAGATCATGATAAGCACGGGAATAAGTCCAAATACCTGGCATACTCAGGTAAATGACCACACTCGCTAGCGCACAAATATCTCAGCTGGCGTTGTACAATTTGATCATGACTATATGATGATTGTTATTTAAAGGAGCCTAATACCTGGTTCATCAGCTCCATTGTATAATTTGAAGAAGTACATCAAGAGAGCCGGCCCCATGGAGTAGGGGTAGCGTACCTGCCTCTTACCCAGAGGCTCCAGGTTCGATTCCCGGCCAGGTCAGGGATTTTTTGCTGGATCTGAGGGCTGGTTCGAGGTCCACTCAGCCTACATAATTAGCATTGAGGAGCTATCTGACGGTGAGATAGTGGCCCCGGTCTAGAAAGCCAAGAATAACGGCCAAGAGGATTCGTTGTGCTGACCACACGACACCTCGTAATCTGTAGGCCTTCAGGCTGAGCAGCGGTCACTTGGTAGGCCAAGGCCCTTCAGGGCTGTAGTGCCATGGGGTTAGGTAGATCAAGAGAAGAAACAGAGACTCGTGAAAAATGGAAACTTTGCCAAATCCAGCCCCGCCCTATACTTTCCGTTAGCTGCAGCATATGTTGTTCTATGCAAGGACTGGCCCACTAAGTTATCAATGGCACCATCATAGATGAACAAAAGGAACAGGCATGAAACATACCTTTGAATACAAGTATCGGCTGACAACAATGGCAAAAAGCTACTTTTCTAACAACCTAAGTTGGAGCAAACCTAAATCAAAATCAGGATAAAATAATCTACTGTACAGTGCATTTTAAAATATTATTGAAGTAGCATGAATAATCCACAAAACAGATAACCCATCATAAATAATTAGAAGTTTAATGTGGATTCTTATACCTTCTAAAACATTCCTATTATAGATCATGAATCATGAATACTACAAATTTTACTGGTCTTACCTCTCACCTGAATCATCATAACTGTGCTTCAGGATGCCAAGCCGTGAGTTTGTGATATGTCCAGTGAAATTGTTGATATCCACTCTGTACACTTCACCCTGATGCAGCTCTGATGCCAGCAAAATGATGAACCACTTGTTCTGTATCTCCTCTTCTACATCAGATATCACCACTCTCTCGCCTGTTGAATTCCTTGTTACTGAGATCGTTGACTTGTCGAGGACCAGTTTCTCAGCATGAAGGGTGATACTGTTGGTGTCATGAAACACCTCCACAAAGAGGCTCTCCTGTCCGGTGAATGTACAGTGCTGGTAATCAGGGATAAATTCCACAGCATAACTAATTGGCTTCACAGCAGGAGACAAGCGCTTAGGAACTGGTACTGGAGCATTCCATAACTGCAGTAAGGCCCCAATGGAAATGCTGCATCATTCAATCAAAAACACTAGGTATCATACTTTTTATAATACTAGTTATTAGGCACAAGACATGGATATAAAATATGTAATTACTGTATGTATTAAAGCACAAATGAATATCTAACACCACAGTCAGTAAGTACATGGAATAGCAGTTAAGGTGTAGGCAGTCATGCAAAATGCCATATTCAATTTTTATGTCTGCCAACATTAATACACCTGAAAGATATTTGCAGGAAGATCTTGTACGGTTGTTATGGTACATTGATGGTGGTGATTGTTGTTGTAAGAGGAAGGGAAAAATGGAAGGGGTCTGACACTTCAAAAAATGAAAGTATCTCCACAGAAAGACAAGAGCCACAAAGGGTGTGAAAAATGAAAGACTCCCTAGGCCTCATAAACCTAATACCGTCCAGCTAGGGGAAAAAACAAGAAGTTACCAAGGGAGGTCAGATAGGATAGATGAAACTGAGGAGCCTGGCACAAGTAAGTGGAAGCAATGCTAGGACTCAGCTAAGGGCCCATGGTCACCAACTCACATTGCCAAGCTTAGAGCTCCTGGGACCCCTTTTAGTCACTTCTTAGGACAGACAGGGGATACTGTGGGAGTTCGCTATGGTACAATATGAGATAAGTATGGAGGGTGTGGCAAAATGGTGTTACTAGTTCCTCTTGGACAAACACAGAGTAACATGTAGCAGTAGACAGTTCTTCCTAAGCCATAACTCAGAATACTTGCAATGAACAGAACTGTGTAGATATGAAGGATTTCCTTGTAGGTGTTCTTGTTTATAGTTGTTCCCTGCAGGTTGAACTCCATATGTACAATTACTAATGAGTCAAAGAACAGTTCAAACATCACCTTGCCATTTGACCTGTCTTATCACATTCTTTTTTCTGCCATGGCAATATTCATGATTTCCAGGTGGCTGATTATTACTTCAGTTGTAGATTGTACAGAAAATTCCACATTTCCTCTCCTGTTATGATCTAGTTGAGAAATGTCCCATCATCATCAACGTTACCAACCAGGTCCCCACAAATGTTCATGCAATCATCATGTTGGTCTTACGTTAGGACGGTGGCACACTGTCATCGGTAACAGATGCCATGTTCAGGTCTTCTGACAGAATTCTGTGACGTGTTCCAAGCTTTAAAATACTGGAACACCCTTTCTCCAGTGGTCACAAATATGGAGGGCCCAAGCTCAGGGTATGGGTGAAGACCCCAACGACATCAGTGGCGGAGAAGGTGGACATCCATATGGCATCGGTGGCAGAAGAAGGAAACTTGTAGCATCTGCACTCCAGATGAGCGGCTAGGAGAAGGTGTCTGTTCTCCAATGGAGTGACCTAGAATAACACCTGGCAGTAGGTATTTAAAAAAATGGTACCGAGATCAATAGCTGCAGTCGCTTAAGTGCATACTGTATCCAGTAATACCAATATAAATGGTCCGTTATTGGACATTATAAATTTTCTAGCTAACTCATTCCTGGTTGCCAGCATTTCGTCCCAGTGTGCTAAGTTGGGCTCATCAATTGGTAAATAGCGCACCCACCAAGACACATGACTAGTGCATACCGTGAAGGCCTTCATTCATTCAGTCAAATAGTTATTTCATTCCTGCCCAGTAAGGGGCAGGCGGGCCACCAGCTAAACATGTAGCTCTTTGGCCAGTGAGTGAGTATATAAAAGTTGAATTTTGGAACCTATACGTAGAAGTATGTCTCGCACATACTGAAAACAAAACAAAGTCAAATACAGAGTGAGACTGAGAAAATGTGAAACATACACAAGTATATAACAAGGAAATATTATGTGATTTCTTCCATGTCAGTCTATTTTTCATTGATTTCAGTTGGCACACAAAAGAACAGTCTCGTGCCGATGATTACGACACTTGATATAAGCACTATAGTCATAACAGAATTATGAAGAGACTAAAGAGAAAATGAATAGTAACTAGTATAGGAATAATAATAATAATAGTAATAATAATAATAATAATAATAATAATAATAATAATCATAATAATAATAAAAGATAAAAATGTAAACACACAACACATCGTACTGAGAGAGAAATGTCTTCAGTTCATCTTGACCTATGATACAAAAAGCACTATGGTGGAAGCAGAAGGAAATGAACGAACACTAGTGAAACAATGAGGACACGAAAAACACAGAATGATGGAAAATGAACACGGATAGAGATGACACTGGTGGTGTCGTAAAACACTCAGACACAGATATTGGAGGCCGGTACCACTGCCGCGAGGAACATCATAATATCCAGTAAAAGAAAAATTTAGAATAGTGAAGGCCACTGCGTACGCTACTTGGAGCCACCGTGCCAATGCACTATGAGAGACTTTGTCTCATTACCAAAATTTGATGCCTGCCTGGCCATCAGATGATATAGATGTTGATTCCCATAGGGAACCTGAAATATTTATCCTGAATGAGTAAATTTATAATACCAATATAAATGGTCCATTATTGGACATTATAAATTTTCCAGCTTACTCATTCCTGGTTGCCAGCATTTTGTTAGCACACTGGGGCAAAATGCTGGCAACCAGAATGAGCTGGAAAATTTATAATGTTCAATAATGGACCATTTATATTGGTATTATAAATTTACTCATTTGGGACAAATATTTCAGGATGTGAATCAACGTCTATATCAGCATTCAGTATTCGGGAGACAGTGGGTTCGAACCCCACTGTCAGCAGCCCTGAAGATGGTTTTCCATAGCTTACTATTTTCACACCAGGCAAATGCTGGGGATGTACCTTAGTTAAGGCCATGGCCGCTTCCTTCCCACTCCTAGCCCTTTCCTATTCCACCATTGCCATAAGACCTATCTGTGTCGGTGCGATGTAAAACAACTAATAGAAAAAAGGTATAAAATGCCTTTGGGAGTGGCAACCCCATCATAATAATAGTCTATATATGGTATGGTACTAGGAAGTCAACCTCGGAAAAGGCTAGGGTGTCCCCAGCTTAAAGCAACCTGCAGTTCTCAGGGGACTGGGGGAACTGTGAGAAATGGGCGAGCAGTAACCAACATTAAGATAGCAATAGTAAATCTTATGACCCTGACAGGAAAGGCGGAGGAAGTAGTAGATTTCATGGAGAAGGAGAAGGTGGAAATGATGGGGCTGAGTGAAGTGAAATGGAAAGGTAACGGAAGGAAGAATTTGATGATGATGATGATGATGATGATGATGATGATGATGATGATGATGATGATGATGATGATGATGATGATGATGATGATGATGATGATGCTTGTTGTTTAAAGGGGCCTAACATCTAGGTAGGAAGAATTTGAGGAAAGGATACACATTATACTAGAGTGATGGCCAAGAAGCAATAAATGGAGTGGGACTAATAATTTTGAAGCAACTGGAGGAGTATGTTGAAGTGGTAGAATGTGTTAGTGACAGAATCATGCAGATTAGACTAAAGATGAAGAATAAAGTGATAGACTTCATACACGTGTATGCACCACAGACAGGAAACAGGGAAGAAGATATTGAAGGATTCTTGAAGAAAGAAGAAAGAGAAATTTCAGGTGTGAAAGTGGTTATTATGAGAGATCTGAATGCACAGGTCAGAAATGAGAGACAAGGAAAGGAAGAAGTCACTGGACCATATGGATATGGGAAAAAGAATAGTGAAGGAGAGGAACTAGTGGACTTCTATGAAAGGAATGGATTTATAGTGGGGAATAAATGGTTTTGAAAGAAAAACAGCAGGAAAATTATGAGATATGGGTGGGGTGACAGAAGAACAAAATTGTAATTGACTACTTTTTGGTAGAAAGGACTAATCGCAAGATGTTGATGGATGTGACAGCTTTACCAGGAAAAGCATTTGATGGTGACCATAGAGTCATGGTGGCAAAATTATGGTTGGGAATAAATGGAAAAACTAAAAGAGATAAGAGAAAGCAAAATAAAAGTATGGAAATTGAAATACAAAAATGTACAAGAAGATTTTCAGGAGAAATTAAAGCAACAAATCTCAGTTACTGAAGTGGAAAATGTAGAAGAGGAGTGGACCAGTTTTAAAAGGGCATTTGTTAGTACAGCAGAGAGTGCTTGTGGCAGGACATCTACAAGAGTGAAAGAAAAGAAGACACCGTGGTAGAATGAGGAAGTGAAGAAAGTTGTGAAAGAAAAGAAAACAGCCTGGTGAGAATGGAACTGAGATCAAACAGAAGAAAGCAAAAGGAAGTATCTCAACAGCAAACGGAGATGTAAGAAGGTGGTAGGAGGAGAAGGGTTGGGAAGAATTTACACAAAAAATGGAAGAGGATGTAAGTGGCAGTAAAAGGATGCTGTATGGACTTATAAGAAGTAAGAGGACAGAAAGAGTTACCACAAAGTTAGTGGAAAAAGAAGATGGGGAATTGTTAACACACCCAGAAGAGATAAAGAGAAGATGGAAGGAGTATTTTGATAAACTATTAAATGTGAAGGGGAGATAGAAGCAATACAGTGTGAGAACTCAACAGAGAATGATATAACAATGCGGGAGGTGGAGTTAGTTGTACAAAAGATGAAGATGGGAAAAGCAACAGAGATGAATGAAATCAGTGTGGAAAGGTTGCTGGACCTGTTGGTATGCAATGGTTGTACTGACTACTAAAGTGTATGTAGAAACACAAATATGTACCAGAAGACTGGAAAAAAGGGATAATAATACCAGTGTTTAAGAAAGGGGACAAGAAAGTTTGTGGTAACTACAGAGGAATCACACTTATATTTCAGGTAGTTAAAATACCGGAAAGGATATTACAAAGAAGAATGAGAAGAAAGACTGAAGGAGAGTTACAAGAAGAACAATATGGCTTCAGGAGTAGAAGATCTACAGTGGACCCAATCTTTAGCATGAGACATCTGATGGAAAAGAACTGGGAATATAGAAAGGATCTGGTCATGACTTTCATGGATAGATAGATATAGAAAAGTGTCCCCAGAGAGAAGGTTTGGGAAACCATGGTTAAAAAGAGACTCAGAAGAGAAATGTTAGAAATTTTGTGGGAAACCATGGTTAAAAGAGACTCAGGAGAGAAATGTTAGAAATTTTGCAAGCAATATACAATAACTGTGTTAGCAGAGTACTGACCCCACTTGGAAAGACAGAATGGTTTAGGTAGTCACCTCTTTTGTTTGTTATGGTCATGGAAAAAATTGTAAAGGAAACAAAGGAAGCCTATGGAGATAAAGAGATGAAGATACTGCTATTTACAGATGATGTAGTGATCTGGGAAAAGAACAGCAAAGAAGTGCAACAACAACTAGATGTACTGAATGAAAAATTTGAGAAATATGGCATGAAAATCAGTACAGAGAAAAGCAAGACTCTGGTGATGTCAAGAGGGGAAAGGTAAGGAAAGGGCACTGTGAAAATTGGAAGTCAGAGTCTGGAAATTGTGGACAGCTTTAAATAGCTAGGAAGGGAATTAATGCAAAATGCTAGGATGGACATGGAGATTAGCAGGAGGGTACAGCAGAGTAATGCATTCTACCAAAGTGTAAGAAAACTTGTTTGGAGCAAAGAAGTACCAAGGAAAAGTAAAGAGATAATGTACAAAATGTACTATGTACCCATACTGACTTATGCAGCTGAGACTTGGACTTTGACTAGAAGGCAAAAGAGTAGAATTCAAGCCAGTGAGGTGAAATTCCTAAGAAGTAAGATAGGAAAGACAAGGAAAGACAGAGTGAGAAATGAAAATGTTAGGAAGGAAGTTGGGATAGGAAAGCTAAATGAGAGAGTTGAAAAGAATAAACCCAGGTGGTTTGGACATGTAAAGAGGGTGGAGGAGAATAGAATTCCAAGACAGATGCTCGAGGCAAAGTGTGAGGGCAAGAGAGCAAGAGGAAGATCTAGAACAAGGTAGATTGAATCAGTGAAGATCAGCATAAGAAGATGAAATTTGGACCGGGACAAGATCATGGAAGAGGAATGGTGGAAGGGAAGAGGAAGATGGAGAAGTGTCATAAATACCCCGACCCAGCAGAAGCTGGATAAGAGGAAATGATGATGATGATGATGATGATGATGATGATGATGATGCTTAATCCCTGCTGCTGCTGCAAGATTGCCTAACGTTTAGGTGCAGTTGATATGTACTGTACCAGTAATGCCGGTACAGCATTTATTTTGTGTTAAAATCATGAAGTATTTCCACCGTGTGAGAACACGTCAACTAGAGTACCTCCAGCATGGAGCTAGTGATGTATGCCACGCCACTTCCGGCTACAACAAGGACACATCATCCAGGCTCAGCTGATATTACATTTGATTTAATATCTCCAATAATAATTGTAATACGAAGGAAATGACAATGGCAACACGTGTATTTTAGTAAAGCCTACAAGACCTACTAATTTTTACAGCAGTTGAGACATTATTGTGGCATTTATTAAAGATTAAGCAAACTGATGCAATCAGTGTGACATTACTCACAGGACACAGCTCTCAACTATATGAACTGAGCATAAACCACACTCAATATCCAGTCTTTGATCCACAGCAATACCATGCTGGCCAGCTGTTGGATTAGATCAGACATACTGTACACTGTTAAGTGTGTGGACTTAGTTGTTTTCTACGCTGTGATGATACTTAAACTTTCTGCAATCTCATATTACAAGTCAACACTTCTATAAACACTTCATGTCAAAAACTTTAGCCCTTTTCTACACTGAGACAATACTTAAACTGTTTACAATCATGTATTACAAGTGAACACTTGTGTAAATACTTCATATTAAGGAAGTTGTTTTTGTGCAAAGACATTAATTCTTGGTAGTGTTCAAATTTCTTCATGTGTTAAAACAAATTAGAATCTGAAATCCTAACTCTAGAATAAATGTTTGTCTTTGTTCTTCATGACAGAACTTATAATTTTTAGTGTCAGTGATTCTTCTGAGGCAGTGCTCGAGAACTTAAAAATAATTTTAAAATGTTCAGTTCATTATTACATTTAGGAACTTTTAAATATTCACTCTTCATACAAATTTGAAGAATTTTTTTGTGTCAGCAGTATCTCCAATGGCAAGTGGCCTCCAATTTATTTTCATGTCAGTATCAAAAAACTTCACATAAAGGGACTTACCTTCATTTCTACGTCTATAGATTTTCATTGCAACAAATTAACTTTGAAATTTGCCCAGTGAAAATAATTAACTTCTCATTTCTGGTGTTTATTTCAGAACTTGTACTTTTACTTTCAGCATAATATCTGCATAAAGTCTGCACCTGTAATCCTAACTTTGAAATACAAGTGAAAGTATTTCACCTTCAAGAACATCCATTGAAAGAGCCTTATCAGGATATGTGGTTCTGTGGGGATTGCATCAGAATACATGGTTCCATGATGATAGCAACAGAATGTGTGGTTCCATGGTGATGGCAAAAAGATGTATGGTTTCATGATGATGGCAAAAAGATGCTTGGTTTCATGGTGATAGCAACAGGATGCATGGTTCAACGGTGATGGCAACAGGATACGTTATTCCATGGTGATGGCAACTGGATACGTAGTTCTATGGTGATGGCATCAGGATACGTATGGTATGAAGCCATCACGAATGGATCTTGGAGTACGCATTATCCCAGAAAGCTGCTAGTTTGTTATATAGGTGATATAAATCAAAACTGAAATAAAATCAGAACTTAACAACAAGATTAATGACGATTTTTAAAAATAAAAACTCTCTTTGTATCCACTCCAATGGTGAACTGCTCATGCTCTTCAAGCTAGCCTCAAGTGCAGGCATTTCCTGGTACAGTACCAAGGTTGCAACACCTTCAATTGTGCATTCATTTCAGCTTGTTCATGACCACCAGTAGGCTCATCATGCCCCAAACTGTTTCTCTCCTGCATAAATCATTGGTGTCACTTAAACACAGCTATTGTCACTGTACACTTGCTTCAACATCTGAAATATGTTGCTAATGGATTTGCCTAATTTGTTTATAGAACTTGATGTTTGCCTGTTGTTCAAACTGCAACATTCTCAGGTTCCACTGCCTGCTTTCAACTACTCTTCATGTCAGTGTAGTTCTCCTTGTACTCTACGCACACAACTGTCTCTTGCTGGGACAAGCAAAGATCTGTCATGGTACCATCATGTGGTACAAATGCAGCCAGTCCATGAACTTAATGACCCTACTACACATGTTTGCTTCTCAAGAGACAATGACTGTAACACATGACGTGAGTTAAGTAAAGCACTTCTTATACTAGGGTCTTTCATGTCCAGTTCAGCTTCCATTAGTCAACTTTTTCCTTTTGATATTGGTTTAACATTGCACTAACATATCAAAGGTTTTTAGGGATGACAAGAAATGAAAGAGCTAGGGTTGGTAAGGTAGCAGCTGCAGCCTTAAGTAAGGTACAACCCCAGCATTTGCCTGATGTGAAAATAGAAAAGCACAGAAAACCATCTTCAAGGCTGCTGATGGTGGGATTCAAACCCACTATTTCTTAAATACAGCCCAAACAGCGTGGCCAACTAGCTTGGTCCGTAGTCAACTCTTGTTCTACTTTGATTCAAATTGTATAACATTTTTGATGTCTAATGGGTCCTTAAATTTTGTGCTTTTTGTGGCCCCTGCCACTCTTTTAATGATGGCCTCATTCTTTGATTGTTACTCTTCCTCTGGAAATGTTACAGGGGCTTATAATCTTATTGTTCTCCCTCTTTCCTTATGACAGCTACCAACACAATCAAATATGCAACCAGAAAACAAAAAAACAAAAAACAGTAGGCTACTCTTCAGAGCACTGGCAGATTAGATTTTTCTGTAGTACGTGAATCCTGAGAACCAGTTGATATTCCATATTCAGCTTTCAAGGCCATTGCTCATGACATGTACTATCACTTTTACTGTGCCTAAGTTCCAGACAGGAATACATGTTTCAGTATATGATGAGTCCAGTACAAGCAGGGATTTCTTTTGTATATTTTGCAAGGAGTCATATTGTGGACCTTTGAAAGACAATAATTCTAACAGAGAACTGCTACCCATACTGGACATGATGCATTGAAGGTGTATAGTTTAGGAAAGAGAGGTCGTTTGAATATTACCATATTGCTAAACCAAATCACCAATGCTGTTATCACTCTGGAATGGGTGTCACATTTCAAGTACCTAGGATCTCGCTATCAAAAGAATTGGATCCTGATGTAGAAATCAAAACCAGAATCGACACTGCAAGAGAATTAAAACATTTTGTGTGGAACCATGATCTCTGATTCGAAACTCATTGGTGCATCGTGAAGTGTCATTCAAAACTCATTGGCGTGTTGTGCTTTATGGTGTGAATGGATGGACACTAAATACTTCATGAGTGAACCAACTGCAGGCCTCTGAAATGTGGATGTATCACAGAATGTGCAACATCCTATGGGTAGACCACCTTGCCTCAGAAGAGATACTCCGTCCTAGCAGGGAATCATGCAAAGTCTTAACCCTTCACAAAACACAGAAAAGCAGCCTGTTTTAGTCACATCTTCAGAAATGACAAGCACAGCCTGATACAGCTGATCGTAGAAGGAAAGATGGGTGGAGAATATTATCCCTGAATGTGGAAGCTCCGATAGTGTTTCGACATTCACGATACACCAACTCTGATCCGGGAAACAAAGAATAGAAAACATTACTCCAGGATGGTCGACAACCTTCTGGGAGGAGGAGGAGAGGAGCAGAAGAAGAAGAAGAATGATTGATAATAACAAGAAGAAGAAACCTATCAGAATCAACACATCACAAGAACAGCAGTGGTAGGCCATCTGGCTTCCACAGCACAGATCACAACCATGTGGCACCTGAAATCAACATAGGCCATCGGAAATCATTAACTTGCAGCAGGACTGTACAAGTTCACCTCTCAACAGTAATCACCACCACCTTAGACTAGATTTTCACAATAGCCCTCAACACTATTTGGATAACTTATTTCTTTAAAAGCAATTGTTTCTCTCTCATACATGGACAAGGACAAACTGTCTTCCACTGTTATATCCTAGCATTTACAAAATTCTGTAAATCCATGATAAAGTTTTCATTGGGTAAACATGCCATTGGATAGGGACTGCCCAGATCCATCTCTGGTGAAACAAAGTGTGCAGAGCATACTGTGTCTCCTGGTATGGACTAGATCAAGTTTATTACTTTATTTTTCTATCTCAGTCTTGTCTTATCCTTGGCTCTGACAATATGAAAGTGACAGAGGTATGAACAATGCTAGTAATGCCACTCCTCATGCAGCCAGTTCCTGTGATGAATGGTATGAAAGTGTTTCTTTTACAATTTTGCTTTATGTTGCTCTGACACAGATAGGTCTTACAGTGATGATGGGATAGGAAAGGGCTAGGAGTGGGAAGAAAGCAGAGTGGTCTTAATTAAGATACAGTGCCTGGTGTGAAAATGGGAAACCACAGAAAACCATCTTCAGGGCTGCCAACAGTCAGGTTTAAACCCACTATCTCCCGAATGCAAGCTCACAGCTGTGCGACCCTAAACGCATGACCAACTCACTCAGTGAAAGTGTTTCTCATAGGGTCATTTAGTATATGCATTAAAGTGGGCTTGTTTGACTGATAGTAACAGCACCTTCTGGCTTGGTGAGGAAAGGAACTAGAAACATATCACTCCTGTGACACCTAGACCACCTATGACAACTTGTTTCAGAATGTTTTAACTCCAGCCCATACAAAGCATAATGTTGTAAAAGATGTGAATATATGCGAGATTTCCAATATTTTAAAGAGAAATTGTATAGCCTCAATACCTGGAAGAGTAAGTTCTCATCACTTTCTCTTTCATTTTTATTTATTTTCAAATTTTCTTCCTGTCATTCTGTGGCAAAATGAAATGAAATGGCGTATGGCTTTTAGTGCCGGGAGTATCCGAAGACATGTTCGGCTCGCCAGGTGCAGATCTTTTGATTTGACATCCTTAGGTGACCTGCACACCATGATGAGGATGAAAGGATGATGAAGATGACACATACACCCAGCCCCCGTGCCAGAGAAATTAACCATTGATGATTAAAATTCCCGACCCTGCCGGGAATTGAACCCGGGACCCCTGTGACCAAAGGCCAGCACGCTAACCATTTAGCCATGGAGCCGGACATTCTTTGGCAATATTGTTCAAAGTGTACAAAACAAACATTTGGAGTCTGTGTTCAGTCTCTTTTTTGCCTCACTGTTAGCAGAGGTATGAATGGAACAATAGAACTGTCCATGTCGCATTGTCAGTTTGCAGTTACCTTCAGGTTTGAGGCTCCAATTACAACAAGGGCATTTGAACTAAGAACCAACTGCACAGTATTTTTCCTGTTAGTGAGCACATCAACTGTTGCTGTGTTTCACCACAGTTCAGCAGCGGTGATGCAACTGTGCTCCAGCATTATATACTGTTTTAAGAAGTTTGTTACTTACAAGATGCTGAAACTGCCCATATTTTTGGCAAATGGTACTATATATCACTTGCTGTACTACTCTATTCACCTGGAAGGACTTTGTATTGATTCCCTATCAGGAAGTTAATAAATTCAGAAGTGAAACTTCCACTTAGCCTACATCCCACTCACTACTTTGATGGTTTTTCTCATTATGGAGGGACATTTCATGTATATCAGCATATCTGTTAGCACTCTAATAAAGATTATTTTGCATACTCATATAACCATGGGGGTGGAGCCAGGCCTTGCCCAAGAAAAATATTAAATTGAGGGTCCACCTCATCACTGCATACATTATTCAGATTCTTCTTCCTTACCTTTTCCCAATTACCTGTCGCCAGCACTTTGGATGGTTTTAGTCCTGTTTTACAGTTGGATGCCTATGTGGTGGTTTGCATGTATTGATATGTATTGAGACAAGCACAGACACCCAGCCTCTGAGCTAGAGAGATTAGCTAGACGAGGTTAAAATCCCACACCTTGCCGGGACTCGAACCTGGGGCCTTCTGAATTGAAGGCCACTATGCTGACCGTTCAGCCAAGGAGCTGGACTACATATTATTCAGAATCCACTGACAAAATGTTCACCTATGTACAGGATCACCTGGTTGAGGAGCGTATGTCACAGCTATTTTATATAGTTTTAATTTCAACAATTTTGCAGCCCTTTGCTCAAGCCATAACCCTTTCAGACCGAGTACGCACAATTGTGCGGGTTCGTATTTTAGTTATCCCTGACCGTATTTGATGTTTTTTCAGCGCTACACCGGACTGCAGTGATTGTGCAGGACACGTGGCATGTATTTCAATTGATTTTAGTATGCGCTTGACCGCCAGGGCGAAGGAAGAAGAGTTTAAAAAGCACAGTTGATCGGCGAGATGGCAGGAAGCAGTAGTGCCGAAAGTAAGTATTTATTTACTGCGTTTATATTAATCTAGAAGCTTTACTGAATACCGGAATATATTCAATGAAGTGTGTACATTGGTTAGTGAACGTAAATTTTGAAGCTACACCATCGTACGTGATACAACGAGGTTTTGAATTTTGATACGCACAATTGTCTGGGTCCTGTTTTTAGGATGTTAGTTTTTATTTTGTAAAATAAACTATTAATATGTGTATTGAGCAGCATTTTAGTTAGTTCTTGACGTACAAACAAAAATTCACACCTCCAGTTTTCTTTCAGGTCTGAAAGGGATAAGAAATTCTTACTTCTTGTGAAAGATGCCTAAGGGAGGTTTCTTTTTGTTTTTGTTGAGAATTTTCCAAATGATGACCAATGTCATCTATATTTTCTTCAGTGAGAATATGCTGTCTGTTTGGTTTCTTAGTCTGATCAATTTCTGTAGCCTCAAATTTAAGGAGCATGGAATGCTATAGGACCTGCAACTTTTACAGCCAAGAATCCTTCTTGAAATCATGTTTGGACTTGTTAGACTGACTGAGCTAACTTATATGAATCATAAATAAACTCTTGTTGTGCAGTAGTAGATAAATTTAATACATAACCTGAATGTTACACTAAATCAAAACTTTCACTTAACAATCGTACTCATAAAATTACAAATGATATACGATATATAAGCTACCAAGTGGAGTGGCCATGTGTGTTAATGCACTGCAGTTATGGACCCAAGTTCTGCATTCGGTTAATGACAGGTTTGAAGCCTACAGTTGGCTGTCCTGAGAATGGCTTTCTGTGGTTTTCTAATTTCATTTCCAGGCAAATGCTTGGACAGTCCCTATTCATAGGCCACATTCGATTCCTTCCACCTCCTTGCCGAGTTTCATTCACCATCATTCATCATTACCTCCTCAACTGAGGTCGTCAGGAATGTCATCCGGCCATAAAAACGTGCCATATAATTTCACTTCACCTGGTATCAGGAAACGGGACTAATGGGGATTTTCTTCTATATACATGAGAATGTCTCATAAAAATTTAATTTAGCCCTTATTTTGCAGGAACCCATATACAGGGTCTCTCATATAAACTCAGTCAGAATGAACGGTGTTTGTACTATACGCTACAGCAGCAGCCTTAGCCGAAATTATGTCACGTGCGGCCGCCCTGATGCTGGAAGTGTCGTCCTTCCTGGGTTGTACAGGCATTGTATCTGGTAACCACATTCTAGCTGATGTGAGTGAGTTCTGCCACTGTAATGTTTCTGATTTCATTCATAATATTTTCTTTCAGTTCCTCCAATGTGTGAGGATTTGTTCGATACACTTTTTCTTTCAGTGTACTTCTAGGCAGAACGAGGGGGGGAAATTGACCAGCACTGATCACTCTGTTTGCAAACACTTGCAAAATTGTAAGAAGGGAATATTCTGCTGTATGAACAGGGGCTAAATCTTGCTGAAACCATCCATGTGATTTGTTTCTTCCGTTAACTGGTGGAAGAAGGGCGTCAAAATGTCATCTTGGTACCTCTCTGCATTTACTGTTGTCCCAAATAAAATAGGCCCAATTATTCGTCTTGCACTAGCAGCACACCAAACACCAATCTTCCTATCATAATGAGGGACTTCATAAACACCAGTAGGATTTTCTGCACCCCAATAGCGAGAGTTATGACTGTTCACATGACCATTAAAATGAAACCAGAAATTTTACATATAAAAATACCATGTTGCAATGATAACTGTCTCACCATGTTAACAGCTGGGATTCAGACTGGCGACTCATGCTTGCCAGGTGGAACATGTGCAGGCTGCTTGCAAGGTCAAGAACTATGTGCGTGTCTCCCATCCTGCAGCTGCCATAGCCCAGAGTACAGACCGCGTGCGTTCGATCTGGGTTTATATGAGATACCCAGTATACTGTACTCTACTTTGCATTTTACGGCAATTTTTTTTTTTTTAATTAGAAAACCCAGGTGGGTTGGCCATGTGGTTAGAGGCGCGTGGCTGTGAGCTTGCATCCGGGAGATAGTGGTACAGTTAACTGTATTTTTAATGTCATCATGTTATAGTATTTTAAGAGTTTCATATAAAATCCTACAAGATGACTGAATTAAAGCAAACCGAGCTCGATAGTTACAGTCGCTTAAGTGCGGCCAGTATCCAGTATTCGGGGGATAGTGGGTTCGAACCCCACTGTCGGCAGCCCTGAAGATGGTTTTCCATGGTTTCCCATTTTCACACCAGGCAAATGCTGGGGCTATACTTTAATTAAGGCCACGGCCACTTCCTAACCACTCCTAGCCCTTTCCTGTCCCATCATCGCCATAAGACCTATCTGTGTCGGTGCGACGTAAAGCAACTTGCACACACACACACACACACACACACACGAATTAAAGCAACTCAGCACAAGACATTTAATGGAATTTCAGTTAACCAGCAGTTTCTCAAAAACATTAATTTTAATGCAATGAGGGTAAGTTTGCCTTTGAGGCAAATATTTTACTGCCCTACCTCAAGAACTTCACCTCACAAAATTTCTTCGATTATAAAAATATGTGATGTATTTAACATAGTATCTAAAGAAATCAGACAAAAAGATGTTGCTTTTCCATTCCCTTTATTTTAAAACAATATTTACATGGTTTATTGGAGGAAATAGATTCTACAATGAGGTAGAATGTATAGGCTTATATTACCAATAGTTATTTTTATCAGTTAAGCTTGTGTGTATTATTTTCTCCTCTCCTTTAACCCTAGACTGGACGCGCTAGTTGTTTTTGTCAACCAGCTTGCTATTTGACGCCGTAATTCCTAGAACTATCAGCCTTTCACCACCTCGCAACTAATATCTTTGCTCTCACTCTTGACCTTCAGTTCAGTCCAGTTTCGACAACAGTTGAAGCGATACGTGTGTAATTATTTCGAGCGAACTCTTGGAACCCGAAGCTGGTTGACAAAGTCAACCGCGCGCCTGGTCATGTAATTTAATGTTAAAACTTCATAACTGGTCCGTATTGAAAAAGGATTTACAATTAAGAGATGAAAGTATATGATTTTCCACCTGTTCAATACAAATTCAAATGTGATATACATTGAAATGTCACATTTTATTCATAAATATTAGGGACCAGTTTCGGCATATTTATGCCATCATCAGCCTAAAGTTAGATAAACAAGGACACAGGTAAATTACATACATGTCAATAGACAAATAAACTTTCTACCAAATTGGCAAATCATAATAGCATTGATGTGTACAAAATTTTGAATGTATGAAAACTCTCATATATACATCTTATAAACTTTATGATAAAGGTAAAATTGATCTATTTACAGTTCTGTGATATCTATTACCTGGTGATGTCTTGTGTAACAATTGTGTGTAAAATAACAAAAGACGTCTTTTAAAATACTTCTGTCTGAACAGCTTATACACCTAAAAAAATTAGGGGTATTGACATTCTTATAGTATTAAAATTTTTAGACGTTCTATCATGTGAGAATACTCATGTAAATAAAATTAGTAACAGTGTCCAGTATTGTTATATTATAAAAGAGAACACTATTCGTTATTTAATGTTTGTTAAAAATAGTTCCTCATTGGATTATAGGCGGTAGGCCAAGTTAAATTGGTTGGCTTTAAGAATCAAATAAATCTTGCTTGAAATATAGCGGTAACTTAGTTGTCAGGTTGCAAGATGGTTTTAAGTTTCTAAATCTCAAAAGTACAAAGAACATGTGAGTGGCTGAGACCGTAGTTTGACGAGTGTGAGTTCACAAGACACTATGTCATCAGGTGGTCAAATGCAATTCTAGAGGGATCTTGATTCAAAACGGACCTCATGCACCACATAACCAGCAGAAGGCTAAAGAGGAACTCAGTTATGACAGAAGCCGTACTAACATAACAATCATGAATACACCAGAATTCTCATCAACAGAATGAGATAGTACTCACCAAGCATGGACTGCAGCAGCTACTACGATGGGCCATGGGCTGGAGCTTCCATACTCTGTAGTCCCTGTTTTACCTTCATCTATCTCTTCACACCATACCAAACACACCCATATCCAGCAAAAGAGAATGACATAGTAGTGGCTCCTAGAAGAGAAGATAACACCGCATTCATTCAATACGGAGAGAAGAACTAAAGTTAACCTGGATTACAGATTATTCTATCATTCTATGTGTAGGATGCTAGCAGTTACTTCCCCAGTATCTTATTAACAACAGTGCCCTATAGATGACAGTGTGTGTATATTAAATTCAAAAAATCACTGATTGCTTGAGTTAGTGGAAAGGCTGACAGATGAAGTGTTTGTTGAGAAAAACTGTTCCTTGGTAAACTGATGAGTAATGTAGACATTCATTGTTGTTATTTCTAATTATTATAGCCGGCCCCATGGTGTAGGGGTAGCGTGCCTGCCTCTTACCTGGAGGCCCCGGGTTCGATTCCCAGCCAGATCAGGGAATTTTACCTGGACCTGAGGGCTGGTTCGAGGTCCACTCAGCCTATGTTATTAGAATTGAGGAGCTATCTGACAGTGAGATGGCGGCCCCGGTCTAGAAAGGCAAGAATAACAGTCGAGAGGATTTGTCGTGCTGACCACACAACACCTCGTAATCTGCAGGCCTTCAAGCTGAGCAGCGGTCACTTGGTAGGCCAAGGCCCTTCAAGGGCTGTAGTGCCATGGGGTTTGGTTTTGGTTTTTCTAATTATTATAATGAATGCATTCTAAAATGATGACATTAGTACAATGTATAATATGTGAATTGATTGTTCCACTCCTTTACCACTGATTTATCAGAGGACAAATTCTAGAGTCTTACATGTTTCTCAAAAGGATAATACAACGCTCTTACATGAGCTTGATCACTTCTTTCAGTTTCTTTTAGTAGTTATTATCTCAGAAATTATATTTATTTGCAGACTAAACACTGTAGATGTTTGTATTTTTATGTCTTGTTCAGAATATGAAAAGAAAGAACCTTAATTAGGATGAAATACTGTGTATACTTCAGGAGGAAGACATACAGTAAATGCCCCATCACAGAACATTAATATTTACATTTCTCCACCTGAGAATGCTACTACAGAACACAGCAAGGTAGATACAAGTGTGAACATCAATAATCTTTCAGGTAGTCATATTTGAACACCGGCTTCTGTGAGGGGATTAAGTGTGTGTGGCTAGTTCAAATATGCCCTGCTATTCAAATACATAGCAGTCATTGCAACCAGGCATTTTGCATCCATCCTTGAACCCAGATTGCATAAAACCCACTGCCACTGCTTAAGAGGTAGAAGATATTGACATGACAGTCAAAGGATCTAAATCCACAGCGGCCTGACTAGATTCCTGTGGAGAAACTTTCACGTGAAAAGTGTCCAGTAGAGTGGTTTGCCTCCTCATTTATAATTACTCACTTCTGAAACAAAGGAATACATTGCATGGAAAAACTTATGGGTGATGTAAGTGAGGAGGAAATGAAATGTGTCATTAGTATACTGCTTCTCAGTGGATTAACAATTGAAGTGAAAAAATTCATCTGGCACTACAACACTCTCTTGAGAACGATTTGATTTCATTTGACGACATTTACATTTGTATGATGTAGAGAATTTTGGTAGAGAAGATAACTACATTAAAGTAAACTCGTGTCCTCATCCTGAGGTGGTGCAGCTCTTTTCAGGCACACCTCCATTGGAGGTGAGCTGCATGTGCCATTTCAACCACCTACCAGCCCTCCTGCCATTCTCAAATTTCTGGCAGTACCGGGAATCAAACCCGGGCCCCCGTGGACGGCAGATAAAAGCACTAACCGTAATACTACAGAGGCGGACATGACCTCTCCTGAAAATACTGAATGAAAAGTTCCAGTATTTTGCTCCACATTCAGAGAATCACAGCATAGCTGAAGGTCTGTTGCCTTATTATGGCCATCATGGCTGTACACTATCAAAGGGTAGAGAAAGGTCCACCTGTTCAATACCATCATGGCTGTGGGCAATTCATTAGAAATAAACCCATATGATATGGTTATAACTTTGGATAGAGACCACAGACAATGGCTCCATAATCTTGTTTGAGCCATACCAAAGTGCATCAGCTGTAATAAAGGAAAAATATTGAGAATATGGGCTTGGATGAAGTGTCCCAATGATCTTGAACTTTAGATCACAATGCCATATACCACTTGTATTTTCACCAGTATATCATTGCTACTTGCACTGACACTGTGGTAGAAACAACTGTAATGAAGATAAAGATTACAATGATTACAAGACAGCTGAAGAAAAGGAATGCTACGAGAATAATAACAGAATCGTTTATGTGGTTTTGAATGCTGTTCCTATACTACCATGCCAATGTGTCACGAGGCAGGACAAAAAGGAAATACAGGTGAACCAGTCTTGACTCTTCCCTGTTTACCGCAGACATATGGGCTGTCTAGAACACTCTGATCAGAACATCTTGCTGTTTCAGATATCCATAAGGGGCAAAAAAGAAAGAGATATTACCAGTATCTGGTATTAATGCACTATATAGACATGGGTGATTCATACACGTAACTGGGGCTAGCTGGACCACCTTGCTTTTAGGAGATGAGTAACATCTGCAGACTACTAGAAATAAACAAATAAACAACAGAAATGAAGGACCCCCTAAGACGGAACATACTGACTCAAGATTTGGCAGGTTGGATCACTTGCCGATTCCACAAGATGTTCAGATTAGATGCTGTCATAGTCACCATAAGACAACTCCTGCAAAAAGTGTGATGTTGGATTACATGTGTAATGTTGCATAATGTACCACACTAAAGAATGAGGAAATGTGCCTTGATAAGTGTTGTGCAGACTATTGTAACATACTGTATTTCTAACCTGTTTAAATTTTTTACTTAATATAGTCATTCAGTATAAAGATAACACTGCAGTTACCTGAGTATTAGTTGTAAATAATTAAAGTATTTGAACATATCTTCACTTATTAGTACAAAGGTTGTTTGTTGGTATTATCCTATCATCCTATATATGGTGGTATATTTTGTAAACTGTAATATATACACTGACTGACAGAGCAAATGCAACACCAAGAAGGAGTGGTCAGAACTTTATGCCAATTGCAGGGTAGACTGACGTCACTGAGGTATGCTCATGATGTGAAATGCGCCGCTGTGCTGCACACGTAGCGAACGATAAATGGGACACGGCGTTGGCGAATGGCCCACTTCGTACCGTGATTTCTCAGCCGACAGTCATTGTAGAACGTGTTGTCGTGTGCCACAGGACACGTGTATAGCTAAGAATGCCAGGCCGCCATCAAGGGAGGCATTTCCAGCAGACAGACGACTTTACGATCGGGCTGAGAAGGGCAGGTTGGTCGCTTCGTCAAATCGCAGCCGATACCCATAGGGATGTGTCCACGGTGCAGCGCCTGTGGCGAAGATGGTTGGCGCAGGGACATGTGGCACGTGCGAGGGGTCCAGGTGCAGCCCGAGTGACGTCAGCACGCGAGGTTCGGCGCATCCGCCGCCAAGCGGTGGCAGCCCCGCACGCCACGTCAACTGCCATTCTTCAGCATGTGCAAGACACCCTGGCTGTTCCAATATCGACCAGAACAATTTCCCGTCGATTGGTTGAAGGAGGCCTGCACTCCCGGCGTCCGTTCAGAAGACTACCATTGACTCCACAGCATAGACGTGCACGCCTGGTATGGTGCCGGGCTAGAGCGACTTGGATGAGGGAATGGCGGAACGTCATGTTCTCCGATGAGTCACGCTTCTGTTCTGTCAGTGATAGTCACCGCAGACGAGTGTGGCGTCGGCGTGGAGAAAGGTCAAATCCGGCAGTAACTGTGGAGCGCCCTACCGCTAGACAATGCGGCATCATGGTTTGGGGCGCTATTGCGTATGATTCCACGTCACCTCTAGTGCGTATTCAAGGCACGTTAAATGCCCACCGCTACGTGCAGCATGTGCTGCGGCCGGTGGCACTCCCGTACCTTCAGGGGCTGCCCAGTGCTCTGTTTCAGCAGGATAATGCCCGCCCACACACTGCTCGCATCTCCCAACAGGCTCTACGAGGTGTACAGATGCTTGCGTGGCCAGCGTACTCTCCGGATCTCTCACCAATCGAACACGTGTGGGATCTCATTGGACGCCGTTTGCAAACTCTGCCCCAGCCTCGTACGGACGACCAACTGTGGCAAATGGTTGACAGAGAATGGAGAACCATCCCTCAGGACACCATCCGCACTCTTATTGACTCTGTACCTCGACGTGTTTCTGCGTGCATCGCCGCTCGCGGTGGTCCTACATCCTACTGAGTCGATGCCGTGCGCATTGTGTAACCTGCATATCGGTTTGAAATAAACATCAATTATTCATCCGTGCCATCTCTGTTTTTTCCCCAACTTTCATCCCTTTCGAACCACTCCTCCTTGGTGTTGCATTGTCACTGTCAGTCAGTGTATATTTGTCATTGTTGCTTTAAATAAGATAAAAATATATGCAAAAAAAATCCAACTTTTAAACTTTCCAATTCTGGATAATCTGAGTAAATCATATAACCAGCTACCACACACACATTATGGTGCTGTATGGCGTGAATAATTTGGTGAAGGAACCAGTGATGGTTCCTGGCTATTCAAATACTTGTAAGTGCACACCTGAATTAGTTAACACGCATCACATTTACTTTAAAGTAAAGAACATTCAAGAAAGTACAAGTTTGTGACAATGGTAACTATGTTTTCAATTTTCTTATGCTCTCCCCACTGCTACTGTCACTTCTCATGAGCATGTTGTTTCCTAGTAGAATTGAAACGTTGGGTTCATGCAAGTGGTCCTGTTAATTTGTGGAACCTAAACTGCTAACAGATAGCAGAGGGTAAAACAGTCCTATTAAGGACAGTTGGAGACGAGACTATGAATTGTGACAGGTTCAGCGAGTGCACTAGGTGATCCATCACTGGCTAACATCAGGGTGCAGCACTTCTGGAGATCCTAATTACTTACTCACCCCTAGTCAGGTACTTTACTTGCACGTGCTAGACCAGGCAAATTTAGTGAAAGGTGTGTTGTGGTTCAGAGCCTTTGCTGCCCCACTACTTGCCCATGTGCTGATCTCTTTTGTTTATAATAATAGATAAATTTTCTAGGAAAAGGAACCATAGGATGGACGTAATTCATCGCAATGTGGTCCATACCATTAGATGGGGAGTATCTCTGGCTGATGGAATATGTGTGTATTTTGTATTCGAGAGAGAGAGAATGAGAAAATATTGCACACCCATTTGAACAGACCACAAGCCACCCAGTAGAAGTGATTGGAAGTGGGGGGGATGGCAATCGCCCCTCCACTTTCTGGAGAGACCGAGCTCGATAGCTGCAGCCGCTTAAGTGCAGCCAGTATCCAGTATTTGGGAGATAGTGGGTTTGAACCCCACTGTCGGCAGCTCTGAAGATGACTGCTTCGGCCGCTTCTTCCCCACTCCTAGCCCTTTCCTGTCCCATCATTGCCATAAGACCTATCTGTGTTGGTGTGACATAAAACAACCTATAAAAAAACTTTGTGGAGAAAACATTACATTTTTATTCCATTTTAGCTGGCTGAAACTAGGAAATATAGGAATGATTTTAAAAAAGGCAATTTGTACAAGTCCTGTTGTTTTATCAGCAAATTCTTTCCTTTATTTTCTTTCATTATTAACAAAATTATTAGCTGAAACACGCACAAAATGTCGTTCATCATGACCAACCGATTTGTATAGCACCAGAACAAGTAGTGGAGACTTCGCATACGCTGTGAGGAAGGGTAGTGTTTTTTTTTTTTTTTTCCAAGGTCATAGACACTAAGGTATGATTCACCCTTTTGCCGTGCATATTCGTCAGTCTGGCAGTCTCTTTAGTGTCTGTTAGTTTCATAGTATGTGTAGTCGTACTCCTATTTAATTGTAATACATGTGAAATATTGTTCCTTTGATGAAAGTTTTATTGTATGGTATTGAATATAAATCTCAAAAAACTATTATTACTGCACTTAAGTTGATAAACTGTACATCTTTACCTCTTTGTCAAAATTTGTGCAGAGAGCATTTAAAACCTTACCATTTTGTAATGTTTTTAAAAAGTTTTGATATATATCCGCCCCTCTGCTATATCCCACAAAACCCGGGTACTTTTTGTTGTCTATAAATTTTTTGCCCCCCACCCCTGCACTTCTAATTCCCAATCACCGCTACTGGAGCCACCATTGGAAGGAACTTGTTTTTTTTTTTTTTTTTGCTATTTGCTATTTGCTTTACGTCGCACCAACACAGATAGGTCTTATGGCTATATGGCGATGATGGGATAGGAAAGGCCTAGGAATGGAAAGGAAGCGGCCGTGGCCTTAATTAAGGTACAATCTGGTGTAAATGGGAAACCACGGAAAGCCATCTTCAGGGCTGCCGACAGTGGGATTCAAACCCACTATTTCCCAGATGCAAGCTCACAGCTGCGCACTCCTAACCGCATGGCTAACTTGTCCGGTGGAACTAATTTTCAGTCAATAAACCAATCAATCTTTATTATGTCATTAAGCATAAAGTATGCAATAGATCAAATCACATACAGTATATTTGTTGTATACAGATAAATATAAATTATATATGCCATATATATTAGGCTACAATTTTGATACATAATATTTACAGTATTTTGCAATTAAATAGCATTTATATCCATTTCCAAGAACTCCTTTGTTTAATAAAAAGGATATTGGAACAGTCATTGCTATAATATAATTTTAATATTATTTGGAAGAACCTGTACCGTAGTTGGTAATCTGTTGAAGAGCTTCAATAGATAAATAAGATAACTTGCTTTTCTTTTCTGTAATCTGCAATAGAGGTAAATCAACCTGGTTTCAACTCCTCATGTTGCAATTGAAGAAGTCATTCCAGTATATAATATCTACTGTATGATATGTTTTACTTTACATAATGCATCAAAAATGAACAGAATTAACTACAGTCAGAATATAATAGGATATTTGAAGCTTTTTTTATTATTTTTTTATTACAAGAACCCCCGAGATTCTACTGCAATTTCCCCACAGTAAAATTCCATATTGCATAATGCTATGAAAAACTGGAATGTATGCATTTAACAGGAATCACATTTGAACTTAATCAGTAAGGGCTCTTAACAAAATACAGTACCTTTGACAATTTTCATGTGATAAAATCAGTATGTGAACCCCAAGTGGTTTTCCCTAATTCTATTACACTTCTTAATAATTACTTGCCATGCTGCTTTGCATTTTCCAGCAGTAACATTCTCATTGGCTTCCTACTTTAATTACTGCTTGTTTATATTATTTTCTTACATTCTTGTATAAATTTACATACTCTTTACTCCCATTCTTAACAATGTTTACCATATTATGATGCGTTTCCTCATCATATTCTCCACCTCTACTGTATAAGCCTACTAGAGATTCTTGAGAGGAAAGCACTCTTCAAGCAATGTTAAAAATATGTTGAAAAAATAATCAAATTTCTGCCTTTGTTAATATTTTGAAATCCACTCATCAACCCCCACCCCCCAGTCCACATAATTTAACCTTGTTATAAATTCTAGCCTTTTGTCTTTCAAAAACATTGCATGAAAACTGATTCTTTGGCAAGTGTTCTAGGTATAGTGTTTCCTAGCTTCAACAACAAGGCTTGATGATTGGAGACTAGTCCAATCATGGTTGTGTCAAGTGTACCAGTGTTAAAAGGCTTTACATCAATATTTGTCAAAATATTGTTAAGGACTGCTTTCCCCCTTGTAGGACTATAGTCAGCACAATAAAAATGAAAAGAATGTAGCAAATTTAGAAAGTGATTACTTTCTTTTTTTTTACATCGCATCAACACAGATAGGTCTTAGGGCGATGATGGGATAGAAAAGAGCTAGGAGTGGGAAGGAAGTGACCATGATTTTCATTGAGGTACAGCCCCAGCATTTATAAAAATGGGAAACCACAGAAAACCATCTTCAAGGCTGCCGACAGTGGGATTTGAACCCAGTATCTCCCGAATTCATGCTGACAGCTATGTGACCCAAACCATGCTTCGATTTGCTTGGTAATTTTTCTCTTGTCTTGAGTGATACCAAGATTGATGTCTCCATAGATGCACTCCTCAGAATCATCATATGAAACTGATTATAGCAACAATTTTTCCATCTTTTTGGATATAAAGGCCAAAGGCAGGCATTTATACAAGTAGAGGCACATGCTTCCCCTAGTGCACCGTCACTGCATTGTCCTACGGAAGAGGCTTGCAGTGTGTCTCAACGGCGCACTACACACCAGCATCTTGGAAAGGTGTAGCAGTCCAACTGATGAGCACACTGCTACACTATGGCAAAACGCTGGTAATTTCACGATTAAAAAAGCCTAGAGAGCTTAAATGTTTTTTACATTTTCAATTGATGACAATAAATTATGGTTTCCTTCTAGGAACCCTATTTTTATATAAAAGCCAAAGGCAGGCATTTATACAAGTGGAAGCTCATGCTTCCCCTAATACACTGCCACTGCTAACTCAGTGGCCTCCACGGTATGCAGTAGCCATGTGTCTTGGTAGGTGTGCTATTAACCAACTGATGAGCCCAGCTTAGCACACTAGGGCGCAGCGCTGGCAACCAGGAATGACTTAGCAGGAAAATTTATAATGTCGAATAACGGACCAACTATATTGGTATTATAAATTTCGGGACACATATTTCAGGTTCCCTATGGGAATCAACATCTATATCAGCGATGGCCATGCAGGCATCAATTTTTGAAAATGGGACAAAGTCTCTCACAGTGCATTGGCACTGCCAGTGGCTCCAAGTAGCCTATGCAGTAGCCTCCATGGACTTAAAGACTCCAGCCAAAGAAGAGGCTCAACAAAAACAACAAAATAATTAACAAAATTGTAAATAATTCAATGTAAATGTAAATATGTACAAAACAAAGATTTCAATAAACGGGGGATAGCAGGGGAAAACTGGGGTGGGGGGGGGGTCCTCTCCCTGGGTTGGTTCCCTTGGTGGTCCAGCGGTCTCTGCGCCAGAGTCAACAACAATTAAAAACGTATGTACAACACATACAAACCCAGTTAAAAATCAAATCATCAATAAAATTAACAATAAAAGGCCTAAGAGCTACTTACAATAGAGTAAATTAATGTATTATTTGGGTCCACCTTTTCGATATACAATGTAAAGAGTTTAAATTACATAAATGGTTAGGGACTAGTTTCGACCTAGTACTAGGTCATTGTCAGCCTAAAGCAAAATTAAAACAAATACCAAAAAATTTAAACATTGTAAAGGCACGTAAGGTCTCTTAAAAGTACATGCCATGTGATATATTGTGCAGCACTATGTTAAAAAGTAACTCTCTGACAGAGATTCATAAAAGTCCAGTGCACATTAAAAAGCTGTTATAGATAGGAATCCTTGAGTTTCTGGATAAGGGGATTATAATATGCTGGCTCCTTTAAGATGCAGGTATCCAACTGAAGAACCACTCAGCCGAAGTTACGCTGTTTATTTACGATTAAAGACCAGTGCGCCGTATAGCATTAAAAAGTTGATAGGGATAGAAATTTTTCAGTTATGGGTCAAGGAATTCAACATATGCTGGCTTCTTAAATTTGCTGCTGTATATTCAAAGAAGAATTGAGAAGAAGTTACGTCGTTTTTCAAGATATTCATAGACGTAAAAACACATGGAAGCTGGAAAGGCTCTTCAGTTTTTTGGAACTTGAAGGAAGGTAATTGTTGCACGTGGAGGCTTAAGAATCCAGAGATACGCTACATTATGTTAAAAAATAGATGCATAAAAAGGTCCAGTGTGTCGTATAAAAGTAACATGTTGTGAAAGTAATCCTTAAGTTGGTGGTCATGGAAATTGAAAAAGGTTGGTTTTCAAGCGATGCTGCTATTCATTCAGAGATCAATTGAAATTACAGTAACATTGTCTTCACAAGATGTTTATAAACTTGAAATAAATGTCGATGCAAAGTAAGATGCTAGAAGAAAGTTCTTCTGTTTCTAGAATCTTAAGGACGATGGATGTTACGCGAGGAGGATTAACATATATGGAGTTAAATAAAGGTGGATAGAAATTCGCAGTTCAATGCGGACCACACGTTTGACTCTGAATAAATGACAGCAAGGAAAGAAAGAAAGAAGGAAAGAAGGAAAGAAAGAAAGAAATTTGGTCAGGTGGAAGAAAATATTTAAATAAAATATGTCATAAGGGAATTATTGCGTGTTGTAATAAGCTGAAGAGAGAATTTTGGGTAGGTGAGGTTCAAAGGAAATCTTGAGGAGGTGAAGGGAAAAAGAAAAAAAAAAAAAAAGAATGGAAGGAGAAAAAGGGGAGGGGGAGAGGTTATTAAGGCGGGGCTGAGTAATGTGGGAATATGGAAGATTGTTTAAGAAAAGTACTATAAATAGAATGAAAAATCGGACCTTTAATATTTGATTTTATTTGTCTGAAAAGCTGAATGAGCAGGTCAAAAAGAATGTTCGATTTTTCGGAAATGTCATTAAGATTGAAGTTTGGATTAAAATATTGGTCTAGATTTCTAAAGAAATTCTCTGTTATGTTAAGGAGGGGTCCGTTATTCATAAATTTGAGAATTACTATATCATGTTTAATGTCTGTAAATTTATGGTTATAATCATTCATGTGTTGACCAACTGCTATACGGCGCACTGGTCTTTAATCGTAAAGAAACTACGTGACTTCAGCTAAGTGGTTCTTCAGTTGGATACCAGCATCTTAAAGGAGCCAGCATATTCTAATCTCCTTATCCAGCAACTCAAGAATTCTTTTCTATAACTTCTTTTTAGTGCGCACTGGACTTTATTCATAAATAAAGGACGTAACTTCGGCTCAGTGGTTCTTCAGTTGGATACCTGCATCTTAAAGGAGCCAGCATATTACAATCTCCTTATCCAGCAACTCAAGGATTCCTATCTATAACATCTTTTTAATGTGCACTGGACTTTTATGAATCTCTTTCAGGGAGTTATTTTTTAACAAAGTGCTGCACAATATCTCACATGGTATGTACTTTTACGAGACCTTATGTGTCTTTACATTGTTTAATTTCTTCGGTATTTGTTTTAATTTTGCTTTAGGCTGACGATGACTTAGTACTAGGTCGAAACTAGTCCCTAATCATTTATGTAATTTAAACTCTTTACATTTTGTATTGAAAAGGTGGACCCAAATAATACATTAATTTACTTTATTGTAATCACAGTTCAATACAGATCTATCATTATGAAACTTATTTCATTTAATTACTAAGAGCTACTTGTTTAGCTGATGGCCCGCCTGTCAAAGGACAGGAATGAAATAATTTCAGTCGTTCGTTCGTTCCTCCACGGCCCATTCCCATCCAAACCTCTTCCGCCCACTCCTCTCCATCAAACGTTGTACTGTCCGCCATGCCCTCCGCCTTCCGTTCACCTACCACACTTCTGATCTCTTTAACATCTTCACCTTTCCAAAACTCGATACCTACGTCCTCACCCATTTCCAACGTGCAATCCAACGAGCCCTCGCCTGAGATCAGCCCATCCTGAACCACCTCCTTCGCGGTCCACCCCCTCCCTCCTTGCACTTCGTTCAGACCCCCTATCACCTATTTCGTTCGCTCCCCCCACCCTAGGGTGGTGACCATGCAGAGAATGTGACAGACATCCTAAAACTGATTCCTGACCACCCCTACACTCCTACACCCCTACACTCGAAGTTTCATCAAACATTTCCAACAAGCGTGGGTGTCCAGGGCATCATCCTCCCCGTTCACCTCCCGTATCAGAACACTATGCAGTTAATTTATTCATTTCAATTATAGGTCTATCCTATGTCTACTCTATCCTCCTTCTCTTCACAGTATACATCTTACATTGCTATCCGATGTGGATATGTCATCTGTTTATCCATTATTTCAGTACATATTTGATAATGATTCTTTTAGAATATTATAATCACATTACTAATTTATTCTGGTTTATTTATCATCTTCATTATTTCCCTGGTTTATTATAACTTTTTTATTATTATATGATATTGTACTTGTAATAATAAAATGTTATATGTATCTATTACTAAGAATATTTATATCTTGTAAACCTTATTATTACTACAATAATACACTATATTTTTAATTCTCCACTTGCATTTACAAAAAAAGTTATGCATCACTTTATTGTAAATATTATCATTCTACACTTGTAAAACAAAAAGTAAAGAAAATCACATGCAAAAAGCAAACCAAATATAAAAACAGGGGGGAAAAAATCCTTCACACATGTCTCTCTCCCTCACTTCAAATTCCCCTCTTCCTAATGCTATTGATCCTTCCCCAACCCGTCAAAACTCCTGGCCAGGGCGAAGGCGTAACCTTCAAGGTGGCCCACTTCTCCCCCTCATGGAGGGGAATGAAAACTTAGGGGGGAAAAAGGCCTCCACAGTATGCTCTAGCCATGTGTCTTGGTAGGTGTACTATTTACCAACTGATGAGCCCAACTTAACACACTGGGGCAAAACATTGGTAACCAGGAATGAATTAGCTGGAAAATTTATAATGTCCTATAATGGACCAACTATATTGGTATTATAAATTTATTAATTCGGGACAAATATTTCAGGTTCTCTATGGGAATCAACATCTATATCATCTGATGGCCAGGCAGGGATCAAGTTTCGAAAATGAGACGTCTCTTATAGTGCATTGGCA
The DNA here is from genome assembly GCF_040414725.1 of Anabrus simplex. NCBI lineage: Eukaryota > Metazoa > Arthropoda > Insecta > Orthoptera > Tettigoniidae > Anabrus > Anabrus simplex. Next base: position 167,714,053 of record NC_090271.1, read on the forward strand.
CTGCCAGTGGCTCCAAGTAGCCTATGCAGTGGCCTCCATGAGGGGAGGAATGGTGGATGCAGAGTGGGTTTCGGCCCTTGGGTTTTGTCCCTTAAGAGGCCACGGCTTGCCCGTGGTCCAACAGCTCTGTACTCTGACCGGCCAATGAGCAGAGGAAAGTTGGCCACGGCTCTACCATGGCTCTACGCCTCTGCACTCGGGAGATGGGCCTGGAGCACAGTGCCAGACTTCACGCCTGGCCCCACCTGTCGGCTGTCCTGAGAATAGTTTTCCGTGGTTTTCCATTCTCCTGCACTAAGGCGAATGCCAGGACAGTTCATAGTATAGGCCACGGCCGCCCACCCCCTCACCTTCTCCGCACATCTCCCTCACCGTAACAAATCTCCCAGCCTGAGAGACGGCGTCACCGTCTAAGAGGCCCACCTCCCCCTTCAGGGGAGGAATGAAAACGGTTAGTAGTGTAGGCTCCACGGTGGGATCACCTCATCCTTCGCTGAGGTGAACTCCATCTAGTGTGGAAATGTTAAACCTCTGGAAAGTCCAATGGTGCCCTACACTCAAAACTGTCATGACAGCTCATTGCTGTTTGAAAAAGTGATCGGCTCAGGTAGACTGACGTGCATACGTGGGGTTTCACCCCAGGACTTTTTCATCGTGTATTAGTGAAACACTGACCTTTGGTCCAGGTTCAGCAATTCTGGTCTGACTGGGTTTGCCCAAAGGCCAACGAGGGATCAGACAGGCAAAAGCACTTCTAAGTGATCAGCAATCTGAGGGCCTTATAAGGCCAGGTTTGTGTGAACTCATCATCCATCCTTCGCCGTCCAACAGTTTCTCTACACCGTAACTCAGGCACACAGGGCATTCCCTGTTAAAAAAGTGTTCTGACCAGGTGTACAGAAGAAATTCCAAGATGTATCACCTCAGGGCGAGCTCATCATCAGTCGTACTGCACTTCCTCAGATGACCGTAACACCAATCTTCGGCACAAGACGTCCCATCATTTATTCCCGTTTGCTTCAACCTACCCCCACAGGAACGCATTCATTTCTACTCTCCAATCCTGCCCCTGAGTTCCAATCTCCCAATGCTATTTTCTCCACCCTGCTCAGATTTAATATGCACCATGAGGATATAGCGGACATCCGATGAACAACAACTGGAGTCATCATTCAAGTTAATGGAGACATCATGGCCACTCAACTCACCACTGCAATAGGAGCTCACCAACTTGGATCAACTACCCCTTTTCAACTCCTCTCTCCTCAACCCATCAAAACTCCTCCGTCCCTACCACACTACCGCCTTCTCAGCTGTGTAATACGAGGTGTTGACGCCTCTATTACAGAAGAAACAATAATCTCCGAACTTCATGTGGAAGGCATCCTGGTCAAGAAGGCATTCAGAATCAAGAACTCCACGGGTCCCATCTATATGGTGAGAATTCTTCTGCCATCGCCCGAAGATGTCGACCGTGTTTTCGCCAGCGAGGTCTCTATACATAGACACCACCATAAAGTGGAACCATCTCATGCCCCACCACCACAAGCGATCCGGTGTGAGCGCTGTCTTATCTACAATAATCATACCACCATTCAGTGTACCGCCAAGACTCCTAAATGTGGACATTGCAATCAAGATCACTCTACACCCAGATGCCCCAACACGCATCAACCCCCGCAATGCCATACCTGTGGAGGTAATTGCACAGTGTATTCTCGCCGCTGCCGTCGCCGCCCTGCACCACCTCAAAATCAACCAGAACTCATAGCCCCTATCAGAACCATTGATCCACCTACATCACCTAGCCGTTCCCTTTTTCAAATACCTACAGTAGAGGATCTAATTCGTTTTGTCACTATTTCGTTACTAAATATCCATCCCTACAACCGTCCCTTAGTCCTCACTCACTTACAAGCTGCAGCAAACCAAACATTCAATCTTCATTTTCTCACAACCCATTTCGGCCTAAATTCGCACTTCAACTTTACTCCCTTAGAAACCCTTGTCTGAACACATCCCCAGCCCCCTCAGCTCATGCACCCACATCATAGCATCGCATTCTCCCACTATTTTTAATCACTGAAAACACTTGCATCCTGCTAAATGTCATCTTGTGAGTGCATCACGAATTTAATGTTACTCTTCACTTATTGGCCCCTCTATCTTCAGAAGAGATGATCATGCCGAAGGAATCAATGGAAAATTTCTAATCAGTACTTTAGAACTTCATACATGACTGTAAAGACAAAACTCATTATTTTATGTTAATATCCCAAGTACTGTCAAACTGTAGACCATATTTATATATCAATGTACATGCAAAAAAAAAAAAAGCCCTCCCCCATATACTATAATAAAGTTATCCCGCTTTCCCTACCCCGGAAATTACAATACCATTCCCTCCACCTCACCTATCCATCACTCCTTCCATACCACACCATCTCTCATGGCCAGAGAGAGGGTGTTGCCCTCTAAGTGGCCCACCCCACCCCTTCAGGGTGGGAAATGAAAACATTTGAAAAAAATGAACTCATCTAACTTGTACGTAGCACAATAGATACCATTTCTACAAACTGTGCCTCCACTAGTACCATCACCATCACCACCACAAATGCCGCCAGTTCCAACATCTACAGTACTACAAGCACCACTGCTCATCGCTCCATTATGTGCTCCACCTCCTTGTCACCTACTAGTTCAGCCAGCCCCAACACAAAGGGACTCTACTCTTGTACAATACAAACGTCTTCATCCACATCACCTTCAGAATCTGAACCACCAGGAAAACTGGCAGTCACCTTTACTCTTACTCCAGGCTCGAATCAAGGTTTACCACAATTCATCGACAATCTGCCATCAGCAGGACCCTATCAAGGTCTACATTCCATCACTGATAACTCCTCTATAACAGCCAACTTTATCCAGGAGCAGCGCTCAATAGAGACAGCGCCAATTTCCCCCAACACCTCTTCAACCACTGACTTTCCCACCCTTCCCCAAGCTCCTCACCCGATCTCAAATGCTAGATTCCTTCAACATCGCCCCCAGGTCACCCATAGCTTTCTCGTTAAAAACGTAGCTGCCCAGTGCTGCTCTGCCCAAGCCATATTCCGCATCCTACATTGATAACGCATGAAGAAAGAAGAGATAGCAGACATCAGACCTACCTCCAATGGATATATCATTAAAGTCAATGGTGAGGAGGCCGCCTCTCAACTAGACAGTACCATAGGGGCTGCACAATAGGCTCATCCTCCCCTTTCCAGCGCCTTTCCCAACCCCACATAAAGACTCCTCCCCCACCCCCCAGACACATTCTTTTTAGTTGCGCAATCAGGGGAGTCGACCTGGAACTCACCGATGATATAATCCTCTATGAACTTAATACAGAGAATGTCCCAGCATGGAAAGTCTTCCGATTTAGGAATGAGTTTGGGCCGACCTTCCTGGTTTTCATCCTCCTCCCTACCATGGCGGACGTGGATAGATTGTTAAATATAGGAGTCTCTATTTCTAACAACATTACCGAGTGGAACCATCCAAGGCTCCCCCAACTCAGCCACTACGTTGCGAACACTGTCTTAATACAATCAACACAGCACTGCTCAATGCTGAGCCCAACAACCAGTCTGTGGGTACTGCACCCAACCTCACCCCACCAACCAATGTCCAAACACCCAGGCTCCACCTGTCTGTAAAACCTACAGTCAACCTCATCCCACCTACTCATGCCTATGTAAAGCTCACCCTCCCACTCCTGAAAACCATCCCGAACTTGTTGCTCCCATCAGAACCATCGACACCCGCACTCCTTCATCCAACTCCCAGTTTGTTCCCCCATCAATAGAAGATATTGTCCAATTCTTTATCTTATCTCTCCTCAACATCTTTTCTTATCACCACCCCCTCATCCTCACACACCTTCAAGCTGCTGCCAACCAAGCCCTAAGCCTCCGTTTTCAAACAACCCACTTTGGTTTAAACTGTCATTTTCAATTCTCCTGCCTCAAAACCCTTGTATGATGGATAATACAACCCAAAGTAGAAAACCCTCCCCTCTCATCTCCATCGTTTTTCTGAACATTCAATCCTTTAGGAAAAAATGCCTTTACTTCCAAGCTCTTCTACACCAAAATTGCGCTCATACCATCTTACTCAATGAAACCATGTTCCATCACTGCCAACCTGCTCACTTACCTGATTTCACCCTCCACAGAGTGGACCATCCAGATGGGATTGCTTGTGGGGTGCTGCTAACACCGTCCATACCTCCCTCCCAACACGCATCCAACTCCTCCCTCCCCCTCACTCATTTCCCGAATCTCTTATCGCAACTATTTATTTCAAATCCAGAATCCTTTATCTAGCCACAATATACAACTGATTCCACAACCTTCTTCTGACAGACTTCCTCACCTATCTCCATAACTTATTCCGACATTTCATCCTCCTCACAGATCTCAACCTACATAGTCGAACAGCCACCGAATTTAATAACTTTGACACCTTCCTACACAGCTTAGATTCATCCTTCATTCCCCTCCCAGGACCATCACACCCTTCCTCACAAACCACCCCTGATGCCGTTATCACTCATGATTTCTTTATAAATATCTTACAAGTCTCTTTTCACCCCCAGCATACGGAATGACCACCTCCCTATCCTACTCCAAATTCTAAACCATGGCTCTTACACCAACCCCACCTCGCGGCGTGTAGTCACTAATTTTTCCAAAGCCAACTGTCCAGGCTACTGTGTCCACATTAACCAACCCCTCACCCAACCCCCTCCTCGTTCCACCAACGCCCAATCCGTAGAAACCGAAGCACATTTCATCCATACTACAATAACTTCAGCCTCCAATGCCAATATTCCCACCTCCCTGTACACATCCCATACACTGCGATTCCCACCTAAATTCCGCCATCACCAGAAAGTATCCCAACGCTACTTCTCTGAATTCTCCTGAACCCCTGATCGTTACTTTCTCCGTCTCCGTCACTAAACCAACCGTACAATTACCAACTATCTCCATGCCCACAATCTTCGATCTTGGTCTGCCACCTGCACTTCTCTAAATGCTCAACATGCCTCCTTTTCCAAATTCTGGTGTAATCTCTTTTCCTTTCTTGGCCAACACCGCACCCTGTCTTACCCCATCCTTCATCGATCTCCAAGTAACACTGAGGAAAAACTGAAGATCTTCTCCTCTCACTTTCACCAACGCTTTACCCCACTATCCGCCATTCCATAACTGACTCCAACTTTTCTTCAACACCTATCCTCGCCCTACCTACAACAATCCTCAACCCACTCCCTCACTCCCCACGTCTTAAACACCCCAATAACAGTCACAGACATTGCAGACACCCTATCCCAAACCCAAGACACCACTCCAGGCCCCGATCGCATCCATTACCGACACATCCGCCAAGTCCGACCTGGACTCCTTATTCTACTGGCCACCTTATATACGTTCATCCTCACCTCCAGTTTTTATCCCACCAGTTAGAAACAGTCCACCATGCTCCTCTTCCCTAAACCTGGAAAAGACCTGTCAGACCCTGCCCTATTTGCCTTATAACCATCCTCGCCAAAATCCTGGACAAGGTCCTAATTTCCGTATTCACCCCTACCTTCAGTTCCACCAACTTCTACTACCCTCCCAATGTGGTTTTCGTCCCGAACTTTCCACCTCACATCAGCTCCTCTGCCTCACCCAGTTTATTGCCGATAATTTCAACTTAGCCCACCCCAGCCTTATCATTACCTTTGATTTTAATACGTTTGGTAACCTGCCCTAATTTACAAGCTTCATCTCTTCACCCAACCTCACTGCTTCATCCAATTCTATATATCTTACCTACACAACAGAACCACCTGCATATCCATACAAGGCCAGCTCTCAACCCTTCCTGATGTCTCTGGGAGTTCCTCAAGGCTCTCTGCTCTCTTCATTGCTTTTCATTCTCTTTGTAGCTAATATCCTCCAACCACCCTCCCCTGTCCAGCTCCTCCAATTCGCTGATGATATAGCAGTCCTTGCCCCCCTCCTATCAGTCCAAGCCATGAACCGAATCCTTCAACCCTACCTGAAATCCTTTACCTCCTGGTGTAAGCATTGGCATCTGTGTATCAACCCCTCCAAAACCCAATCCATCTAACTCCGACCCCATCGTGGCCCTCTATCCGCCACCCGAAATTACGAACACCTCTCCTTCAAAATCCATAAGACCCCACTTTGTCCGCAACCAACTCTGAAATACCTAGGCATCACCATCGATCAACACCTGTCCTTTCTTCCTCACTTCCTTACCACCAAATCCAAAGCCGCCCGCAGGTCCCAGCTGCTTCACCGACTGGCTGGCACCAGCTGGGGTCTCAACACCAAACTCCTCCTCCTTACCTATAAAACCTTTATCAGACCCGTCGTTACCTATGGTCACCCTGCCTGGGCAGCCACCGCCTATTCCCATCCCGCTCACTACCAACCTCTTCTATCCATGGAGCATTGCCTGGTACGCATTGCTCTCAGTCTCCCACCTCTGTATCATACCAAAGACCTCTATAACAAATTCCCCTTCCCCAGACGAGACACCCACGTCTAGAGCTGGGAGCAGAGAGAGTAATACCGATGAGTAATCTGGTTGTAACAGTAGAGCGCACCACCAATCCCCTCTGCTTACAACTGCAAGTACTCGCGGAGAATCAGAGCACAGTGTAGCGCACGACACATATTTAACACGTTCGCGGCCGATGACGACACATATGCATCATGACTCCACTTGCACTCAGTGCCGATGACGACGTACGTGCGTCACACTCCGCGCCAAATATTAAAGCTCGTATTTCCGCCAATATGCATGTAAACTAACAGACCTCTTATCTGTGCATTGTTATGGTGTTATTAAACATATGTGCCATCCGGGCATCAGATCAATTGTTAGTTACAATCTCTGTAGCCATTACAAGTCGGCATACGTTTCTGCGATGTCAAGAGAGAACAGTGAAGTTTCAGAACCTTCTCACTGGAAGAAACCCTGTCTTAGCGGGATAAACAGGTGATTTGCAATTAATGATGATAGTCTGGAAGCTCTCCTGAACGCTACTGACAGTGACAGCATTGATAATGACGACAGTGATGACAGTGTGGGATGTGACTGTAGCGACCTGAGTGAGAATCTTAATAACGGATGTGTGTGTCGAGTGTATACTCCCAATTCTCACATTACAGAAGAGGAGGAAGACGTAAGTAATATCTCATCTCCAAATCTCCCGCCAAATAACATGGGCAATATTTCAGGTGTCATTTCTTGGAGTTCAGATTCGTCCTCAATGAAACAAATAAACGTTATTGGTTGGTCGGGAATGAAGGTTCCACAGCCAAGTGACGCGAAACCCATCGGTTATTTTCGCTTGCTTGCAGATGACAACTTGCTGAATAACATTGTAACTGAATGCGAGGAAATGTCACTGAAATATAGCCCACTGTATTGACTAGTTACATTGTACAGCTTATGGAGTAGGCGTAATGTAAGTATACATTGTTCACACAGCAATAATAAGATTCTACTGCACAGTATCTTTGTGTGAAATGTTCAAAAACTTATTTTTCTGTTGTAAAGAAGTTCTACATTCGAACAAAACATTAGTTTCCTCGTTTCACTTCATTACCAGTCATGATGCACATGCTGCGTCAAACGGCACAGAAGGCGAAAAACTCATCGGTAGTGCCGCTGACGCAGCGTGTGCGTCATGGCTCGTATGCACATAAATAATATTGAAGTAATTAAAATAATAATCTAAAATGCATAAGGACACAGAAATGAAGTCCTTTAAGCAAAAAAAGTATTACGGTACCACGGTAATGGTTGCCGATATCCGAGCGGCCGCGAACGTGTTAACAAGGGAAGACCACGACGTTCGGATCATGGATTATCTTCAAACTTTGTACACTTTTAGTAGTTTGTTAGGACAACATACTGTGCAAGTAGTAAGGCGTACTACTAAGGTGTTTTCGAGAAAATCACACGGAATTTTTTGTGTCAAATATGTGCCAGTGTGTTGCAATCATGACGACGAGATGGCGACGGTCGAGTGATTAGCGTTCAAGCTCTATAAACGCTTGATCGAGTCCCGCTCATTGCTTTTTTGTTTTTCAACACTGGTCATATTCTTTCATATATATTGCAGATCAAAGCGTCCAGGTGCAAAGCAGTTCCAGGTACCTTACCTGATTTCACTGTCAAGTATGAGGGATTTCGCAAATCATGACAGGCATACATTTTCAGGAAAACTTTATGCATTTGGTCATTTACTTGTTGATAATTATAAATAATATATTTTATTGTAGACCGCCTCTGTGGTGGAGAGGTTAGTGTGATTAGCTGCCACCCCCAGTAGCCCGAATTTGATTCCCGGCTCTGCTACGAAATTTGAAAAGTTGTATGAGGGCTGGAACGGGGTCCACTCATCCTCGGGAGGTCAACTGAGTAGCGGGTGGGGTGAACTCTCCTCAGCCATCCCGGAAGTGGTTTTCTGTGGTTTCCCACTGCTCCTCTAGTCAAATGCCGGGATGGTACCTAACTTAAAGCCACAGCCACTTCCTTCCCTCTTCCTTGCCTATCCCTTCCAATCTTCCCATCCCTCCACAAGGCCCCTGTTCAGTATAGCAGGTGAGGCCTCCTGGACAAGGTACTGGTCATTCTTCCCAGTTGTATCCCCAGACCCAAAGTCTCGCACTCCAGGACACTGGCCTTGAGGCGGTAGAGGTGGGATCCCTCACTTAGTCCAAGGGACACACCGACCCTGGAGGGTAAAGAGATTAAGAAAAAAAGAAAGAAAGATAAAAATTAGTAAAGAACCAAATAACATTGGAAGTCCAATGAAAGTTCATGCAAATACACCTTTTTTCATTATATTACCTTTGAATTGTAGAAAGAATATGACCAGTATTAAAAAACAAAACGATAAGCGGGACTCGATCCAGCGAACCACCGATTACGGAGCTTGAATGCTAACCACTCAACCACGGCCATCTCGTGATCGCAACGCACCAGTACATATTCAACACGAAAACTTCTCTTGCAATTTTCTCGGGAACGCCTTAGTAGTATGCCTTACAGTACTACATGCACATTATCTTGTTTTAATGGACTACTGAATGTGTACAAAGTATGAAGATACTCCGTGATCCGAACGTTGTAGCCTCCCCTTGTAAAAGTATTGTACCGGTATTAAGTCTGTGCTTATCAAATTTGCATTTATATTTCCTCCACTTGTTGCATTTTTTAGATAATGCAAAGTACATTTGATAATAATTGTGGTATTAATTAAATTAATTAAATGGTATTCATGTTTTAGAATATTTAAAGGAATTTAATATATTTTTACAGAAATTTGTACCACAAATGCCACGAAAACCGTCTGATGCATGGCAGTTCTTTGAAATTACAGATGATAAAAATAAGCAAAATGCAAATTTTGCAGCCGCATTTACGCTACGCGTGGTGGTGTATGAAATTTGTGGGATCATATCATGAGGCATCACAAGGATAAAATGAGCAGTTTGGCTTCTGCAGCAGAAAACAACATTGCTGTATTAAGCAAAACAGTTATGTTGTGAGAAAAGGGCATTGAATAGACAGGTGAAATACCTTTATGTTGTCATACCAATAACGTGTTTAAACGTGCCTCTACAGTACATTCACTTGGTAGTTCACTCTGTACAACCGAGTGATGATGTCACAACAAATGCTCCGCTCCACACCGCTCCGTCCCCACCACTACCCACGTCTCCCTCCTGTTCCAAAGATTACTCGATAAAGCCCTGACCCAACAATCCCATCACGTCCCCATTCTGGTCATTACCCTTTAAGACTCCTCGACATACCCTATCCCCGCTCTACTTTTACCACATCCTCATCCAACCCACAGACTGGCCACCCCATAGAGAAGACTGTGTATGGGTACCCTACGCACTCTCTCTACACCAATAGCTGCCTAGTCCATCTCGTAGGCCTGTCTTACTCTTTCATATTACGGTCCCTAAGACACAACATTGACCACTTTACTATTGACCATGAAATAGAGCTATCCTTTCCAAATTGTATGATATATAACTAGTCTAGATCAATTACCGAGCTCGATAGCTGCAGTCGCCTAAGTGCAGCCAGTATCCAGTAGTCGGGAGATACTGGGTTCGAGCCCCACTGTCGGCAGCCCTGAAGATGATTTTCCATGGTTTCCCATTTTCACACCAGGCAAATACCGGGGCTGTACCTTAATTAAGGCCACAGCCACTTCCTTCCAATTCCTAGGCCTATCCTATCCCATTGTCACCGTAAAATATATCTGTGGAAATTCTAAGTTCCCATGGAGGGAATTAGATTCTTTTCCACCAATAGAGCACATCCCACTCTGAAGAGTCTAGTGTCAGACCTAAGACGAAACGCTGGTTAATAGAGCAAACGCCGGAAAAGCTATCCATCTAATTTTTGATCTGAAATATATCTGTGTCGGTGCGATGTAAAGCAAACAGAAAAAAAAATGTTTAGATCAATTTAATTTTCATTTTTTTCACATTCCGCTGGACTTCATTCCTTTAGCAATCAATTAATGTAATTTCATATTATTGTATGTGGCAGTAAGCTTACTAGACCTACTTATTTAAAACCTCTCATTTTTCATACTAGAGAAACTTGTAAAATATCTTAGTTTAAGCAGTTAAAGAAGTAAGAAATAAGCCTGTATTTTTGTATTGTTATATTTTGTGTATATATGCAACCAAACAAAATATTCAACACAGCTAAAGCACCAAACTAATTTAGTTATAAAGAAATAAAAAATAAAGGGAACATAGAGAAAAATAGCCAAGACGCCCACAATCATATCTCCCATTCCCATCACCTCTATTTACACTCTCCCACATATAGCACATCACTTGTAACCTCCCACAACTTTCTTGGCCAGAGAGTAGGTTTTTCCCTACTAGGTGGCCCACCTCCCCCCTTAGGGGTGGAATGAAAGCTTAGATAGATAGCCTCCACGGTATGCACTAGCCATGTCTTGGTAGGTGTGCTATTTACGAACTGATGAACCCAACTTAGCACACTGGAGCGAAACGCTGGCAACCAGGAATGAGTTAGCTAGAAAATGTGGAATGTCCTATAACGGACCAACTATATTGGCATTATAAATTTATTCATTCGGGACAAATATTTCAGGTTCCCTATGGGAATCGACATCTATATTATCAGGCTTCATATTGAAACACCTGAAGCACCAGGCCTCTCCGGAGGTCACACGCCATTAATTATATTTTCCAGCTAATTCTCTGCTCTGTGTATTCCCTTCCTTGAGATCAGAATGAGGGGTAATTTCACCTCCAGAATACTTCATAATATGTCTATCTAGGGATGTGATAATGTGGTAGTTCCCATTGCTTTCCACATGAGCAGCAAGCTACCCAGCCGGGCTCAGCTGCCCATTCTGGGTCAGACACTGTTTGTATTCACTTCATTGGAGAACAGATACTGTAGAAGTTCATCTTCTGCCACCTCTATCTCCGAGTTCATATAATCCTCTTTTGCCTTCAGAGCTGTTGACCCTGCTCATCACTTTGAATTTAAATGATATAAATCTCAATAATAGCACAGTATTCAGTCCATCAGTTATATCACATATTTAAATTATGACGATAGCATTAGTTGCACAGTCCTCAGTCAGTCAATTACATTATAAATCCTGCTATAAATCATACTAGTTATTTATTCTCTGTTATGTTCCATTATCACCTGAAGATTTGAAAGGACATTGCAGTCTACAACCTAATTGAAATTCAATTTACTAGTAACACTGGGTCACCAAATATTACATCAATACTGGAAGTTATCAAATTGGCACTTCAATTGGATATATTTATTGACAAGAAGGAATTAGATAAAGGAGTCCTATTTATCAAGTAATATTTAAAATTCTAATTGATTTTTGTATGAACTTTTGGTTTACCTCAAGCAATATATAGAGAAACTGACTAAATTGATATTTTAATAGAAGTATAAGACAAAAAGTGAAATTTCTTCTTTACTTTACTCTCAGGAGATCTGAAATGTCAATTATCTTCCATATGAATAGAAATAAAATATTTTTTCTGACCTGAGTAATAAATTCATGGCTAGCTGGACCCCGACTGACAAAAATACAATTATTTGGGGGTCAAGGAAGTAGGTACTGGCTAAAATGACGTATTCATTTGACCTCAAAGGCCATGATACCAACAGATAATAAGCATAGTATCAGGCATATTCTTTCAACATAAATATGATAAGATACCATTAATGAAAGGAAATGATATTAATTGGAATGCAAAGTTGATGAAATATTCAACATGCTTAATGGACTGTGGTGAATTTTTAAAGCTGAGATTTTCTTTTTGTAAATTACAGACAAGTGAGGAGAATAATTGAAATGCTCTGTTACATTTCATAAAAGGAATTGTTTTACTTGTAGGTTCCTGGGTCTTTGTGAACTTACACAGCATGTAAGAATTTTGTCTGAATTCCTGTATCATTGCAGTGTCTACTTCACAAATAAAAAGTCTTATATAATCTTCCCTTTCAATACAGCAGCAGACTTTTTATTTGTAAAGTGATAATCATCAATACAGAATTAAATTTATAACATGCAACTGCAGTGTCTATGTTTATCAATATTCATAATTTTCTGGTGCAAAGGTTGTGAAGGAAAATAGATTCTGTGTATTTGTCCAGAGTTGCAATGATAAACAACACAGGACACACTTGTGTCATCTAAATTTGTTTGCACGATAATAGCTTGGCAAACCATTGAGAGCAGTAGTCTGATTCCTTTCCACTGTTTCAAAGTCTACGCTTAGTGAGGCCAAAGCAAACTCATTATATGTTAAAGAGAGTTGCACCCATTTCACTTCCTAGGGGTGGCATGTGTTGTCAAAGACCTACCTCTATATTGGTCAACTGCAGAGTTTTGCAATAATAAAAATGACTTTTACCATTGAATTCAGAGGTGTCCCAATGATGTATAACTGATTAACTGGTGCTATTTTGTTTGGTCAAATAGAAGGGTATTCCTTGTAAGATGAAAATATGAAGAGTTGTTCTTTGTTCTTATCAAGCACAAAATTAAACAATATTTATAACAGAAAGTAAATTAACAAGTTTAAAAGTAAATGATTTTTCAAAAGTTTTAACATAATGCTCCATTTTTAAATCATAAATTCACAATTCTATTGATGTCTGATAAAGGTAAACATTAACACTCACAAAATATAAAGTTCATGGAAGAACTTCCAATTAAATATCAAAAGTTATTTTAGTAGAAAAAGTGAGGATCCGTGCCCCTCTTGAAGTAGGGAATGCAAAACTGCATTGTTCTAATGATGATCCTGCAATCCTTTCTGTAGCCAGAATAGATGGTTACAATATTGTATTCCCCTACGGGTGTATTCAAACAACAGCCATCTAAGAGCCCAGACCTCAGTGTGCTAGATATTGATTTCTTGAGTTCTATCTAGTCCTTACAGTTACAGAGTCGTTGTTGTCAGGTGTTACTCATTTCGGAGTATACACTTTCTCCAATAATTACGCTCATTGCTGTTTGTACTTGCACTTCTGATGACTGAACAAGTCAATCCTAGCATGAAACATGCATCCACAGCATCCACACAGATGGCACTCGATTGATGGGGGAGGACTAGGCTGCGTCTCATGGAGTACACATGTCTGTTGTTTAGACTCTTCATACCTGCGACACTCTTGCTCAAATAGTTCAACAGTAGTAGAGGTGGTTCTGCATCAAAGTGAGTGATCCTTGGCAAGTATGCCTGAAGTTTGAGGGTTGATGTTTATGACCTTCATGGTTTGTTTAAGCAGATTTACTCAAATTTGAATTTGATCAGAATCCGTGTGTGTCATAGAATCTTAATATAGCAAACAAAATCATATAGTGTTCATAGGTCAGCTGTCCTGAACAAGAACAACATGTTCAGAAAATATTTCAAGAACCGGACTGATCATAATAAGGAACTATACAGGGTTGCTAAAAAACAAGCAAACAAAGTTGTTACAGAAGAACGAGAGAAGTGGTTGAACAAGTGGAGTGATGAACTGAAAGAGGATGTTAATGGTAATAAGAAAATGTTATATGGGATGATGAAAAATAGAAAAAGAGATAAAGAACACTCCAAATACCCAAGAGATGATAATGAAAATCTGATCACTGAAGATGAGAAGATCAAAGAGACTTGGAGGACTTACTTTGATGAATTACTAAATGTGAACTGCATGCAGCCTACACAAAAAGACAGTACCGGTACTACCTCCCGCAAGTCTGCCTCTGACAACAGGTTAGAATTAACATGGAATGATGTAGAATATGCCTAGAAATACATCAAAACTGGAAAATCAGCAGAGGCTGATGAAATTAATGGAGAAATGATTAAGGCAATGGGCATTTCTGGAAAACATTGGATCTACAGACTCTTTTGTAAAATCTGGAAATAAGGGGACATACCAGTCAATTGGAAAACAGGCATCATAATTCCATTCTTCAAGAAAGGAGACAGAAAGAAATGTTCGAACTATAGAGGCATCACTTTAACATCTCAAGTTGGTAAACTTTATGAAAAAATTATAGAGCGTAAAATCAGACCCCTTATTGAAGAGAACTTCTTCGAAGAACAGTATGGATTCAGGAAGGGGAGATCAACAACTGATTTAATCTTTACAGTCCGTCAGTTAATGGAAAAATACTATGAACACGACCGAGATTTGTGGTTAGCCTTTCTGGATATCAAGAAAGCATTTGATGCAGTGAATAGAGAGAAGGTGTGGGAAGCACTGAAGAAAATTGGAATGCAGGATGACATGATACACCGGATCAAGAATTTGTATGAAGATACCCGAAGTAAAGTCAAAACACCTGTAGGAAACCTTTGATATAAAATCTGGGTTAAGACAGGGTGGTGTTCTGTCTCCTCTTCTTTTCATCACTGTGATGAACGAGATCCAGAGAAAAGTTCACCAAACCATTGGAGGTAAGAAAATGAAAGTTATATTGTTTGCGGATGATATATGCTTGTGGGGAGACTCTAAAGAAGATCTTCAAGGACAAATAAACTCCTGGGCAGAATCTGCTAAAGAATATGGACTCATCTTCAGCCAAGTGAAAAGTGAGGTTATGGTCATGAAGAGATACGGCCAATCAATGGGACACATTGAAATGGAGGGGAAACAGCTACAGATGAACGATCAGTTCAAATATCTTGAATGTTATCTCTGATGCTGGTTCTATAGATAACGAAATTTCCCACAGAATTCACGCAGGTAGCAACTTTTACAAAATAGTTAAAGACATAATATGGAACAAGAAAATACCAACAAAATGTAAGAGAGTCATATATGAAACTTATTACGTACCAATCCTGACCTATGGTTGCATAACATGGACCATGAGAAACAAAGATGTTAGTAGAATCCAGGCAGCAGAAATGAAATTTGTCCATAGCATGATCGGCAAAACATGGAGGGGCAGAGTCCGTAATGAGGAAATCCGCAAGCAGGCTCAAGTTGTAAGACTGCAGGACAAAATAACAGTGCAGCGACTGAGATGGTATGGACATATGCGACGCATGGGTGATAACAGATTACCAAAAAAAATGTACGATCTAAAACTTGAAGACAAAAGACCAAGAGGCCGACCAAGACTCAGGTACAAGGACATGGTGAAGGTTGACATTCAACAGAGAGGACATACTTTGGAAAGCATTGAAGAAGGAGACAAGTTCAGGGACTGCAACTGGTGGAGAAGCCTCGTTTGCCGACCCATCGCTTAAGATGTAACGACGTGGGATATGTATGTATGTATGTATGTAGGTCGACTCAGTCTGTGCAAATTACTATTTGTTACTTTTCTTGTTGACAGTTTCATTTAAATAGGGTATTGTAGTTACTAGAGCCTACAGACAACTTGAAATGGGGTTCCAAAAAATAATGCTGGACATAAAAAAGATACAAGCGGCCAAACAATATCCGTATAAAATTCTGAACCCAAGAAAGCCAAGGTTCCCCAGAGACATACCTATAGAAACCTGGGAAAGGCATATCTGTCAAGTACTGCAGATCAAACATACTCGTCCACTAGAAATACAAGCAAGAGAAGTGATTGAGTTTCTACCAATAACAGCAAAGGATATTGTACTGTATATCATACAGGTAATGGAAAGGCTTGTGGACCAGATCAGACTTACAACAAATATCTGAAAGCAATGACACCAATAATAAAGGAAACCTGGTCATAGCTGATATATGAATGCCTCAGGAGAGGTAAATCCTAGATAGCTGAAGGAGATCTGTTATCGAAATGCTGTACAAGAGCAGGGAGAACATGAGAGACCCAGACGAATATAGTATAGAGCAGAGGTGCTCAGCTGGGCGGCCATTGAGGCTAGCCCAGTGCAACCGGGCTGGCTGATGTAAATGCGGGCAGTTTACATAGCAAGCACGTGTCACAGTGAAGCGAGAGAGTGAACAAATTTTGCAAGAAAGTGGAGCAGTGACGTTCGACTGTGACTACGAAGTTCTCCTCCACTACTCAGAGAAATGTTGATTAGGGTACAATATTTTCTTTAAAGATGCTATAATCGCAGAGAAGCCAACCTTTTCAAGATATTCCATTTTGATTTATACTGCGCTCGATGTAAACAGTCAATTTTATTTTCGTATATTTATACATTCAAAGAAAACTGACATGTTAAAAATTTTGTGTTACAATTTACAAAGATACGGGGTTTAAGCGTACAAGCTATGACTTACAATTCTTTGGATGGGAAAGACAGTATTTCAATTTTTTTAAATTCCTGTTAATCATTCAGCAAACTGTAATATATTTACATAATTCAACAAATTTATTGCTTCATTTTGAACAGTGTTGTGGTGTTATGTGACTTTCCCTGTTTACCAAATTTCTGAAAATAGTATTTAAAACTCATCAGGTGTCCGATGATTATGGCGAGGAGTTTCATCACGAGTGAGGGCATAGATATTTACTATTCAAGATTAAAGTACAGCAATGTAAACGCATCTACCAAATAGATATACAGTACATCTTCATATAAATAACCTAATTGATGTTATTTCCCGTAAGCATGATTGGATTTTTGGTGAATCTATCAGATAATTTAAACCCAAGTAACCACAAGCCACAGCTTATACACCTTAACTCTGTATTATATTAGAAATGATTTTAAAGCACATCTTAAAATATAATAGTGAAAATTGTAATTTAAAAATATTTGGGATTGTAGACTTAACCCTTTATTGTATCCAGTCAAAATACATAAACTG
Organism: Anabrus simplex; assembly: GCF_040414725.1. Lineage (NCBI taxonomy): Eukaryota > Metazoa > Arthropoda > Insecta > Orthoptera > Tettigoniidae > Anabrus > Anabrus simplex. The sequence continues at coordinate 167,731,438 of NC_090271.1, forward strand.
CCATGAACAGAAATAACTATTTCTTACAACATAAATTGAAAATGATGTTAATTTCTGCCCTTTTTCTTAAATTATTATCTGCCACCATTTCAAACTCTGGTATCACTGCAGTGATTGAGAGTGACTGGGAGAATTTCGCCCAACCTTCATGGCCTGTGATGTAACCACATCACTGTGATTGAATAACATATGCTCGGTATTGCATTAAATGAATTTCATTGCAAAGCCTGTACTGTCGATAGTATACTTTTTAAGGTATCGAGCCTAACCTCTCTTCGGCAGACAAAGACAAATATTCAACTACAGCACAATCTTTCTCCGTATGTGCGCTTACAGTCAAATATTCCACCTGCCTCATAAACTCTTAACCAAGAATTATCAACAACACGCCAACATAAGAAGAGCTCGATCATCGAATTTCAATGGGACTATTACTTGTGTTAAGCAATTTTATCTTCATTTCAAAAGAACTAAAAAGCTATTGAGCTCCAGTATTTTAAGAACATACTTAGAATTTTATAATGCATTTTAACTTCACGTATTCAGTAAACCGAATCGTATTTTAATATTTATTTGTGACCTTGTCTATTTTACTCATCTTACAAGTATTTTTGGCTGATGATGTCCAAAAAAAGAAGGACGAGACATGTCTCGACACTTGTTAATTGCTAATTAAAGAATTTTTTTTTAGTATTGTAAAGGTGGAACCTTTGACTGTACCTTAAAAAGCACCTTAAAAAATAATATACACTCATCGCCTCACTACCTGCCCACTCACATACAATGCTGTGCACCCACAGAGTGTAATCACCTCTGGTATAGAGGTATCGCACTTGAATGTAATCTTCCCAAGGTGATAACCAAAATCCTTACCGAGAGATTAACGGCACTTGTAGACCAACCTATGCCAGAACAGCAGATTGGTTTTAGAAGAGGTAGATCCACTCTACAAGAAGTGCAGTGTTTGCAACAAGATACTGAGGAGGCATAAAGAATACCAGGTGGGAGGAATTTCCAAAAATATCCATGTCCTGTTGGAAGCTGTGTAAGGTAATAGTTGACTTCACCATGAACCCTTTCAACCCAGATATCCAAGCATGGTATCAGTCGCTTGGTCCATTTACCCCGAGGGTCACTTTCCCATGTGAGTTGCCATCACCTCATCCATTGACTCGATTTGTTCTGGGCGATTTCTGACAAAAGAGTAGCATTACAAAAATGTTGCAAAGTTTGGGCTGGGAAGACTTGGGAGAAAGGAGACGAACTGCTCGACTAGGTGGGATGTTCTGAGCTGTCAGTGGAGAGATGATGTGGGAGGACATCAGTAGAAGAATAAGTTTGAGTGGTGTCTTTAAAAGTAGGAAAGATCACTATATGAAGATAAAGCTGGAATTCAAGAGGAAAAATTGGGGCAAATATTCGTTTATAGGAAGGGGAGTTAGGGATTGGAATAACTTACCAAGGGAGATGTTCAATAAATTTCCAATTTCTTTGCAATCATTTAAGAAAAGACTAGGAAAACAACAGATAGGAATGCCACCTGGGCGACTGCCCTAAATGCAGATCAGTAGTGATTGATTTCTTGGCAGGCTTCTTTGCGCATTTCTTTCCCAGCTCTCTTTGGGTATGCCAGATTTCTTGTCGCTCCAATGCAGTAGATCTATTGGGGCTATTGCTGCCACCATGAGGATTGCAGGTTCAGAAACCATGCGGTATGCACATGCAATATGTAAAGCTGCTCTCCATTGTACGGCAGCTATTCTTCTCCGATACCAAGCAAACCTCAAGGATTCAGCCCAGATTTCAGAGCCATATAGGAGCACTGACTTAACCATAAACATGAGAAGGCATCGTTTACTGGATTTTGGACCTTTAATATTTCCCATCAGTCTACTAAGTGCAGTCATGTATTTTACTGCCTCATCTGCTGCTCTCTGAATATGATTCCAAAATGTGAGCGTAGAATCAAGTGTCACTCCTAGATATTTTGTGCTCATAGATGTTTTAATCACTAACTCTCTAACAGTCATTGGCGCAAGAGTCTCGATCCTTTTCCTCGTCAGAAGAACTATCTTCGTTTTGTGTTCTGCTTGTGTTAGCCTGTGACTAATCATCCATTCTTTTTTGCACCGCATCACTTGGTTCAGTTTGATTTGAACCATCTCAACATTACAAGCCACTATCAAGGTGGCCACATCATCAGCGTAACACACAAGCTTTGTCTCCTCTGGCATCTCCAAACATAACAAGCTATCATACATTATGTTCGAAAGATCTGGGTCAAGGATCGATCCCTGCGCTGCACCAGCCATCAGTCATTTTGTCCTTTGACTATCTTCTGTATCATATAGCAGAGTGTGATCCTTGAGATAGTCTCTCATTATGCGCATAAGATATTGTGGTAGCTTGAAAGTTTCTTCAAGAGCTACCAACATGTCGCTCCACCTTGCCGAATTGAAAGCATTCTTCACATTCAGGGTCATGAGAAGTGTCAATTTACGGGAATGTCGATTGCCCGTTTGTGCTCTTTCTGCTGTATTCACCACCTCCCATACTGCATCCAACGTCGAGTGCCCTCTTCGAAATCCATGTTGGCGAACAGATAGATCCCCTGCTAGCTGAACTGCTGAGAGGATTCTGGGCTGCAAAACTTTCTCCAGGCCTTTTCCAGCCGTGTCCAGCATACATAAATGTCTATAACCACCATGTTTTCCTTTGCTGATCAAAACCAATCGAGCCATTTTCCATCAAGGACTAAAAACACCCACTTTCAGGCAGTGATTGTACATATTCAGCAACAGTTCTGGACAGAGTTCTGATATTATCTTTAGCACTTCTGCTGGTATACCATCTGGTCCTGGAGTCTTGCTGTTTCTAAGAGAGCTAATAGCTCTATTCAGCTCTTCTATTGTGAAGAGGGGTATATCATCCAGTTCTTTTTCGTCGTCACAGTCAATCCTCTCTGGATGGTCTGGGAATAGTGTATCCACAATTTGTTTAATGGTTTGTGGATCCATACTTGGGGTTGAAAATGTCCCGAGTTTCTTCATTACAATCTTGTAACCTAGTCTCCATGGATCATCTTCTACTTCTTTAAACATTGCCCACCATTTATCGGCTTTACTCTTTCTATCGTAATCTATAATCTTCATTTCCGTATTGACGTATTGCACAATTAAAAATAGGAGAGGATTTCCACCAATCAATACTTATTTATTGCATATATTAAGCTACAGGCCCAGTTTCGACCTCATATACAAGGTCATCTTCAGCTGAACCATACATACATATTTATATAATGAAGCTTTGATTAAGATTGTGTTGTTAAAGGAATGCTATATGATGATGATGTACATTTAGTCACATACAAATGGGGCAAGTCTTAGCGTGAACTGGCGTATATGGCATTCTGTACAATATTGCAACTGTATGTCTAAAATATTATGTTGAAGGTCTTAAAATTAGTGTATAAAATATGTCTTTACTTAAACTAACTTATATATATATATATAAATATGTACAAGATAAATACAATATATAAAAGCACTTCATGCATATGAACATTCGTTCTTGCTTGTTGGTCAATACATCGACTAACTTCCGTATTTAAGTCTTATTTACAGTTGTACACTTCAGCTGCTATTCTTGGAGTTTGTAAAATTGCATGGGTAAAAGATTTTGTGTTCATGTGTATATGTGGGATAAAACCCTTTCAATTTTAAAAAAGTGCCAAATGTATGGATGAAATTCAACTAAAATATGTTCAGCTCTGCTGTGTGTGTTGCCTTTAATTCATGTTGTCCTGTGGCGTCCGTAAATTTGGATGACATTGGGTTCAAAGTAGTGACTCCTTTCCCATTTGTAGCTGTGCAATGATGTTATGTTTATTGTTGTTGGTGTAACTGAGTTGTGTTTGACGTGCGAGCTTGTAATGTACAGAAAAAAAAAAAGAAAGAAAGAAAAAAATTTTCTTCTCCTACCTTTATTTTTCTTCCTTCACCTCCTCAAAATTTCCTTTGATCCTTACCTACCTCCATTTCTCTTTTCAGCTTATCACAAAAAAAAAAAAAAAAACCTTTTCTTCTCCTTCCTTTATTTTTCTCTCCTCAAATTTTCCATGCAGCTCACCTACCACCATTTTCTCTCTTCAGCTTTTTACAACACGCGTACGGCGCACCGAACTTTACTTAACTTCCGCTCAGTGCTTCGTCATTTGGAAGAGTTTTTAATATATTGCTACTCAATTTCCCACATGGTATGTACCTTTAAAAAGACTGTACTTGTGTTTACATTGTTTATGTTTTCTTTATTTACGCTTTAATTTACTTCAGGCTGATGATGACCTATTACTAGGTCAAAACTAGTCCCTATGTAATTTAACTATTTTCATTTTGTATTGAAAAGGTGGACCAATAATAACATATTATTTTACTCTATTGTAAAAAAGAATATAGTAAAACCTCGTTAATCTGGACTAATTAGGGAGATAAGCTAACCGGATTAAGTGAAATTGCCTGAAAGAATGAAAAATGTATTCAAAGTCCGTTTCAAGCAACAAAATATTTTTTTAAATGGTAGATTTAAAGGGCATATGACTTTTAACCTTTTCACTTGCAAATTCTTTTCAGCCTTATGCCTGTGCCATATCAGATTTTTCTGGATGTTTAGACAATGGTTGAGATAGGCTAAAAATACCTTGTATTTACACAGCTAGGAACAACAACATTAGCAATAGTTTTCTCTTGGCTTATTTACAAGAACTTGACAATGGCATGATAAATGTTTCACTATAACTTATCTTCACCATACTCATAAAAGTCAGACACATCATCATTCCCTAAAATTTCTAAAATATATTCTTCCTTCATGCTTTCGTTACACTTCTGCGCACACATCTCAGAAGACAGCTGTGAAAGAAAACATAACTATCGTCAAAATACGGTGAGGTGATTTATAAATCTTTCACAATTAAGTATTTATTTATTTTCCACCTAGTCGATACAATGATTGCTTAAGGCAATTTTTAATGGTCAAAAGTGGTACATGTTTCGTATATTATCAACATCTTCAGCCACATAACACTGTTTAGATGAAAAATATATAAAATTGACAAAGTAATGCTTTAGAGGAAGTGTCCTTAAAATTAACATAAGATTGACAAGATTAAAACAAACAAATAACTCAAGAGAAAATATATAAATTATTTCTACAATAGAAAGCAGTCGTCAAGGAAACACTTGTACAATATTCCATAGAGAAATTGTCCTAATAAATATTCTTTTCTTAATAATTCATGAAAAAAGATCAATTTATAAATTAAAAATTATCCAATTTATAAGTAATTATCGAAATGAAGAAATCCTGATATCACAGTGCGGCTCTTATTATTAATGTAGATGAAAATATAACTAATTCCTAGTTGTCAAATCTTATTAAGCCTGCTTTCCTTTGGAACAGTAACTCCTGTCATTCTTTCACAGTTTTGCGCCGGGTGTAATATTGATGATGCGTTCTTCCTTGCTCTTGCACCTGAGGAGGTGGAGGAGCGGGGGATATAGGTGTGTCAAGAACTTCCTTGCTGTCACCTATAGCTTCAACTGAGGAGGAATAAGTTGTAGGGCTATCTGTAGGTGGAGAAATTCCAATTCTTTTTTCTTGATCCTTCTCAAGCATTTTCAAATATACTAGAATTTGATAATATAATGGATTCTTATATTCTACAGCCTCATTAAGGTTATCATTTTTCTTTACCAGTTGGTCTAGATGAATGTACAGGTCTTCATATGTGTTCATTAAGCTGCCCTTTTTTAATATTTTTATGATGGTCAGGTCTTGTTCTATGTTGGTAAATTTATGACCTGTGGCAGTCATGTGTGATCCCATTGCTGAGAATCTTCTATGTTTTTCAGCATTCACATGTTCCAAATATCTAACTTTAAAATTGCGGCCAGATTGTCCTATGTATGTATTCTTACATTCAAAGCATGTGAGTTTATATATACCGGAATAAAAATTTTTATCTTTTTCCGAGAGATTTATTGTATCATGGTTGAAAATACTATGTTTCATGTTGTTATTGGTGGAAAATGCAATTTTGAAATTTTTTCTCTTAAATAAATTTATTACGTGAATGTTTGGATTATTATATGTGAACTTGATAAATTTTTTAGTTTTACTAGGTTCGACTGCTAATTTAGATTGTTGCTTCTCCGAAAATTTATTAATTATTTTATCAATCGTGTTATTGTTGAAACCATTCAAGAGGGCTTGTTGTCGGATAAACAACAGTTCTTTATTCCTTTCAGATTTGGATAAAGGAATACTAAACGCTCTGTTAACGTAACTATGATATGCTGATCTTTTCTGTGCCTCAGGGTGTAACGACTTGTTCTTGATAGTGGTCAGTGTGAAAGTGGATTTTCTGTGTATTTTGAAAGAAAATCCTTTTTCTTCTCTTGTTGTGACTATGTCCAGAAAATTCAGTTTTTTTTCAACTTCTTCTTCTAAAGTGAATTTTATATTGGAATCCAAATTATTCAATATATTTAAAACTTTATTGCTATCGGTGAGTCTGTTATCTATTATAGCGTAAACATCGTCCACATAACGTGTCCAAAAATCCAAACCCTCTTTCTTCTTTCTTCTTTTCCTGCCGCTTTTCCCACACTTGTGGGGTCGCGGGTGCGAACTGCGTCGCACATGTGGATTTGGCCCTGTTTTTACGGCCGGATGCCCTTCCTGACGCCAACCCTCTATGGAGGGATGTAAGCACTATTGCGTGTTTCTGTGGTGGTTGGTAGTGTAGTGTGTTGTCTGAATATGATGAGGAGAGTGTTGGGACGAACATATACACCCAGTCCCCGAGCCAGAAGAATTAATCAGAAGCGATTAAAATCCCCGACCCGGCCGGGAATCGAACCCGGGACCCTCTGAACCGAAGGCCAGTACGCTGACCATTCAGCCAACGAGTCGGACAAAAATCCAAACCCTCTATTTGATTAATAATTTCCGTGTGTTCCAAATAGTCTAAGTATATATTAGCCAATATTCCTGATGCTGGGGCTCCCATTGAGAGTCCTTTTTGTCGGTAAATTTTATTATTAAACGTAAAATAATTTTGATTTAACACGAATTTTAAAACATTAATAAAATCTTCAATTTCTGGTATGCTTACTAATTTGTTCTTCGTTAAATTCTTCTTAATGATTCTGATAGTGTCTTCTATTGGAATGTTTGTATACATGTTGGTTATGTCAAACGAACATGTCGTGTGAGATGATCCAAGTTTAAAATCTTTAACTAGATTGCAAAAATCCACTGAGTTTTTGATAGGTGTTTTACAATGAAATACGTATTTACTTGATAAGAAATTATGTATAAATCTAGAAGTTTTATAAATGGGGCTATTTTTGAAATTTATGATAGGTCTAATCGGTTTTCCCTGTTTATGTAATTTCGGTAGTGCTCTCGCAGTCGGGAGTCTAGGGTTCATATTTATTAATGTTTGCACATCATGTTCATTAAACAAGAAAGACGTGCTTTTTAATAGTTTTTTAAGATCCCTCTGAATACGTGATGTCAGGTCTTTATCAACTGTACTAAACGAATTGTTATTTAAAAATGTTTCTGTTTTTTCAATATAAACATTTCTATCTAGGGCTACAACTGTTCCTCCTTTATCTGCTTTTGTGATAATTAAGTTATTTAGTTTGATTTTTTGTTTCAAGTTATTAACCGCCTTGTTGCTGCCTCGAAGTGATTGTAAACCTTTTACTAAAATAGGAATTTTCTTCTTAGCTTCATAGCTTATGTCATTCTGTAAGTCTACAGGAAGATTCTGTATTGCTGTTTCTGTTTCAGCTAATGTGGTGATTAAATCATAACTTTTGTTTGAACTTGGCCAATTGAAATTAGGGCCTTGACTTAAAATAGAGGTTTCTTCTTCATTAAATTCTATCTCAGACAAGTTTTTAATTGGAGGTGGATAAACACTATCATCAAATGTAACATTAGGAACTAACCTTCTTTCTCTATTAGATGCTAAATTTTTCAACTTAAATAATTTATTATCCAAAATTTCTTGTTTCATTTTAAGTGTGTTCTCCATTTTTTCATTGATATGTTTCTGGAAAGAATCCCATTCCAGAGGAAGCAAGTTCAGTGGTGCTGAGAGGTGCGCGAAGTACATTTTCTCATTAAGAAGTTTCTTTCTTTTATACATAAATTGAATTTCTCTTTTTAACCATATTTTATTGACCTTCATTTGAGTAAACTTATGATGATTAGAATGTATAGTTTTTCAACCATGATACAATAAATCTCTCGGAAAAAGATAAATTTTTTGATTCCGGTATATATAAACTCACATGCTTTGAATGTAAGAATACATACATAGGACAATCTGGCTGCAATTTTAAAGTTAGATATTTGGAACATGTGAATGCTGAAAAACATAGAAGATTCTCAGCAATGGGATCACACATGACTGCCACAGGTCATAAATTTACCAACATAGAACAAGACCTGACCATCATAAAAATGTTAAAAAAGGGCAGCTTAATGAACACTTCATCTAGACCAACTTGTAAAGAAAAATGATAATCTTAATGAGGCTGTAGAATATAAGAATCCATTATATTATCAAATTCTAGTATATTTGAAAATGCTTGAGAAGGATCAAGAAAAAAGAATTGGAATTTCTCCACCTACAGATAGCCCTACAACTTATTCCTCCTCAGTTGAAGCTATAGGTGACAGCAAGGAAGTTCTTGACACACCTATATCCCCCGCTCCTCCACCTCCTCAGGTGCAAGAGCAAGGAAGAACGCATCATCAATATTACACCCGGCGCAAAACTGTGAAAGAATGACAGGAGTTACTGTTCCAAAGGAAAGCAGGCTTAATAAGATTTGACAACTAGGAATTAGTTATATTTTCATCTACATTAATAATAAGAGCCGCACTGTGATATCAGGATTTCTTCATTTCGATAATTACTTATAAATTGGATAATTTTTAATTTATAAATTGATCTTTTTTCATGAATTATTAAGAAAAGAATATTTATTAGGACAATTTCTCTATGGAATATTGTACAAGTGTTTCCTTGACGACTGCTTTCTATTGTAGAAATAATTTATATATTTTCTCTTGAGTTATTTGTTTGTTTTAATCTTGTCAATCTTATGTTAATTTTAAGGACACTTCCTCTAAAGCATTACTTTGTCAATTTTATATATTTTTCATCTAAACAGTGTTATGTGGCTGAAGATGTTGATAATATACGAAACATGTACCACTTTTGACCATTAAAAATTGCCTTAAGCAATCATTGTATCGACTAGGTGGAAAATAAATAAATACTTAGTTGTGAATCTATTGAAGTGCGATACGGACCATGAAGCTGATTTTATGTAATTATAAATCTTTGTCGTCTGAACAGAGCATGTGAACAGTATCAGATTGAACTCGGAAGTGGAGAAGAGTGCACTGATTGAAATCAGAGTTAACTCATGTTTGGGACAATGGGAGACATGTTGACACCCCTGTTAACTCGGGCATGGGATGGGAAAGGTTAAAAAATATTCACTAACTTATGTCTTCAAAATCTGAGAAGTCAGCCTGAACTTGCCAGACTTTCCGCAGCAGCTTGAATTTCAGTTTCTCTGAATGCCAACTCACTCCAACATAATTATGTAACTGACTTGTACCTAGCATCATCTAAGGTTACGTAATTGTGAGTTAAACCTTAACCTCGTGTTACACAATTTTAACTCTGAATTTAATTTTTTCAAACAATCTGCTTTTACCTCACACCGACACAGGTAGCTCTTATTGCAACAGTGGAACAGGAAAGGGCTAGGACTGGAAAGGAAGTGACCATGGCATTAATTAAGGTACAGCCCCAGTGTTTGCCCGGTGTGAAAATGGAACCACAGAAAACCACCTTCAGGACTGCTGACAGTGGGGTAATTCTGTTTTATAATTCAAAAGTAAAATTCAAAGAATAAGATGCATTTGATACATCAGCTTTGTAGGAAGTGATGTGCGTATACATAACAATGGGCAAACATTCCTAATCTTCAAGGAGCTATGTGATGAATGTAATTGTTGACTTCCAGTCTTCTTTAAAATCTTGCATTCAGCAATTGAGTCGTATGTGCAAACAAACATCTATGTTACATTCCCTATATATTTAGAAAAACGGCAATAAAGATGATTGTTGACCACGGGACATGGCAACGCAAGAGAAGTAACATGGACTTTTGTTCCGTAAACCAACAGGTTAGATGTGCATGCGCTCACTCATTCGCGCATGACTGTGGTGTCGATGAGAAACTAAATAAACTCAGTAATATAAGACTGAACACACCAGAACAATCTCCAGACTAGAACGTGTTCATTACATTGCATTCAATTCGTGACATTGTCGAGTGCTCGCACGGGAAACGATGTAACATAGACTTTTGTTCCATTATTTTTCAGGTGCATTTCTCTTCACAATTTCCAGAATACTATAGCCATATGTTGAGATATGCTCAAACTATCTGCAAATAGAGATCCAGGACAAATCATAGGTGTTTGTTCCGTGAATATCTCAAATGCCACAAAAATGTAACATAGACGTTTGTTCGCGCATATGACTCAATTCACAAATTTCCAGATTAAGTGAAGTCTGGTTTATTGGGGTCTAGATTATGAAAGATTTACTGTCTTCCATAAGCAATATAAGCAATTATATAATTATAATTCTAGGTGTAAGGGTCATTTCTAAAGATAATAGGCAACTTGATATATTTGGAGTGTACAGATCGGGAAAGGGTAGCACTGACGTGGATTCGGAATTATTTGGTAGGATAGTCAGCTATGTGGGAAATGACATGGAAAGAAATGTGATTGTAGCGGGAGATCTGAATTTGCCAGATGTCAATTGGGAAGGAAATGCGAACGACAGGAAGCATGACCAAAAAATGGCAAATAAGTAAATAAGTTAATATGGGAAGGACAGCTGATTCAGAAAGTGATGGAACCAACCAGAGGGAAAAATATCCTGGATGTGGTGCTGATAAAACCAGATGAGCTCTATAGGGAAACTGAAGTAATAGATGGTATTAGTGATCATGAAGCTGTTTTTGTGGTAGTTAAAAATAAATGCGATAGAAAGGAAGGTCTTAAAAGTAGGACTATTAGGCAGTACCATATGGCTGATAAAGCAGGCATGATGCAGTTTCTAAAAAGTAACTATGATCGGTGGAAAACGGTAAATAAAGATGTAAACAGACTCTGGGATAGGTTTAAAGAAATTGTTGAGGAATGCGAAAGCAGGTTTGTACCTTTAAGGGTGGTAAGGAATGGTAAAGACCCACCTTATTAGAATAGAGAAATAAAGAGACTAAGAAGGAGGTGCAGACTGGAAAGAAATAGAGTTAGAAATGGCTGTGGAAGTAAGGAGAAATTGAAGGAACTTACTAGTAAATTGAATCTAGCAAAGAAGGCAGCTAAGGATAATATGATGGCAAGCATAATTGGCAGTCATTCAAATTTTAGTGAAAAAATGGAAGGGTATGTATAGGTACAGTATTTTAAGGCAGAAACAGGTTCCAAGAAGGACATTCCAGGAATAATTAATGAACAGGGTGAGTGTGTATGTAAGGATCTTCAAAAGGCAGAAGTATTCAGTCAGCAGTATGTAAAGATTGTTGGTTACAAGGATAATGTCGAGATAGAGGAGAAGACTAAGGCCAAGGAATAATAAAATTTACATATGATAACAATGACATTTACAGTAAGATACAAAAGTTGAAAACTAGAAAAGCGGCTGGAATTGATCAGATTTCTGGAGATATACTAAAGACAATGGGTTGGGATATAGTACCATATCTGAAGTACTTATTTGATTTTTGTTTGGTCGGAGGAGCTATACCAGATGAATGGAGAGTTGCTATTGTAGCCCCTGTGTATAAAGGAAAGGGTGATAGACATAAAGCTGAAAATTACAGGCCAGTAAGTTTGACATGCATTGTATGTAAGCTTCGGGAAGGCATTCTTTCTGATTATATTAGACATGTTTGTGAAATTAAAAACTGGTTCGATAGAAGGCAGTTCGGTTTTAGGAAAGGTTATTCCACTGAAGCTCAACTTGTAGGATTCCAGCAAGATATAGCAGATATCTTGGATTCTGGAGGTCAAATGGACTGTATCGCGATTGACCTGTCTAAAGCATTTGATAGGGTGGATCATGGGAGACTATTGGCAAAAATGAGTGCAATTGGACTAGACAAAAGAGTGACCGAATGGGTTGCTATATTTCTAGAAAATAGATCTCAGAGAATTAGAGTAGGTGAAGCTTTATCTGACCCTGTAATAATTAAGAGGGGAATTCCTCAAGGCAGTATTATTGGACCTTTATGTTTTCTTATATATATAAAAGATATATGTAAAGGAGTGGAATCGGAGGTAAGGCTTTTTGCGGATGATGTTATTCTCTATAGAGTGATAAATAAGTTACAAGATTGTGAGCAACTGCAACGTGACCTCGAAAATGTTATAAGATGGACAGCAGGCAAAGTTAACGGGGTTAAATGTCAGGTTGTGAGTTTCACAAATAGGAAAAGTCCTCTCAGTTTTAATTACTGCATTGATGGGGTGAAAGTTCCTTTTGGGGATCATTGTAGGTATCTGGTTGTTAATATACAGAAAGATCTTCATTGGGGTAATCACATAAATGGGATTGTAAATAAAGGGTACAGATCTCTGCACATGATTATGAGGGTGTTTAGGGGTTGTAGTAAGGATGTAAAGGAGAGGGCATATAAGTCTCTGGTAAGACCCCAACTAGAGTATGGTTCCAGTGTATGGGACCCTCACCAGGATTACCTGATTCAAGAACTGGAAAAATCCAGAGAAAAGCAGCTCGATTTGTTCTGGGTGATTTCCGACAAAAGAGTAGCGTTACAAAAATGTTGCAACGTTTGGGTTGGGAAGAATTGAGAGAAAGAAGAAGAGCTGCTCGACTAAGTGGTATGTATGTCTCAAATATTATTACAATATTATAAGTCCACCTGTTCAATACAATACAATATGATCCACTATTTCATATGGTCAAAATTTTATACATAATACATAATGTAGACGAATAAGTTTGAGCGGCGTTTATAAAAGTAGGAAAGATCACAATATGAAGATAAAGTTGAAATTCAAGAGGACAAACTGGGGCAAATATTCATTTATGGGAAGGGGAGTTAGGGATTGGAATAACTTACCAAGGGAGACGTTCAATAAATTTCCAATGTCTTTGAAATAATTTAGGAAAAGGCTAGGAAAGCAACAGTTAGGGAATCTGCCACGTGGGCGACTGCCCTAAATGCAGATCAGTATTCATTCATTCATGATTCAACAATGGTACAGAAACTGCCTAAAGAATACTAAATGTTACCCAGGACCAGACATTTATTCTGACCATATATTAGATGTAGCAGAGGTACTAATAAATACAAAATAACATGGAAAGGAAGGAAGAGAGAAGAAATATTGAGAAACGAAAGACAAAGTTAAGTGCAGAGAACTAGAGGGTGAGTATCGTAACAATAACAAGCTAGGAAATGAAAGAGAAAATGTAGAAAGGAGATGGGAAACTTTTAAAAATGGGATAAAAGAAGCAGCTAAGAAAACGCTTGGAGTCAAGGAGAGGAAAAGGACAAAGAAGGAATGGATAACATCAGAAATGATAAGCAAAATGGAGGAACGTAGGAAATGGAAAAGAGTAAATACAGAAGAAGGAAAGCGTAACTACAGGAAGTTAAATAATGAATTAAGAAGAGAAACAGAAAAGGCAAAGAAGGTTGTCAGAGAAGTGTGATGAGATAGACCAACTGGAGAAAGAATGGATATATGACTTGATGTACAAACAAGCAACAAATACAGTATTCAAAGAAAAGAGAAGGAACAACAGAAATAAGGAAATAGAGGCTACAGATGGCACAATGGTATAGGAACCCCAAGAAATAATGAAAAGACGAGAAGAATACATAGAATGGCTATATGATCGGGACAACTGACCAAATGAAAAAGAACTTGAATTAGAGGAGGAAGATATGATTAAAGGGGATGATAAAGGGGAAACCATACTGAGAAGAGATACTGAAGTATCACTGAATGAGATGAAAAATGGAAAGGTGTAGGCCGCCCCTATTGGACTTAACTGAGCTAAAAACTGAAGATAACCAATCTTTGCCGAGAGAGAAAGGCGGCAGAAAAAGTAAAGATGGAATGAGCTGTTTTTGTATATTTGTGTAACGATAATTGTGGTGCAAAATTAAAGTGTAGCTAAGGTGGAATTAGTGTGTTGTGTACTTCACTATGTAATTTGTGTACTTCACTACATAATTGGTGACACTGACGTGATCCAGTGATGGAAGTGCGTAATAAACATCGTGAAGTGCATAAGTGTAGTGTAAGTATGAAGAACAATGGATGAAAACAACACAACGGGTACGCCGACGGCAAATGAATCTCATTCAGGACACATGATGGGTGAAGCTAACAAGGTAAACATCAAGATCCCTCCTTTCTGTATAGAAAAACTGAAAATATGGTTCTTTCAAGTGGAAGCTCAGTTTTCTATCTCAAGAATTACCCAAGAGGACACTAAATTTAACTACCTCGTGTCTCAGCTCGAACCTAAATATCTCAAAAACATTTGGGACATTATTAAAAGTTCGGAACTGAATAAATATTCCATGGCTAAAGAACGCCTTCTAAATATCTTCAAGGAAAGCGAAGATACACAAATAAAATGGTTGGTAACAGGCCTAGAATTAGGCAATCTGAAACCTAGTCAGCTTTTAAGGAAAATGCAGTCCTTAGCAGGCGTGAATGTTTCCGAAAAAATGCTTTGTACCTTGTGGCTTGAAAAATTACCGGACTCTAGCAAACATGTTCTAATTGTATCTGATGAAAACTTGGAAAAAATCACAATTATGGCTGACAAAATCATTGAAATGAATCCCTGCAGTAAACTTTACAGTGTAGAAAATAGTGGTACTGATGCGTCCGTAAGTAACAACGCCATCACGAAACTCTCTGGACAGATAGCCACCCTAGAGCAACAGATAGCTTCAATGCGCACTTTTAGGCCCCACAGTCAAAGTTCGAGCCAAAACTGAAGCAAAAAGAAGTACGATCCAAATGGAAAGTACTGTTACTACCACTTCAGATTTGGTAATAAGTGCTTCCCTGACTAATGCAAGCCTCCATGCTCGAGGAAAAATTTGGAAAATGCCAACAGTAGTAGAGTTGGAAGCAAGCTCTATTATTGAAAATAGTAAGGTTTGGTGTAAACCCCATTTATTTGTACATGACACAAACACGGGTTTGCACTTCCTAGTGGATAGTGGAGCCAATGTTTCAATAATCCCTGTCACTTCCAGTAACAGAAGCTGTGACCCAGATTTTCTGATTTTCTGAAGAAGTTCAACTTACTAACTGACCTAAATAAAAAGCAATTAATTGATGGCGAGACTAAACTCTCTGTCATGGGTGAAGTAACAGCCATCACAGCTGATAATATTGTTAGCACAATGTCAAAAGCCCAAAAATTTGTCGATCTGTTATCCAGTTATCCAGATTTAACAAAACCAAATTTACTACCTACTCAAATCAAACACAACATTCAACACTTCATCCCAACCAAAGGCCAACCAGTATATTGCAAGCCCAGGCAGCTGGATCCTCGGAAGCTAAACATCGCTAAATAGGAATTTCAGTTTATGCAAAACAGTGGAATTATTTGACCATCAAAATCACAATGGGCTAGTTCTTTCCAACTGGTCCTCAAAAAGGATGGAACTTTTCGACCATGTAGTGATTACAGATGACTGAATGCACAAACTATCCCAAACCGATATCCAATTCCTTGGATTGAAGATTTTCAACATATTTTGAGGGGTAAGAAAATATTTAGCAAGCTCGACCTCTTGAAGCCATATTTCCAAATCCCTGTAGCAGAGGAAAACAAACCTAAAACCGCTATTATCACTCCGTTTGGGTTATATGAATTTAACATGATGCCATTTGGACTCTGGAATGCACCAAGCAGTTTCCAACATTTCATTAATGAGGTATTTAGAGGCCTAGACTTCATTTTTCCATATCTTGATGAATGCCTAATTGCTTCAGCGTCAGTAGAGGAACATCATTAGCATCTTAATATTGTGTTTGAGAAGCTACATGAATTTGGCCCCTGAATTAATATTTCCAAGTCTGTACTTGGTGTAGAGCAAGTGAAAGTTTTGGGACGCTTAATCACCACGGAAGGCTCCAGACCCTTACCAGATAAAGTGAAAGCGATTGTTGAGTACAAACTACCACAGAGAGTTCATGACCTTAATGTATTCTTAGGTACTGTTAATTTCTACAGACATTACCTCAAGCATGCAGCAGAAACGCAGTCTCTTTTGCATGCTTATCTGAAAGGTGCTAAGAAATATAAGTGACAAATTAACTGGACACCAGAAGCTATCACAAAATTTGAAAACTGTAAGCAGGACTTGGCAAATGCAGCACTGCTTACATTTCCAGACCCAACATACCAGCTGGCCCTGGCAGTAGATGCAAGTGACTTTGCAGTAGGAAGTGTCCTGCAACACCATGAAGAAAGAGGATGGAAACCTACTGGATTCTTTTCGAAGAAGGTAAGTGACACAGAGAGCATATAGCACCTATGACCGTGACCTGTTAGGAATCTACCTCTCTGTCAAGCAGAAAAAAACATTTTTTCGAAGGAAGAGACTTTATAATATATATGGAGCACAAACCACTCACTTTTGCATTTAATCAGAAAAATGAGAAGGCATCTCCACGGCAGCTGCAACATCTGCAGTGCATCTCCCAGTTTACAACAAACATCCAACACATTAGTAGCAAGGACAATATCGTTGCAGATAACCTATTATGGATTGAATGTATGACTGTCATTGATTACAACAAAGACGTTGACAGCCAACATCAAGACAGTGAACTTAAACAACTTCAAGAGGAAAGTCAGCATTTATGTTCAAGAGCTACCCATGCCTTCTGGAAAGTTACTATGGTGTGATACCTCAACAGACAACATAAGGCCATACATTCCAAAAGAATTTCGCAAACAATTCTTTCTTCAGATCCACAACATGGTGCATCCAGGGATAAAGACTACTGTTAGGCTGATGACTTCCAAGTTTATCTGGCCTGGTATTAAGAATGATGTTAGAAAATGGACGCAAGCCTGCATGGGATGTCAAAAAGCAAAATAACAAGACATACAAAATTGCCAGTCAGCCATTTTCAAAAACCTGATGAGAGGTTCAGCACTGTTCACATAGACATTGTTAGCCCTCTTTCACCTTCTGATGGCTATCTCTACTGCCTTACATGTATAGATCGCTTCACCAACTGGATGGAAGCAATACCATTGCAAAATATAACAGCAGAGACGGTAGCAAAATCATTTTATGATCATTGGGTGACGCGGTTTGGAGTCCCAGCAAATCTAGTTACTGACCAAGGCCGACAGTTCGAAAGTCAGCTCTTTAAGAATCTTTCTGATTTGTGTGGTGTGAAGCTTAAACGTACGACACCCTATCATCAGCAGAGCAATGGTAAAGTTGAACGTCTGCATCGAACATTAAAAACTGCTATCAAAGCCCACAACTCTATAAAGTGGACAGAGCCCCTTCTGACTGAGTTGCTAGGTCTACACGCATCACTCCGGGAGGACTCAAACAGTTCAGTTGCGCAAATGGTATATGGCACGCATATTAGGCTTCCAGAACCTTCCATCTCATATCGAACCAGAAACTTTTGTCTCCAAACTTCAGCAGCACATGCAGCAACTCAGATGTGTGGAAGTTAAGCACAAAACTTCCTGAACTGTGTTCATCCATAAAATAAAGACTTCTACAGCTCGTCATGAAGAATGACCAGGTGTCTTGCAAGGACTCTGCCCCCCTGATGGATCAACAGTGGATTCCCAGGACAGGCCCAGCAAGGAGAAAGTGGTAATAAAATCATGTAGTGGAAGGACAGTCAGGTTTCCCATTCGCTATTTAGATTATGTTGCATATATTTAATATTTTTGTAATTATGGTATTTTTTCATGTTTATGTTGTCTTTGTATCGTAACTTGGTTACTGGAGGGGGAGCGGTGTACGCCGCCCCTAGTGGACTTGACTGAACTAAAGACTGAAGATAACCGATCTTTGCCGAGAGAGAAAGGTGGCAGAAAAAGTAAAGATGGAGTGAACAGTTTTTGTATATTTGTGTAACGATAATTGTGGTGCAAAATTAAAGCGTAGCTAAGGTGGAATCAGTGTGTTGTGTACTTCACTATGTAATTTGTATACTTCATTACAAAGGCAATGGGAATAGATGAGATTAGTCTTGAACTGTTAAAGGCGTTAAATAACAAAGGAAGAAAGAGTTGATTGGATTATGTAATCAGATATACAAGACAGGAAAATGGCCAAAGGACTTTAGTGAAATCATCTTAATCCCTATGGAAAAGAAAAAGACAGCAAAAAATGTGAAATATATAGGACATTGAGTCTAATTTCACATGCAGCCAAATTCTTACTGGGGACTATCAACAGAAGGATATATGGAAAGCTGAATAACTTTATAGGTGAAGAACAGTTTGGTTTCAGGTGAGGAGTTGGAACAAGAGATGCCATTGGGCTACTGAGGATGATAGGAGAGAGGTATATAGAGAAAAACAGGAAGGTTTATGCTGTATTCATTGATCTTGAGAAAGCTTTTGACTCTATCAGATGGAACAAATTGACGACAATCCTGAAGAAACATGAAGTTGATTGGAAGGATAGAAGGCTAATAAAGAATTTGTATTTAAACCAGAGAGCAAGAGTGAGAATAGGAGATGAGATAAGTGAAGAAAATGAATTAGGAAGAGGTGTAAGACAGGGCTGTTCTTTATCACCAACGTTGTTCAACGTCTATCTTGAAGAAATAATCAATGAAAGTTTTAATGGAAAAAGTGGAGTTTGTGTTGGAGGTAGGAGAGTAGAGTGTATAAGATTTACAGATGGTAAGGTTGTGACGGGAGAAAGCGAACTTGAAATTATACAAATGTTAGTTAAACTCAACATGAAACTAGAAGAATATGGAATGAGAATTAATAAGACCAAAAGTATGATAATTGGAGGAAGAGGTAGAAGTTGTCGTATTAGTATAGGGGGAGAAGAAATAGAGCAAGTCAATAACTTTAAGTATTTGGGAAGTATGATCAGAGATGATATGTACTGCATGACAGAATTTAAGAAAAGGATTGCCATGGCAAAAGAAGGCTTTAAGAGAAAAATGAAATTCCTTTGTGGGCCACTAAATAAAGATTTGAAGAAAAGACTTGTTAAGTGTTATATCTGGTTCATAGCGCTGTATGGCGTAGAGACGTAGACATTGCAAAAGGAGGATGAGAGAAGATTGGAGGCACTAGAGATGTGGGTACGGAGGAGAATGGAACAAATGAAATGGGAAGACCGGGTAAGGAATGAGGAGGTATTATGAAGAGTTGGAGAAGAACGAAGTATGTTGCAAATCATTAGAAGGAGAAAAATGAACTGGATCGGACGTTGTTTGAGGAGGGACTGTTTACTGAAAGAAGGAATAGAAGGAATAGAAGGAATAGTGAAGGGCAAACTAGGAAGAGGAAGGAAAAGATATCAAATGTTGGACAATATCAAAGGAAAGAAATATTCGGTCATGAAAATCTTGGCACAGGACAGGCAAAAGTGAAAGAGGTTCATCCCATGACAAGACCTGCCATAAGGCAGAATACCCAGATGATGATAAGCAAAAGAAAAATACTGAAAAATTACATGTTTTACCTTAAAACTTAAATGTCTCCTATTATTCTACTGAATACATAACTTTCAGATTTCCAAAATTGAACAATGATTAACTAAAGTATTGTGATAAAGTACTTAACTGATCCATTCAAGAAATACTTTCTGAGAATAACTCGTGAGAAGTCTCCTAAGCACACAGATTTCTGTTCACATTAAAGAAATAAGCCAGATTACAAAGAATGAACAGTACTTCAATACAGTAGATAACTCTCAAAACTCTACATCCTTCCGTTAGGATACACCTGAGGCTTAATGTGCTTTTTAAAAGCATAATTTAAACAAAAAAATAAAGTATATGGCACAGGAAGTCGTTAGATTAACCATGCGACATGTCATTTAGGTAGGCAGCAGTCATCTTTAGGGCTGTGTGGACCAAAACTTTTAAAATTTAAATACAGGCATCAAACAATATTCACAACTAAAAAATGAATCACTAGTTATAATACAATTTTCATGGGATGTAATTAATCAATAATTGCAACTTTAACATGTTAAAATAACGAAGGTACATTTTACACTCAGTTCTTATTACTTTGTTGCAATTCTTAAATAGCAGCTAAAATGAGTAATGCAGTTTTCATATATTTATCATCATCGTCATCATCATCATCATCATCATCATCATCATCATCACCATCACCATCACATACCTAATGAATTGGCTCAATTTTCATGTTCACAGTAGTTTCTAAAAATATTACTTTTGTACAACTACCAATGTTTACCATATTTTACGGACTCCAAGACGCACTTTGTTTTCTTCAAAAAATGACCTCCAAAATTCAGGTGTGTCTAATACTCAAAACTGTTTGTTTGTCCAACCCTTGTCCCGTTCCTCTACGGGGTCGGGTATGAAGTGAGATGATTCTTTTGTGGCGGGTTTTTATGACCGGATGCACTTCCTGACATCAACCTCATCAGGGGAGTTAATGAAATGAAATGAATGATGTGATTTAGGACAGTAGGAAGGGAGAGGGTGAAACCTGATGATGGCACGTAGCCTACTCCTGTCAAATAGCACCAAGGGGTCTGCTCAAGGCTTAACGTCCCTATCTGACAGACGAATCACTATCAACAGCGTCATATGCCCTCACCCTATATGAGCACTGCGGAGAGGTTTAGAATTTAATCCAATCTTTTGGCATGCAATCTAGTGATTAGAAATTGTTTACCACCACCTCTCCATCTCTGCTGGCCAACATTCTGATGGTGAAAAGTTTTTTGACCAATGGGATCAGAACCGGCTAACCACGGTATCAGACCGTTTAGACTTCAAGTTAAAATTCTAGTATATGACAAAGGCTGGATGGATAAGAGTGGGATAATATTATGGACTAACAAAGTGTTGGAGAGGGAAAGGCACTTTATTGAAGAGGACTTCACAGCTTCGATCAATATTAGCAGTCATTTGAAAGATACTGTCAAAGAGAAATTGAGACACGGAAATACAGAGTTGCTGTTATTCCAGGAGAAATTACATGGCAACTGCAACCTCAAGATATCTCAAGAACTAAATCCTTTAAAGAGTATATGAGAGATGAATTGAGCAAATGGATGGAAACCAATATAAATTCATGCATAAGGGTGTTTTAAAATGGGTCTACAATCGAACAGGAGTGTCAGTGGGAAACTACAATCATGGCCTAGAGTGAGTGATGACTTTATTTTGAAGTCCTTCACGAAATGCATCTTAAGTAATGCTCTCTAATTCAGTGAAGACCATATGCAGGGTATCCCAGGAGGAATAGACAATATTCATGGATATGACTGGAACTATCATTTGAAGCAAAAAGTTTCACATGGACATATGCCCCATTCTGAATGGTTTCTAAGATAGAACACATTTAATGTGCTGGTGGCATACATGAACAGTCAGTCAGTCGGTCGGTCGGTCGGTCGGTCGGTCGGTCGGTCGGTCGGTCGGTCGGTCGGTCGGTCGGTCGGTCGGTCGGTCGGTCGGTCGGTCGGTCGGTCGGTCGGTCGGTCGGTCGGTCGGTCGGTCGGTCGGTCGGTCGGTCGGTCGGTCGGTCGGTCGGTCGGTCGGTCGGTCGGTCGGTCGGTCGGTCGGTCGGTCGGTCGGTCGGTCGGTCGGTCGGTCGGTCGGTCGGTCGGTCGGTCGGTCGGTCGGTCGGTCGGTCGGTCGGTCGGTCGGTCGGTCGGTCGGTCGGTCGGTCGGTCGGTCGGTCGGTCGGTCGGTCGGTCGGTCGGTCGGTCGGTCGGTCGGTCGGTCGGTCGGTCGGTCGGTCGGTCGGTCGGTCGGTCGGTCGGTCGGTCGGTCGGTCGGTCGGTCGGTCGGTCGGTCGGTCGGTCGGTCGGTCGGTCGGTCGGTCGGTCGGTCGGTCGGTCGGTCGGTCGGTCGGTCGGTCGGTCGGTCGGTCGGTCGGTCGGTCGGTCGGTCGGTCGGTCGGTCGGTCGGTCGGTCGGTCGGTCGGTCGGTCGGTCGGTCGGTCGGTCGGTCGGTCGGTCGGTCGGTCGGTCGGTCGGTCGGTCGGTCGGTCGGTCGGTCGGTCGGTCGGTCGGTCGGTCGGTCGGTCGGTCGGTCGGTCGGTCGGTCGGTCGGTCGGTCGGTCGGTCGGTCGGTCGGTCGGTCGGTCGGTCGGTCGGTCGGTCGGTCGGTCGGTCGGTCGGTCGGTCGGTCGGTCGGTCGGTCGGTCGGTCGGTCGGTCGGTCGGTCGGTCGGTCGGTCGGTCGGTCGGTCGGTCGGTCGGTCGGTCGGTCGGTCGGTCGGTCGGTCGGTCGGTCGGTCGGTCGGTCGGTCGGTCGGTCGGTCGGTCGGTCGGTCGGTCGGTCGGTCGGTCGGTCGGTCGGTCGGTCGGTCGGTCGGTCGGTCGGTCGGTCGGTCGGTCGGTCGGTCGGTCGGTCGGTCGGTCGGTCGGTCGGTCGGTCGGTCGGTCGGTCGGTCGGTCGGTCGGTCGGTCGGTCGGTCGGTCGGTCGGTCGGTCGGTCGGTCGGTCGGTCGGTCGGTCGGTCGGTCGGTCGGTCGGTCGGTCGGTCGGTCGGTCGGTCGGTCGGTCGGTCGGTCGGTCGGTCGGTCGGTCGGTCGGTCGGTCGGTCGGTCGGTCGGTCGGTCGGTCGGTCGGTCGGTCGGTCGGTCGGTCGGTCGGTCGGTCGGTCGGTCGGTCGGTCGGTCGGTCGGTCGGTCGGTCGGTCGGTCGGTCGGTCGGTCGGTCGGTCGGTCGGTCGGTCGGTCGGTCGGTCGGTCGGTCGGTCGGTCGGTCGGTCGGTCGGTCGGTCGGTCGGTCGGTCGGTCGGTCGGTCGGTCGGTCGGTCGGTCGGTCGGTCGGTCGGTCGGTCGGTCGGTCGGTCATAGAATGTCCCAGTGAGCTAGTGGCTCAAGGAGGGACTACCCTTTACAATCACAGCTTGGCAGCTTTTAGTTTCAGTTAACAGATAAGGCATAGGCCTACATGTATAACAAGAAATGTTTTACAAATATTGATTTACATCATAATATCATTATTTTACATGGAGAAAGAAGATTTAGTCTCCAACATACTGTTCAAGGAAGTACCTGTGTACTTCCTTTTTTTAAATCTGTACAACTTATTGATTTGTTTCAGTGTTGGAGGTACAGATGTAGATTGTTAAAGGCTGTGCTTGCTGAATAAGAAATGCTTTTAACACCATATTTGGTAGTGTTTGTGGAATATTTGTAAAACTGGTTTGCTGGTCTTGTGTTATGGGTGTGAATATCTTTGCTGTATCGTAGTTCTGTATTAACAGAAATCATATTATTTTTATACCTGGACATAAATAAACCATGAGAGTATTTAATCTGGCATTGTACCAGTAATATGTTTGTTTCCTGAAAACTCCCACAGATGGTTTTAGTGAATCATATCCATACCGTACATAATTTTTAAAGCTCTCTTTTTGAGTATTTCTAGTTCCTTTACCGCTTCCTGTGTACAATTTCCCCATATTATATTCATGTACATAAGGTGTGAATGTATGAGGGAGGCATATATGTTTCTTATGTGTTGGTTGTTTATACCATAGTCCTTCAATCTTTTTAGTACTCCAATAACACTAATAATGTTTTCTTTACATTTGAGATATGCTCATTCCAACTTAAGTTATTGTCTAATTCCAGGTCTAAATATGAAAACTGCTTTACACTTTTAATGGGCTCATCGCCAATTTGTACTACATTACAGGTATTGATAATTTGTGTTGGTTTATGGAATATCATGTATTTTGTTTTTGAGGTGCTTATAACTAGATTATTTTTGTTCAGCCCCATATCTTTTTGCATATACTCCATAATCTTTTGTTCGCAACTGCTGTCATAGAATAAAAATATATCATCTGCAAACAGGAATATCTTATCAGTAAACTCAAGATAACCTATATCATTTATAAATATTAGAAACAGTAATGGTCCCAGCACTGACCCTTGTGGACACCATGTTTAGCATTGTGGGCCCTTTAGTCTCATTGATATTAACATATTGCTTCTTATCAGTTGAGTAATTTTAAACCACTCAAAGTCTATTCCTCTAATTCCTGCATTTGCTAGTTTATTAAGTAGTAGGATATGGTTAACTGTGTCAAATGCCTTTGCAAGATCTATGAAAAGTCCTGCTGCTATTTTATTATTATCTAATGCATTATGTATAAGGGACACTATGCCAAATGCAACTGAAAGTGTAGGCCTACTATGTTTGGGTAGGAAGCCATACTGAAATTTGAAGAAAAAATTTGTTTTTATTAGATAATTCAAGACTTGCTTTTTAATTACTACTTCAAGTACTTTTGCTAGTGAAGATACTATACATAATGGCCTGTAATTACTGGGGTCAGATTGTGTTCCTTTCTTAAGAACTGGTACCACTCTTGCAATTTTACATTTATCTGGTATTACTCCTGTTTGCAATGACAAATTAATTATCTCAGTGAGCAAGGGGGCCAGATGATTTACACACCTCTTGAGGAGTATGTTATTTATTCCATCATCTGTGTAGTTATTCTTGTTGGCTAGTGCTTCTATGATTTGTGTAACTTCCTTAACATCTGTCGGCCTAAAGTACAGAGAGTTGCAGAACGTATGATTAGATAGCAAAGATGGGTTACATGGACCAAGATCTTTAACCAAGTTTTCAACTACATTAATGAAAAATATGTTAAAAGTTTTGCAAATATCTTGACTAGAAGTGTGTTAAACATTTTCATACACAAGTTCTATAACTTTTGGTTTACTATTAGTTCTACCAATTATTTGGTTTACTGCCTTCCACATTTCTTTATTAGTATCCCCTTTTCTGATTACATGATTGTAATATGACCGTTTTAGCAATCTTTTCATTTTAATTACGTCTTTGCAACATCTTGTGTACTCTTCGATTATTTCAGTTGAAGGGTTTTTAGCTTTATTTTTTGCGTGTAGGATATGTTTTCTTTTTACCACTTCTAGGAATTTTTGTGCTACCCATGGCTTATGTGTATCTTTTCGTGGTGGTTTTTGCCCAATATTTGAACTAGCTACTCTAAGTCCCTCACTAATAAAAGCACACAGCTTGTAATATGCTTCGTTCACGTCAGTAGATAGATTTGTACCGTACATGTATTTCTAGTGAAAAAATAATTTAGCTTAATGTAATTTATTTTCACGTTTGTTTGTACATTTATGTCATTACTGAATGGAGTACCGGTACTCTCTTTAATTTGTGTTGTTAATTCTAGAATTAGAATATTATGATCACTAAGGTCACTTATTAGATTATATAAATAGTAATCAGCAGTGACAAAGTTTGAGTGTATATGATCAATTAAAGTTGAGGATATGGATGTTATTCTTGTTGGTAGCCTTGTATTGCAGGGGTAAAAATTGTAACAATTCAATGAAGATGTATAGTTCCTATAAATATTGCTATTGCACCAAACAAGTTCAAGGTCTATCATGAAGTTAGTAGTATTACTCTCCTTTGGGTTGTAATATGAAATTACGTTATATCTCCGGGGTTTTTCTAAATACTTCTATTTGGAGAATACTGTGATAACTGTTAATGATCTTAATGACTTTAGTTGTCCATTTTCTTGATACATACACTGACAGTGCCCCTCCAGTACCCTCTCTAGTGTTACGGGCTCCCAAAATTACGCTATTATTTTCATCTTTCGTCTTACCTTCTACCTACGTTTTACATGTGTAGACTCTGTGATATCGTCCGTAGCTACGTTTCGCGAAGGCTTAGCGGAAGCGTAATAGAAGAGTTCACTAGAGCCTACACATAGCGCTGGTGAAAGTTACTCACAATTTTTTAAAATTACATTTCAGTTGTAGTCCGCTTCTGTGGTGTAGTAGTTAGCGTGATTAGCCGCCACTCACGGAGGCCCGAGTTCCATTCCCGGCTCTGCCACGAAATTTGAAAAGTGGCACGAAGGCTGGAACGGGGTCCACTCAGCCTTTGGTCAACTGAATAGAGGTGGATTCGATTCCCACCTCAGCCATCGTTGAAGTGGTTTTCCGTTGTTTCCCACTTCTCCTCCAGGAAAATGCCGGGGTGGTAACTAACTTAAGGACACGGCCAATTCCCTCTTCTTTGCCTTCCCTTCCAATCTTCCCATGCCTTCACAAGGCCCCTGTTCAGCATAGAAGGTGAGGCTGCCTGGGCGAGGTACTAGTCCTCCTCCCCAGTTTTATCCCCGACCCAAAGTCTCACGTTCCAGAATACTGCCCTTGAGACAGTAGAGGTAGGATCCTTCGCTGAGTCCGAGGGAAACCTACCCTGGAGGGTAAACAGATTAAGAAAGAAAGAAAGAAAATATTTCAGTTGTAAATCTCTATTTTTACAGGAAATTAATCAGTGTTCAAAATACATTTTTAATGTTCATCCACTCTGTGACAAGAGACCACCAGCGTTCTAACTCCTCGTTCAGTAATTAAATGATCATTTACATTTTAGCAATATAAATTATTGAAAGTTCACGACTAATACAGCATTGCAACAAAACAACTCCCCACAATACATAAATTAATAGGCCTATAAATGCTACACTGAAATGCGATCGTAGTTCAATCACAAAAAAGAGAGATAAAAGGAACAAACGAACTTAACACCTTACAGCAAGTTTGGCAGAAGACTACCCTTCCATACGTAGTGAAATCGGGATCCCCTATGATCCACCGCTTCAACCAGTAGGACTTCGACTATTTTTCTTTCCAATTTCAATTTTTTGTACGTCACGCCGATACAGATATGTCTTATGGTGTCGATGGGATGGTAAAGGCCTAGGAGTGTGAAGGAAGTGGCCTTGGCCTTAATTAAGGTACAGCCCAGGCATTTGCCTGGTGTGAAAATGAGAAACCACGGAAAACAATCTTCAAGGCTGCCGACAGTGGGGCTCGAACCCACTGTCTCCCGGATGTAAGCTCAAAGCTGCGCGCCCCTAAGCGCACAGCCAACTCGCCCGGTGATTTTTCTTTGGGCATTGCCACAGACACACTTCTTTTTCACAACAAATCACGACACGTTCTGAAGATAAAGCATACGCGTACAACAGTTCACATCGAGAAGGTATAAGGTATATGGGTTGTGCAACGTAGTTAGACGTCGATTGGTTCTCGCATAGTCCTATGTCTTAAAAGGTTGGAGGGGTTGAAGGCTTCGAGGTCAAATTGTTGCTTGTTTTTCCTGACGGAAATTTCCCAAGAACTATTTCTGGTGACTTCCGAGAATTCCCATTTTGGTTCGTGGGGTAAACAGATCTTGAGAAATAAGAAGATAATTCATTCGAGGTCCGCCTATGTGGTGTAGTGGTTAGTGTGATTAGCTGCCACCCCCGAGGACCGGGTTCGATTCCCGGTGCTGCCACGAAATTTGAAAAGCGGTACGAGGGCTGGAACGGTGTCCACTCAGACTCAGGAGGTCAACTGAGGAGAGGTGGGTTCGATTCCCACCTCAGCCATCCTGGAAGTGGTTTTCCGTGGTTTCCCACTTCTCCTCCAGGCAAATGCCGGAATGGTACCTAACTTAAGGCTATTGCCGCTTCCTTCCCTCTTCCTTGTTTATCCCTTCCAATCTTCCCATCCCCCCGCAAAGCCCCTGTTCAGTAATGCAGGTGAGGCCACCTGGGCGAGGTACTCGTCATCCTTCGCAGTTGTAACCCCTGACCCAGAGTCTGCAGCTCCAGGACACTGCCCTTGAGGCGGTAGAGGTGGGATCCCTCGCTGAGTCCGAGGAAAAACCGACTCTGGACGGTAAACAGATAAAGAAGGAGAAGAATTCTGTCGAGCACATCAGTTACAATATAATACACTGGGAGAAACTCGGCTTCTTTAAAATACATTCAAAAGGCATCAAATGGGCAATTATACTCCAAATTGGCACAAATCCGGGAAGGTATATAAGCCCGGGACGCGGGGAGCCTGGCGAGCAGGAGTCTTCTTCTTTGTTCTACACGTCTTGAGATGATTCACCAACCGGAACTGACTTCGTATTACGAAGAACAGAAGAAAGGCAAATCAAAGGAGACTGGATCGTCTTCATCTGCTCCCGCAGGCACCCCTGGGATACCGCATCTCACTCGTTCTCAGCTGGATCTCCTGAAGGCCCAAGCCATGTCGGATCAGAAAACGCAACAGACTCCAGTCCAGCGCATAGAAACACGCCTCTTTCGGCAACCCGAAAAGTGTCCCTCCATATGGGGCGACGAGGACGACCACGGAGGGCCGAAAGTCAGAGTTCCTATCAACTGGCCGGCTCTGGCTCCGGCAACCTACCCCAAGGCTCTACCAGTTCCAGACGATCAGTGGGTCCATCGACTAGCAGAGGCACTTCGACAACTTGTTCCGGTCAATCTACAGGGTCGAGACGAGCATGAAGGACAGGCCCTACTGTGGGCTTTCTCCATGTGGCCAGCCAGGGACGTCGGGCAACGGCAGTTCTTTTACATCAGGGCATCCCTGATCTACGTCGCCCTTACTAAAGGGTGGAATTACGCCGTGAAATTGGACTCCGCCACTAGAGACGAAATCCTGAACCTGCCGCATGGGT
Source organism: Anabrus simplex (assembly GCF_040414725.1). Taxonomy (NCBI): domain Eukaryota; kingdom Metazoa; phylum Arthropoda; class Insecta; order Orthoptera; family Tettigoniidae; genus Anabrus; species Anabrus simplex. The sequence continues at coordinate 167,760,332 of NC_090271.1, forward strand.
TCCAGTTTCAGGTGTCCACCAGATCGCTCAGGATCAGCCGCGGGACGACACATCGTGGCAGGGGCCGCGGCACACCTGGCGCTACGGGAGCTACCTCAGGAGGTGCAACTTAGGAAGGACTGCAGCATCTTTCCTGTCGATGCTGTCCCAAACCTCCGCCAGTGCTCATTAGGATACATCATTTGTACTGTTCTGTTTCTTGTTGGATTGTCTGCCTTATTGTACACTGACTGACAGAGCAAATGCAACACCAGAAGGAGTGGTTCGAAAGGGATGAAAGTTGGGGAAAAAACAGAGACGGCACGGACGAATAATTGATGTTTATTTCAAACCGATATGCAGGTTACACAATGCGCACGGCATCGACTCAGTAGGATGTAGGACCACCGCGAGCGGCGATGCACGCAGAAACACGTCGAGGTACAGAGTCAATAAGAGTGCGGATGGTGTCCTGAGGGATGGTTCTCCATTCTCTGTCAACCATTTGCCACAGTTGGTCGTCCGTACGAGGCTAGGGCAGAGTTTGCAAACGGCGTCCAATGAGATCCCACACGTGTTCGATTGGTGAGAGATCCGGAGAGTACGCTGGCCACGGAAGCATCTGTACACCTCGTAGAGCCTGTTGGGAGATGCGAGCAGTGTGTGGGCGGGCATTATCCTGCTGAAACAGAGCATTGGGCAGCCCCTGAAGGTACGGGAGTGCCACCGGCCGCAGCACATGCTGCACGTGGCGGTGGGCATTTAACGTGCCTTGAATACGCACTAGAGGTGACGTGGAATCATACGCAATAGCGCCCCAAACCATGATGCCGCGTTGTCTAGCGGTAGGGCGCTCAACAGTTACTGCCGGATTTGACCTTTCTCCACGCCGACGCCACACTCGTCTGCGGTGACTATCACTGACAGAACAGAAGCGTGACTCATCGGAGAACACGACGTTCCGCCATTCCCCCATCCAAGTCGCTCTAGCCCGGCACCATGCCAGGCGTGCACGTCTATGCTGTGGAGTCAATGGTAGTCTTCTGAGCGGACGCCGGGAGTGCAGGCCTCCTTCAACCAATCGACGGGAAATTGTTCTGGTCGATATTGAAACAGCCAGGGTGTCTTGCACATGCTGAAGAATGGCGGTTGACGTGGCGTGCGGGGCTGCCACCGCTTGGCGGCGGATGCGCCGATCCTCGCGTGCTGACGTCACTCGGGCTGCGCCTGGACCCCTCGCACGTGCCACATGTCCCTGCGCCAACCATCTTCGCCACAGGCGCTGCACCGTGGACACATCCCTATGGGTATCGGCTGCGATTTGACGAAGCGACCAACCTGCCCTTCTCAGCCCGATCACCATACCCCTCGTAAAGTCGTCTGTCTGCTGGAAATGCCTCCGTTGACGGCGGCCTGGCATTCTTAGCTATACACGTGTCCTGTGGCACACGACAACACGTTCTACAATGACTGTCGGCTGAGAAATCACAGTACGAAGTGGGCCATTCGCCAACGCCGTGTCCCATTTATCGTTCGCTACGTGCGCAGCACAGCGGCGCATTTCACATCATGAGCATACCTCAGTGACGTCAGTCTACCCTGCAATTGGCATAAAGTTCTGACCACTCCTTCTTGGTGTTGCATTTGCCCTGTCAGTCAGTGTATTTCTTTGCGGTCGTCTATGGCCGCATTCAGTGGCTTGTCTTTTCTTGTATTCATTATTATTTGCCTGTGTTATACTGCTTGTTATTACCTCCTATGTATATCTGAAATTAGAATAAAGCACGCGAGGGGCAGCGCCGACTGAGGGCGGAGGTGCCGGATCGGATGGGTTTAGGGAGTAGTCCGGCCGAGTTCGGTTCATCTCTCCTCCTCGGACTGCTCGCTCGCTCCTCTGGCCGCTGCGGCTGCCACCAGTGCTGTCCCTATTACACGCGTCAACCGGGAAGGTATATAAGCCCGGGACGCGGGGAGCCTGGCGAGCAGTCGTTTGGTGGTCGGGGAAGGAGTCTTCTTCTTCAACCAACGAGATCTAGCTTAAAGGACCCTACAATGGATGCATATCTCAAAAGCCTACGTTTCTAAACACAGGAATAAAATAGGCAAATTCCCGTCTCTAGATAACTACTTAAACCCTTTACAAACTCTAGGTGTTGTATAAATAATTGTTTACCACCCTCAACTCAGAAATATTTGGTTGTTTATAAAGTTAAAATTAAACAACTCGATATTTAAGAAGAGTTATACAGCGTGATTCAGCCGGCCCTTCCAATGTAGTTTTATGCAACCCACAATATTCATTCCGCTCTGAAATCATCTGCCCCGCTAGTATGCTCAGAGAACACCACCGGATATCTTGGTATATACCGCCTCACCATGATAGGACGCCGTAATGTTATACTCGTATTAAACACTGGAAGACATGCGTGTACCTTCTAGATCATATGAATCTGACACGCCGGCGAAACACTATATTGATATTGTGACCGCAGTAAACCTAACACTTGCTATAAGCTGCTCAGTGTGCCGTACGGAACCGTACTGTAATTGGTAAAGGCGTGGCGGAGCGGGCTTGAAAGTTAGGCGGGAGGGTCGAGTCCGGGGCGAAGATCACAAATTTTTGAAATATTTGTTTAATACGTACCGCACGCAGTGTAAGTTCAATACTCGCTTTCATGCAATTTTGTGTGTGAATGAATGTTTTGTGACCCTAAGAAGGGCTGATTAGTTATTAGGCCGGACACATACAGACCGGAAATAATAGGAACACAACTGCCCTGACAATGTTTTATCGCAGCAAATGCTCGATGTGATGACCGTTTTGGTTTATGCACATCCTGGTCCGGTGTCTAATAGATCGTCTTGCGCGCTGAAGCATTCCAGGTGCTATTGTTTGGCAGGCGTTCGTGATGAGCTGCCGGAGCTTGTCGGGGTTTACCGACGCTTAAGTGTAAACGACGTTCTTCAAATGTCCCCACAAGGATAATTCTAACGGCATTAAATCCGGTGAACTGGTGGGCCAAGAAACAGGGCCTCCTCGTCCTATCCATTTACCTGGCAGTTGCTCGTTTAGATGGTTACGAACAGGCAAAGTCGAATGTGATAGAGCTCCATCCTGTTGCAACCACCTCGTCAAACGATCGTGCAAGGGCACATCCTCCAGCAGCTGTGGGAGTTCCTGACGCAGAAAGTGCAGGTAGCGTGGGCCAGTCCAATGGCCCTCAAAGAAATAAGGTCCAATCAGGCGATCCCCCAAAATTCCACACCAAATATTCACTCCCCATCGTACTTGATGGGCCGCCTGTTGCACCTAGTGAGGATTGCCTGGACTCCAATAGTGCATGTTGAGGCGATTGACGTTCCCATTATTGTGGAAGCGCCATTCGTCCGAGAACGAGATAAGCGACACGAATGCTGCATCATTGTCCAACCTGCCTAATAGCCACCGACAAAACTCCATTCGAGCTTCGAAATCCCGGCCATGGAGCTCTTGGTGTAGCTCAAGATGGTATGGGTGAAATTTATATTCGTGCAGTATTCGCCAGATGGACGGCTGGCTGGTGTTAATCTGTCGTGAACCGAGCTCGATAGCTGCAGTCGCTTAAGTGCAGCCAGTATCCAGTAATCGGGAGATAGTGGGTTCGAGCCCCACTGTCGGCAGCCCTGAAGATGGTTTTCCGTGATTTTCCCATTTTCACACCAGGCGAATGCCGGGGCTGTACCTTAATTAAGGCCACGGCCGTTTCCTTCCACTTCCTAGGCCTTTCCTATCTCATTGTCGCCAAAGACCTATCTGTGTCGGTGCGACGTAAAACACATAGCAAAAAAAAAAAATCTGTCGTGCAATCGCCATTGTACTGATGTGTGGACTATTCCGAGCTGCCTCCAGAACGGCCTCTTCTATTTCACCCGATGTAACGGGCCTATCGCGGACTGGTGGCTGATTAGAAATCACGCCTGTTGTACTTAGGCGTCTTTCAAAAACGGCGGAATGTCGTAGCAGCCGGGTGTCGTCTGTCGAGATACCGTTCCTGGTACAGACGTAGTGCCTCGCACGCGTTTTGTCTTGCTTCCCCATAAATGAGGAGCATATCAACGTATTTCTCTGTGGTAAACATGCCGAATGACAACAGAGATTACAGTACATTCAGATCCTCGGAGTAGCCTATGCGCAGGGCACAAGATGAATAATAGCGTAATTCTACTGTTTGAAAGTGGCAAACGTCATCATACCGATGCAAAAATTCTTTAACGATGCAGGATTCGAATCGCCGCTGGCACATTCAGTCGATTACTAGGCGAACGCCTAACCACATCCGCTACGCTACACTGCTGGAAACACGCTGGTAGTACGACGAGAGCAGAGTACATACGCCATCCGGTTCGGTGTTCAAGACATTAATTACTACACTGTTCTTCTTCTTCTTTTTTATCTGTTTACCCTCAGCGAGGGATCCCACCTCTACCACCTCAAATATTCACTCCCCATCGTACATGATGGGCTACCTGTCGCAGTGTCCTGGAGCTTCAGACTCTGTGTCTGGGGATACAACTGAGAAGGATGACCAGTAGCTCGCCCAGGCGACCTCGCCTGCTATGCTGAACAGGGCCCTTGCGGGGGGATGGAAAGATTGGAGGGATAGACAAGGAAGAGGGAAGGAATCGGCCGTGGCCTTAAGTTAGGTACCATCCCGGCATTTGCCTGGAGGAGAAGTGGGAAACCACGGGAAACCAAGGGAAACCAATGGCTGAGGTGGAATCGAACCCACTTCTACTCAGTTGACCTCATGAGGCTGAGTGGACCCCGTTCCAGCCCTTGTACCACTTTTCAAATTTTGTGGCAGAGCCGGGAATCGAACCCGGGCCTGCAGGGTAGCAGACACTAACCACTACACCACAGAGGTGGACCTACTACAATGTTACCCAGTTTTATGTATTAATTCCCCTCTTGTCCGCCTCTGTGGTGTAGTGGTTAGCGTGATTAGCTGCCACCCCCGGAGGTCCGGGTTCGATTCCCGGCTCTGCCACGAAATTTGAAAAGTGGTACGAGGGCTGGAACGGGGTCCACTCAGCCTCGGGAGATCAACTGAGTAGAGATGGGTTCGATTCCCACCTCATCCATCCTGGAAGTGGTTTTCCGTGGTTTCCCACTTCTCCTCCAGGCGAATGCCGGGATGGTTCCTAACTTAAGGCCACGGCCGCTTCCTTCCCTCTTCCTTGCCTATCCCTTCCAATCTTCCCATCCCTCCACAAGGCCCCTGTTCAGCATAGCAGGTGAGGCCGCCTGGGTGAGGTACTGTCATACTCCCCAGTTGTATCCCCCGACCAAGAGTCTGAAGCTCCAGGACACTGCCCTTGAGGCGGTAGAGGTGGGATCCCTCGCTAAGTCCGAGGGAAAAACCGAACCTGGAGGGTAAACAGATGATAATGATGATGATGATGATGATGATGATGAATTCCCCTCTTCGTTACACCCGGTCACGAGGCACGACACATTAACATAGTTGGTAAAAGAATGTTGCTACATGACTGCAAGGCGTCATGTTTTGCAAAAGGATGATATAACATTTCGCTCGTGTTCACAATCGTGTGCAAAATGTGCTAACTGTGCATTAGTACCATACAGTACGCCTGCAGGGGAATAGCACCCCTAGAAAGACGCGTACGTTAGTTGGGCTGCAGCGTACGATATTGGAAGGGGCTGCTGAATCACACTGCAATACTCCGTAATGTGTTAAGTAAGCTAGTTAACTTGTAGATTATTTTATTATCAGGGAAGTTAATTAGCGATATCAGTAAAAACATTTGGTCACCAGAGGAAAGAAAATATGGTAAGATGTTCAACACATAATCTCTTGCCCAATGCAAACTTTTAAAGCCGAGAGTACTTCCAGGAAATAGTAAAATATAAGTTTAGAAAGGAACAGCACAGGAAATGGTAGATGAAGATAGAATTTATATATACATGACAAATATTTTATTGCATTCACAGAATAAATTACATAATGAATAAATAAATAAATAATTAAACTTAACATCTAAATTCAATAAATAAGACAAATATACAGTCAGAGTGTAACGTCAGTTCTACATTTCATACACAGCAAGTTGGTCAAGTGCGGTCCGAGTCACGGACCAAAAACATGTAATCGCAAAGTCATGTCACTCCACACGCTAACCTTTGTAAGTATACCCCAGAACATCTGCCGTCAAGCGCGGCGTCCTCTTTATTACAACCACCCATTAACATACCCATACCAGAACATAAGATTTAGAGGGGTTATGGCGGGTAAAGGAAAACAAGCAATGAGGAGATGATCTGGCCTTTGCCAACCGTAATGTTTAGATACAATTTACTAAAGCAAGAGGTTTTATTGAGAATGTGAACGGTGCAATGAGGGAAAGGCAATTTCTCCCATAATGCTGCTCGACTTGTTCATCGTGGGAGAGTAGAGAAATGAAACAAATAACGAAATTATACGTAGAATCTTCTTGTATCAATGGTCGAATACTTCAGTTCTTTGGACATATTGCGAGACGACCTGGAGAAAATCTATAGAAATCTTGGAAGGGAAGGTTAAAGGCAGTAGACCATAGGTAGGGGTATTAATTTTTCGCATCAACGATAAACGCGACAAAAAAATTAAGCAATTTTCAGATATCTCGGCGAATCATATGATTCTGATTAAGAAAATAATTATTTTATTTTTGCGAATTACTGCGAATTAAAACAATAAGGCAAGTTTAAAGCGAAATATATATATATATATATTGCAATAAGTGTGAAAGTGCTGCGAGATGGAAAATAATGAACTCGTATTCCTATATTACTTATGTGAAGAGAAATGGAAGACATAATAGGGATTTGGAATTCGACAGAAGTACCTGTATTAAAATTCTAGGAAATCTCTTACTGGTAGGGCCATATAAGGTGAAAGGGTAATTTATTTTGTAATTTTGGTTTGGACTGTAATAAAGGAATAATTAAGCATTCGTTGCTATTTATGTATCTATCTTTCACATAAATAATTCACTAATTAAATGAATGAAATTTTTAGGACTAATTTTAGAAAATGTTTAAACAGAAATTCAACCTATGACGCAAGCCCTATTTCGCGAAATAATGCGAAAAACTGTTCCCTTTTTTGCGAAATAATGCGAAAATTTGCTCCCGTTTTCGCGAAATAGTGCAAAAAATTGTTCCCGTTTTTTGCGAAATAATGAGAAAAATTGTTTCTATTTCGCGAAATGCTAGATAAATTAATGTGAAAAAAAATCATGTCTCCAACCATGGGGAAGGACTGCAACCAGACAGATGGAACAAGTGAAGACTATCACCGGTGTCCTGAGGAAAACCGAGGATCGCACGGGATGGCGACGCTACGGGAGAGATGTCACCGGAAAAGAAAAAAGCCAGTGGGAACACGACTCTCAGAAATTAATAAATCGATTAGTGATGATGACGCAGAATATAGAAAGACAAGGAAGTACTGCCCTCCAAGAAAACAATAAAACTCCATTACCTCCGTCTCATTATGAAGAACAGAAGGTGATATCAGCTACTTCAACCCATTCTGCAAAGGGAGATACCAGCTACTGCAAGGGAAGATTACCAGGAAGGAGAAGTGTTGAGAGAAGGATCTCCTGGTTAAAAACTATGAGAACGTAGACATCGTAAACAACCACGGCGTCATTAAGAGCAGCGGTGCACATGAAGGACACAGCTATACTGGATGATGGTTGCCAACATCTGAAACGGGTAGGAACCAGGGGAAGAAGAGAAATGAAAATGGTGGTGGAAGAGACTGATTTTTTCTTTTGCTACTTGTTTATTGTTTAACGTCACACGAACACATCAAAGGTTTTTGGCGACGGAGGGATGGGAAAGGGCTAGGATTGCGAAGGTAGCGGCCGTGGCCTTAATTAAAGCTGCCCACGGTGGGATTCGAACCCACTATCTTCCAAACGCAAGCTCACAGCTGCGTAGCACTAACCGCATGCCAAACTCGCTCGTGTAAGAAATTATCAGAAGAGCTGAGAAATGATGCTATCATTACAATTCCCTTTACACCACAGCACCTCGTTTCACATTTGGAAATATTCGACGGACCCTTATGAATTCCATCTCAAGTAAAAAAGAAAAGCCATCGTCCCGGTGTGCTGCAGTTCTTTCCAGGCACACCCTCAATAGAGGTGAAGTGGGAGTATAATTTTAACCACACACAAACACTGCTACCATTCTTAAATATCTGGCAGTACCCGCAAACGAACCCGGGCTTCCGAGGACGGCAGGTAATAACGCTAACAATTACACTACGGAGAAGGACTGAACTCAAGGGAAAATGAGTTTTCAGTCTTTTCTATCGCGTTGGTGGACTAGTCCCAAAAATGTCATTACTGCCACTCTCTATAGTCCAAGATGTATTGATCGCTGAGTCTCTTTAGATCAGTACTGGGTTAAAGGTCTTGGTCTGGCAAGACAACTGCTGCCTAGCTAGATGGCCTACAGATATTGGAGTATCACGTGGTCAGCGTGACGGTTTTCAATTTGTAATGCTTGACTTTCATGACCGGGTCCGCTGCTGTTCATGTCAGATAGCTCCTCACAATCAGTTGAGTTTACGGGGCTTACTGAACACGTTCCAACCCTTGAACGATCCGAGGATCGTACCTGCAAATACATAAGCCCTATACCATGGTGCTGGCATAAGTCGAAATATCAGAGAAGTAGGTTGGAATTTTGTTTTCGAAATAGTTACAAAGATTTCGAAAATTCTAACGATATGTATTCTTATAATGACAATGAAGTATTTTGATATAACTTTTACTTAATATGAACTACAGTATTTTATTTTATTGTTAGATTCTCACGCCATATTCTTTGTCTCACATTTCTGATTTCTGTAGTATTTTAGAAGTGTTTATATTTTCTGGGAACCTTTTCTATATTGATCCTTTTGACATTTAACATTACAGAGCGAGTTGGCTGTGCGGTTAGGGTCGCGCAGCGGTGAGCTTGCATTAGGGAGATAGTGGGTTTGAACCCTACTGTCGGCAGCCTTGAAGATGGTTTTCCGTGGTTTCCCCCATTTTCACAACAAGCAAATTCTGGGACTGTACCTTAACTAAGACCATGGTCGCTTCCTTCCCACACCTAGCCCTATCCTATCCCATCGTCACCACAAGACCTATCTGAGTAGGTGCGACGTAAAGCAAATAGTAAAATAATAATAACAATAACAATAATAATAATAATAATAATAATAATAATAATAATAATAATAATAATAATAATTTGATACTATGGACCTCCGTGTTAACAATAGGTATAGTATTTTGGTCAGAGTAAGTTGTGAAAGAGTTTGTTTCTTCGTTCTGATGCGATTTGGTTATTTTATTACTACGGGAGTGATCTTCCGGAATACGAATACAATTATATTCAAGTGACACATTTCGAAGTGACCTTTTCCCCAAACGATATTTTCATTGTTACTTGAAAATGTGAGTCCTCACAGGAAACATGTCACGTTAAGATGGAACCAATAGCTAGGAACGGGGTCGAATCGCCTGGACATTCTATACTCAACGTGAATAGCATGACGTGAAGATAGCTCGTATGGAACGAGATGGAAAATAGCGCATGCGTAATGCTTATGTTAATAAAGTACGAGCGCTCGTGTGTGTAACCGACACTTAGTCGTGACACCGGACTGGAACGATATTCGCATACCATGTGGCACTTAGTGGCCCTAACCTTCCTCTCTAGTGGTAGAGGGGCAGAGAAGGAAGTGGCGATCCCGAAGGTGGCATTTATACGCTTATTACTATGAATGTAGCGCTACATTTAGTAAACAATATTCTACCTGAAAGTTTGAAACACGAAAATGAACACTGTAAGGCAGCACGATCATTACTGGACCCGAGTATTTTAAAAACAAAAATAAAATAAATTAAAAATCAAACGTGTAGGCAACGCGGTATTTCGCTCGCCAAATTCCGTCCGAAAACTACCCTATAGGCAGCGTGCATAGTATTTAGCGAGCCCGAACGTTTGAAAAAAATATCCAATTCAAGAGTATGGGTCAACGTGGTGTTTAACTGGCCAAACTTCACCCATTGGTGTTTTATAACAACCCTTTACATGAATAGCGTAAGCAACGCAATTGTTGGCTTGCCCGAAAGTTTGAAAATTAAACAAAGTGTTCGAATTAACAGTGTGATTCAGTGCGGAATTACCAAGTCTCACAGTTTGAAAAACAAAAATATATCATATATTTCGAATCAAGAATGTGGGGAAGTGTGATGTTTACCAAGACCGCAATTTTGTAAAGAAAAAAGAAAATATCCCCCGAGTCAAAGTTTTAGGTAGCATAATGTTTAGCAGGCCTGAAAGTTTGAAAAGCGCAAAGAATATATACTCTGAGTTGAGGATGAGGCAGCACAGTGTTTGGAAAGGGCGAAAGTTTGAAAAGCAAATCATCATTGCGCCTCGAAATACCGTTAGGTGACAATGCTGAAGGGAGAAATACTGTCCCGCAGCACATGTATTACAGTTCATGCAATACTGAACCGTAGATGACAGTATCTTTATGGTCAGAGTTCTAAGCTGAAATATTATCACATAGCGGTTTTCTTTCGGCGCAACGATGAAATAAGCAATAATCTCTTCGATCTGAGTATCCAGATAGTATCCAGATAGCATATAAATAAATAAATAAATAAATAAATAAATAAATAAATAAATAAATAAATAAATAAATGGCTCAGAAAAATGGGCGAAATTTTCTCCCTGTAAGCACAGCTCTCTCTAATCAGGCTATATGAAGTTAGACTGACGGAAACTAGGTACTAGAAAACAAAATTAGGGACTTATTTTCAGATCATTTACATTCAGCATATATGAAATTTAGCTTCCAACTCGAATTATTCCTGCTCCATTTACTCTTCAGAACGGAGGTGTTGTATATGCCTACATGAGATGGCTAAAATTGGGATCTATCCTTCAGATAATGAATAGTGTGGTTGATCGCTGTTACTAGTCGGTGAGAGAGCTTTAACATGGGAGCCACAACTGCCCTTGACGAAGATTTGAAGACAGATAGGTAGACTTATATACGTTACAGTAAAATCATGTGAATGGGTTAGAAGAGAGTCCAGGGAAGTGCAGGAAGAGCACTTCGACTAAGTTTTGAGATTCCAGTGTGAAACGTTTAACAGCTTAGCCTATATGAACTCATTCTTAATAATCAACCAGAATGGATTAATGAGGCAGGAATTCTAACAGAGTGCTCTCTGAAGGGCAAAGTACGCTTTGAGCCCTGGGGAGCACCCGACAGCGGGAGAAACAGCTTCTGGCACTATTTGCCCAAGTTTCGTTTAAAGGTAGAAAGCATCTGAACTAACATTGTTGAAAACAGCTGCGCTTCATCTAGTTCACGGCCCCATACAATTTTGCAGTGGCTGGATTGCATTTATATTGTGCTTTTCTGACTAATACTTTCTCATTTGTGCTTTATACCAGTCCATTGCATAGACATGATATATACTTTTAAATAGATACATAATTATCCCAGTAAGGATTTAACTGGAAAGGAATACATCCACGATACCAATACTATTAGTAAATGGGACGAATGAGCAAAACCAGTGCGTTTCATTCTTAGCTACGATACATGCAGATCAATTGCATTTTGATCCACAGTGTAACTAAAAGAACTTCGTACATTTCTTTGGGATTTTTAAAAGAAAAAGACACGTGTGTGTTGTAGTTAAAATGGTATCAGTTTCCTTTCTGAAAAAGACAGAATTAAACTGATATAGTGAGATTTCTCCTCACCACAAGGGTTCAAATCGCTCTTCGCACCGTATATGCCAGTTGAGACTTCGTGAATTATGGGATCCGGAATTCGTAGACTGATGAAAAGTAGGGCCGTTGTACGATGATGATGAAGAACATGATATGTGTATCCATATTTGTAGTTATGGATATGGCTATTTCTTCCGGAAAATGGTCAAGTAATAGTCCAAATTCAACCCTGTTCCGGTCCCCTCAATTTGGCGGTTATCCCGTATGAGACAAGTGTGCTGTACATAACATCGATTCGTGTCGGCCGTACCAAACTATTATCTCTTTGCGGTAACTTTTAAACTGAAAGTTGAAGGGCATTGTTCTTGATGCCTCAATCTTCATAGCTTGAGACGGCGAGCCTGCACTAGTTTGTTGATCTCGTTGTAAGTCTTGATCATGGGTGTTGAGCCGTTGCTCCCTACCACACAGCCGGGGTGCAGCGTGAAGCAGTCACGGCCATCCTGGCCGTCCTTGGCGGCTTTCATGTAGCGGAAGAATCTCAGGATTTCAGGATTGTCCGAAGAGGGCTTACGTAGTTCGTTCAGCTCCCTGCAACAGATGTAAGACAAGTTGTCAAAACTAAGTTCGTTGTTCAGAGTTACTTGAAAAATGAATTAAATCAATCATTCGTACTTAAGAACTGCTCTGGATATTGCGAAGAGAAAGCTCATACAGGACAGGCTTCATAAATAATAATAATAATAAGAAGAAGAAGAAGCAGAAGAAGAAGAAGAAGAAGTCTTAGGAGGCAGAATGACGGCACACCCTTCTGAAAAGAGAATCTTCGACGTGCTAGGAAACCCATCGACTCAGGTCTCTGACGTGTAAGAACTCTTCAGATTCCAATGGGTTGTGTCCAGTATCGAAATAAAACCTCCCACTTACGCGTGTTCTAATATTAGACGTCTCCAAACTGATATATGCACAATTAATGATACCATCAATAAGATATATTATCATTTGATCTGTTTTCTGAATAAAAGTACGATATAAATAAAATGATGATTTTGTCAACACTTCAATTTTAGCCTCATACTTCGTTTTTTTAAAATCTCGGGTTGGTTCACAGCAGTCCAAATTAGGATGATTTAATTTTTTGCCTGTCTGCCTGCTTGCTTCTTAAGATATCACGGGAAGCACAACAAAATTTCTCGAAGTTCGGTATTTATGTTAAGTAGTAGTCGGATTAATTGGTACGCAGTGGCATAGGAATATTAAGGGGTCCAAGACTGGAAATGTCAAATTTCTCCGATAACATTAGATGTATCGAAAATCTGTTCGTAATCAATCAATCAATCAATCAATCAATCAATCAATCAATGATCTGCATTCAGGTAAGTCGCCCAGGTGGCAGATTCCATATCTGTTGTTTACATAGTATTTTCTTAAATAATTGCAAGAATTCGCCACCTGATGATGAAGCGAAGTCTCTGAAACGTGTTGTGGAGTAAAACATTTTATAAAAATTGTGACTGGTAACACTCTTAATTATTCATACAGTATTAATTCACAGTCACGGACAAGGCCTGCATAAAATTATGGTTAGGTTTAAGAAACGGTACAATTTTACCGTACCCCGTACGATATTATTAATAATTTGTTTTCCACGAATGTAGATTTTTGTCATGTCCATCAACAGCAAGGATCGCTGACTTGGAAATATTGTTCAGTTGTCACAGTAACGAAGCTACTGGCGGTGGCGGTGATTGTTCTTATAAGTTACAAAATGCGTGTTCATTAGAGCCTACTCATCAGGAAGATGACCATCCAAATGGGAAGAAAAATACGAAGGAACGATCACTCGAGGAATGAAGGAAAGGGTGAGGGGGACGGGGTTGAAATCCTATGCTCCAATGCCTTAATATCGCTGAACTAGAAGAAAACAAAATGCGAAGTACCACAACGTCCTAAGCCCCTGAAACTTATCAACAATAAGATTACACTGGCTACTGTTGTTCGTTGAGGTGCGCTCTGTTTTTTATTCAGCCACTCATCTCCGCTAGATTTCATTCATTACTCCTGCAATTTCAGAAAATTAACGCGTCCACGAAGGGCACGCAACAGTTAGTCCATCTATAAAAATCAACCCCACCTACAGTCTGACTTGCCCTGTCCTGAGAATGGTTTACTGTAGTTTCCCATTTTAATTTCCAGGCAAATGCCGGGGTAGTTCCTATTCATTGGCCACAACCGATTCTCTCAACCCCCTTACCCAATTTCATTCATCATCTTTCGTTTCATCTTCATTAGTTCCTCAACTGAGGTTGGTGACAGGAAGGGCATCCGGCCGTAAAATCATACCATATACATTAATCTCACTTCATCCCTGACCCTGTAGCCTATCAGGAAACGGGATTAAGGGGTAGAGATTCATTATTATTATTATTATTATTATTATTATTATTATTATTATTATTATTATTATTATTAGAGCCCGGATGTTTATGCATTGATAGGTTAGAATGCAAACTTACTGAAGCGAGTAGCAGTAATATAGTCTACCTTCACAGCGACTATGCTTTGGGGTTTGTATAAGCATTAGGGGTACGGCCCATCAGAACCCCCATAATTTCTGTTACTCTTGCTACATTATGGAATAGCGGGTGGCCGACATTTCCTACAATCTAACCTGTTTACTGCATAAAAATCCGGGCTTTAGTAGTAGTAGTAGTAGTAGTAGTAGTAGTAGTAGTAGTAGTAGTAGTAGTAGTAGTAGTAGTAGTAGTAGTAGTAGTAGTAGTAGTAGTAGTAGTAGTAGTAGTAGTAGTAGTAGTAGTAGTAGTAGTAGTAGTAGTAGTAGTAGTAGTAGTAGTAGTAGTAGTAGTAGTAGTAGTAGTAGTAGTAGTAGTAGTAGTAGTAGTAGTAGTAGTAGTAGTAGTAGTAGTAGTAGTAGTAGTAGTAGTAGTAGTAGTAGTAGTAGTAGTAGTAGTAGTAGTAGTAGTAGTAGTAGTAGTAGTAGTAGTAGTAGTAGTAGTAGTAGTAGTAGTAGTAGTAGTAGTAGTAGTAGTAGTAGTAGTAGTAGTAGTAGTAGTAGTAGTAGTAGTAGTAGTAGTAGTAGTAGTAGTAGTAGTAGTAGTAGTAGTAGTAGTAGTAGTAGTAGTAGTAGTAGTAGTAGTAGTAGTAGTAGTAGTAGTAGTAGTAGTAGTATCTAACTGTTTAATGTCGCTCTAACAGGGATGATCAGGTTGGATTCACGGCCTTGAAGCAATCATCACGTTGAGTACCAAGAGCTGTGCAATGGTGCAAATTGACTAGTACGTTCCGACGCTGAGGCAGACTGTGTTGTTGATATTAGAGCACATAACGAAATACAGACAGGTACTCCGCGCGATTCGTATTATATTATATTATATTATATTATATTATATTATATTATATTATATTATATTATATTATATTATATTATATTATATTATATTATATTATATTATATTATATTATATTATATTATATTATATTATATTATATTCCGAGCTTCCAACCTGGTCAACCCTGCAAGCACATACATATCTTCGGTGACGATGGGAAGAAAAGGGGTTGGACTGAAAAGATAGCGGCTATGGCCTTAATTATGGTTCAGTGACGTTACAGACCCATCATTTGGAAGTTAAAGTTGTCATCACATTTCCGGACAGGGTATGGTGGACCACCTATTCATCTCCTGAATGCAAACTTACAGCTAAACGATTCAGAGCGCTTAGTAGTCGTGACTAAAATACGTGATCCCTGGATATTTGGGCACTGTTTCTTACTGTATTATTTAAAAAACGAGATTTCTACTTTCGGAGGTGCACACGGCCTTGAGGTTCACTCAGCCTACACCAAAAATGAGTATTAGGTTAATTCCTTGGGTGCAAAGGCGGCCCGGCGTGGAGCTAATCCCACCAAGTCCCGAGGTTCCGGATATTGGAAGCCTTTACCTTCCACCCTTCCCAGGGCCTTCATAGCCTATACGGTGATGACTTTGCTTCTTGTTTTTCTTTCTTTTCTTTTTTCCTTTTGCTGTATGACAATGCACGATCACTTATTGCTGCTGGTGGTGGTGATAACTGTTTTCTTTTTTTCTAGTGGTTTACGTCGCACTAACACGAGGGAATGGGAAATGGCTAGAGTTGGGAAGATAACGAGCGTGTCCTTAACTGAGATGCAGTCTCAACATTTTCCTGGCATGAAAATTAGAAACCACGGGAATCTTCAGAGCTGTCGACGGTGCGATTCGAACCAATCATCTCTCCAACGCAAGCTCACAGCTACGTTACCCGGACCTCGTGACAACTAGATCGGTAATTATTGTTTTAAGGGGAGTTACAACTAGGCTACCATTCCTTCCCAGCGCATTGCTCTGGTGACACAACACTATCCTGCTATGTCACCTTGTCATTATTTTCCCTATACCAGTTGGACAGAATGCGGGAACAAAGGTGTCAAAGATATTGTAGCTTTAGAAAAGACAGTAAGAAATGAGCTGAAAGACATACCGGAAACAGCTTTATCAGCCTGCTTTCAAAATCTTCCGATACGTTGGCAGCAGTATATCGTTTGCGGAGGAAACCAGTAGCGGTTCGCGAGTTGAAGCAGGGAGTCTGCGACAACCCCCCACCCCGCGCAAAATAAATAAATAAATAAATAAATAAATAAATAAATAAATAAATAAATAAATAAATAAATAAATAAATAAATAAATAAATAAATAAATAAATAAATAAATAAATAAATAAATAAATAAATAAATAAATAAATAAATAAATAAATAAATAAATAAATAAATAAATAAATAAATATTGAATTCACGTAAATAAAAACCAACCTAAGATAGTTTAAAGTTGTTTGAAATTATATTTTAAACAGTATGCAAGTCAAGTCCAATATTCCACGTCCATGTTGTCATATAGTAAGATACTAATTAAATATGAAATATTTTTTAACGTCACAGAGCAATAGCTAATTTTAACAAATACTTGTGAACACATAATTCGCCCTCCTACTTGAAAGAGAATCATGGAATTCATGTACTGGGGGTAGAATGAGATATTTGTAACGAGAAACACACAGGCATTATTTTAATTGTATCATTACTTCCTTTTCGGCTGTGTCAGTGAACCAGACTTCTGAAGAAGGCTACAATGAGCTTCTGAATCTGAAAATAGAGATGCACTTCGATTTGAAACTTGCTGTAGTCAAGCATAAATTCTTTTTGGTTGTCAAGGCAACCAACCGTAAACATACAACTCCATCGCGGTTGTAGAAAAAGTAAGCAGGAAGTTCTAAGAATACAATACTCTCCTCCTATCAGTATCCCCGCCAGCCTTAGAGGTTCCCACTGAACATAATGCGGAACGAAAAATGCTAAGTTTTAACATATTTCTAATACAGATATTTGGACAGTGGAATAAAAAGTTTAAAAATAATGTGGAACCAAATTTTGTACTTAAATATTTATAATTAGGTGAAGTGGCACTTCATTAGCTGCACTCCAGTGGCCGCCACTGTAGGAAACTACTTTAAAAGGGACAAGGTCCATAATCGTAAGTTGAGTACTTTATTGCTCATAGTGTCGTACTGAGATGTTATGGCAAAGCTTTTGCGTAGTATGTGATATTCTGAGTGTTTTCTACAATACAATTACTGGAATTCGTTCAGACACGAGTTGTTAGTGATAGTAATGGTGGCCACTTGTTCGATCCTTCGAAGAATTAAAATATCGGTTAAATAAATTGAAGGGTCATTAAAGGTAGAAAAATACCCGATCATACTCTGACCATCTATGACTTTATAGCAACAGACCACTTAAAACAAAAACAATCCAGTCGCTAGCTTAAAACTCAATCAAGAATTAGCACTCAAGGCCTCAGTAGGCCAGTAGGCTAAATTTCACACGGTCCAGGCCCTTCCTGAACCAACGAAACGGCGCTGAGAGGAAAATATAAGGCATCCAAGACCATGTGAGTTAGAACAAGAATTCACCAAAAGAGGTTTTATAGGAAGGTAAAAGAGAAGCCTTAGACAAGTGAAATAATGCCAGATTAAGCAGGTAACCTGTAGTCATCACGCTACACTGAACAGTTATGAATGAGTCCCTGGTGGGGACTGCTTCTTTAAAACGTTCCAGTAAATCTACAACCACACGGTTTCTCTTCCATCTTGTAGACAAAATAGAATGTTATAACTGACAGGCAAGCAGCCTAAATAGCGTCAAAGCAAAGTGCCTGCACACGATAGCTGAGGCCATACGAATATTACCTTGATCATTGGAGGCAGATCACTAAGTGAAAAAGAAAGGGAAATCCTTAGGAAAATCTGCGACCCAATATGCATAGAAGGAGTGTGGATGAAAAGTAGGTCTCCTGAATTATACCAGCATTCTGATAACATATAAGACATTATAAGAAAAAGACGACTGAAATTGTATGGCCATATTCATAGAATGGACTGTGAAAGACTTATTAAAAATACATTTAATTATGCTTCCTTACTAAAAGTTAAAAGCCTCCGTGGCTCAGACGGCAGCGTGTCGGCCTCTCACCACTGGACACCGTGGTACAAATCCCGGTCACACCATGTGAGATTTGTGCTCGACAAAACGGAGGTGGAACAGGTTTTTCTCTGGGTACTCCGGTTTTCCCTGTCATCTTTCATTCCAGCAACACTCTCCGTTCTCATTTCATAACATCTAACAGTCATTAATAAATCACCTTGGGAGTGGCGACCCCATTGTAATAATAGCCTATATATGGTTCATTCATTTCATCCCTGACCCGGTCAAGGACTGGAAAACAGGTTATGTAGGTTTTCATTTTCATTTTCACTAAAAGTTAAGTCTACCTCCGTAGCGTAAAGGTTAGTGTTATTAGCTGCCGTGTTTGGGGGTCCGGGTTCGATTCGCGGTAATGCCAGAAATTTAAGAATGGCAGGAGTGCTGGTATGTGGCGCTGAAATGGTACATGCAGCTCACCCTCATTGGAGCTGTACCTGAAAAGAGCTGCACCACCTCAGGATGAGACATGAGTTTACTTTACTAAAGGTCAAGAAAAACTGGATAATCGAAATTGGATAAGACCTTCAAGAAATCAGCATAACAGGTAAAATTATATGGGACAAGCCTAGCTTTAGAATGTTGGTGAACAAACATTATTTTTCTGAAAACCCCACGATGAAAACCACTACTGCATGAATGGAAGAAAAACAGCGAGAGGATGAACAAATTCTGGGAAGAGAAGAAAGTAAATTCATCTAATGAATCTCTTGCTTTCAAACACTATTAAATTCCATTCGACAGATCTGAATTCGAACTGACTACAATGCGCAGAAGAAACGATCGTCAAACCATGCGGCAGACTTTGTGATTAGTGTTGGTGGTTTATGTCGAGCCTTTAACATGTTTTAGAGAGATAAGTCTGCGACACAGATCAACAATTTGAGTGACGATGGTACCACCTGACGTCAACACCGTCCCATGGATAATTTCATTGCGCATAATGTGAATTTGTTTCGTGAGTATGGAGAAAGTGTGTACAAATTGCTATCCTTCAATCGAGGAAAATTCACCACAACTGGTATCAGGATATGAACCAGTGTGCTGCAGGAGCTCTCAGTCTAGCGATTGCCCTCCGACAGAAGTAGTCTACAGCCTACCTACACAGATCCGAAATATACACTGGACTGCTATGATGATTTGAGAATACACAATAAATTAGGTCCTCTGACGTTCGCGAAAGTTGGCGAGTCTTAAGTAGAACGTTCTGTGACATAGATCCGTGTTTACCAAACACTTTGTTAGCGAGTGCCACATAGTAAATTTCTTGGAACCTCATGATCTCATCATGCTGCCCTACCCATAGTAGTACTTTTCTAGACAAATTTTCTATGACAAGCTACACCATGCGATATTGACCC
Source organism: Anabrus simplex (assembly GCF_040414725.1). Classification (NCBI taxonomy): domain Eukaryota; kingdom Metazoa; phylum Arthropoda; class Insecta; order Orthoptera; family Tettigoniidae; genus Anabrus; species Anabrus simplex. The sequence goes on from NC_090271.1 coordinate 167,780,052, forward strand.
AGGAATCATTAGTCAATAGAGAAGGGATAGAATTCTGGTTATGCCAAATTCCAGCACCGTTCCTGAGACTTTTGTTTCCAGGATTCGTCTACTGTGTTGGAAAACACTGTGATCGTATCTTTATTTCCAGCTCACCGACACTCCATAATTCTAGACTTAAGTAATTAGTGACATATATACGACATTTACACACCCTAAGCACGCATGATTGATGCCTGTAGGATACTAGCGCTCTAAATGAAGCGGCAGATATAATAAAAACAACTTTAAATCCAATATCCTCTAAATTTCTGTACTGTACCGCAATTGAGTGACTAGGTGATTTGGTACCTTAAAGAACCCTTTTTCGGAGATAAATTCTGGTACTCCAATGTCTCTTAAAATATTGGGTGGTTACTGTTAAACTTTTTCTGTTTAACCTACTCTGGACAAGACGTTATTCATAATATGCATACCAAAGTCGGTAGGAAGAATGTAAAGATTATGGGCTACAAGATTTGTTTGGTTCACTGTACCTGAAAGAACAGGTTTATCACCTGCGCCGATCTGAAAAGAAACACGTCAATAAAAGTATCAGACATACCAAACGAGTTGCTTCGTACAGCCGAGCAACAAGCTTTCAGAGTGTCCTGGTCACAGGTGAATACCATTCCGAGCATACTGTGAGGTTTAATTGACGCTATGTTAAAAAATAAATAAAAAACAGTGTTTCATTAGAATGGCTTAATCATTGTTTCTCCTCCCTTGGCAATGTTCATGTTAAGTTTTCTGTTCATACTATCGCTCGTTAGGTAGGGAAAGTTTAATTGTAACTACCCGGTATATGACAGCCGAAGGGATATTAAACATTATTATTATTATTATTATTATTATTATTATTATTATTATTATTATTATTATTATTATTATTATTATTATTATTATTATTATTATTATTGACGACCTGGAAAATGTTGAAAGACGTATCCTCCGGAAAATTCATGGGCTATGAGTGCTACCGGATGGAACCTACCGACTAAAAGCGAACTCTGAACTGTACCAATAGTTGGAAACGGCTGACACTAGCACGCGACGCAGGCGGCTAAAGTTTTACGGGTACCTTCTGAGAATGGACAACGAGCAGGCTTACGAAGAAGATCGTCTCACTCATCAAAAGCTACAAGCTTGTGGCTAAATGAAGTAAAAAGAGACTTAGCAGCTGGGATTTCTGGCACTGATGTCTTAGACCGCCCTATTTTGTAAATTGGTTAATTCGTGGTCTCCTCTACCAAAGGTTGTTAAATCTCGCAAACCTCTTTCACAGGAAAGAAAGGAAAAACTAATAGCAGAACTCGAGGTAATGGGAACGAAAGTAAGTATCCAAAAATAATTAGTCATAAGTGCTCCCTAGTGGGCTTAAATCACTAATAATTAAATAAATAAATATTACTATTGGTATTATTTGTCTTTCTTTGCTGGATACTGGTCGCTTAAGTGCGGCCAGTATCCAGTATTCGGGAGATAGTAGGTTCGAACCCCACTATCGGCAGCCCTGAAGATGGTTTTCCGTGGTTTCCCATTTTCACACCAGGCGAATGCTGGGGCTGTACCTTAATTAAGGCCACGGCCGCTTCCTTCCCACTCCTAGCCATTTCCTGTCCCATCGTCGCCATAAGACCTATCTGTGTCGGTGCGACGTAAAGCAACTAGCAAAAAAAAAAAATTCTTTCTTTGCACACCTGGTGTGAAAATGGAAAACCACGAAAAACCATCTTCAGGGCTGCCGATAGTGGGGTTCGAATCCACTATCTCCCGGATGCAAGCTCACAGGTGCGTGCCCGTAACCGCACGGCCAACTCGCCCGGTTGTATTATTATTAATATTAGTAGTACTATTAATATTATTACTGGTATCTATTTAGGGGGCTGTCTAGCCGATTCAGTCGAAAGGACGTCGATTCGATTTCCCGTCAAGAAGTTGAGGAGGCAAATGGCCTAGAGGTTTACTCAGCCTATACCAGACATGAGTGCCGGTTAATTCCTGGGGCAAAGATTGCAGGCGTTAAGCTATCCCACTGTCTTAAGTACCGAGGATACAGATGGTGGAAGCGTTACCTTCCGCTTCTCCAAGAGCCTTCAGGCTTGCTTAGTGGTTTTTATAATTTACGTTGACAGTAAATGACTTGCATTGAAATGAATCTTTGACGTTCATATAAAGAATCACAATGAGGAAGCCTTTAAAAGAGGGCTTATATGTTACACTCATACAAATACAGTAGAGACAATACGCGACACTCAGCGAGATATCGAGGGACAGCTATTAGAGCTCTCTCTAGTGGGTAGACCTGAGAACTACTGATTCTGTCATAAGAGAACGTGTATTTGTGGGTGAAGTTTTTGGTGTTATTTATGCATTTCCAGTGAGTTGACATAATTAAATAGTAGCGTGTGTCATTCCTTCATATCTCCTCTCAACATGAGGAGAAAGGTATGTGCTGTGTTTGGCTGCAATGACTATGAAGTAGAGAAGAATCCGCGGCCTTTCTTTCGCCTCCCTCGTGACAAGAAAATGTAAGTAATATTGTGTTTGCATATATATTCATCCAGTGACAAAGAGAATTTTATAGTACTTCATAATCTTCTGACCTGTTCGACCCATATTTTAACTGGCTTAAAATATAATACGCATATTTTATTGTATAGTGCAGCAGTTAACCTTCAATACCGATGTGTTGTTGTAGGTGTGATATGTGGGTTTTGAAATGTCACAGAAGTGATTTGGTTAAGGTGTACAAGAAAGGAGGGACGTTACGCTTATATAAGAATTATAAGATTTGTTCAGATCATTTCCAGGCCAGCGACTTCAGAAATCCTCGACTATACAGCCAAGGGTATGTTACCTCTTTACTGTAATTGTACGTAAATATTCCTCAAAGCATCACTATCGACAACATTTTCATACTTTTCTTTCTTTTATCCCTCTTCTCAAATTAAAACCGGAATTTTATAGATTTCCTTTCTGTTAGTAGGCTTCATGTTAAGAGGAAAATTGTGCCGATATTTTTAATGACAAGTGTCTTAATGTCATGATACAATGTTTTTTAAATGAGAAAAAAGACAAATCTAACCGTAAAAGTTCAGGGAGGAATGCTAAAGCAAAAAAAGTAATGCATAAATGAAAGATCAAGCCACTTCACAGCAGTCCATTTCACATCTTGTTTATACGTCTAATTTCAGTCTTTAAATAATAACCTTCTAAATAATTCTTCATTCATTTATCCAGAATTGTTTTAGCAACTTCGAAGTTAATATCTCAATAATACTTTCTTTCTAGATGTAATTTATTTATCCATTTTCGTATATGCATTTCCATTGATATTTGAATTTAGCGCGACTTTTCAGGTCAAGTCACTAGGAACGCCACCGTCGATTTGTCTCCCATTTTAACAAGGCTAAATCCGTAAGTGTCGCGTATTTTCTCTTCTGTATTTGACTCATACAATCAACTGAAATAAAAATTGCAACGCACTAATTGGTGGATTTAATGTTTTAATTTCATTAGTCAATACTAATACATTTGACATCTTTCTCCTCCTCCTATGCTTTTCTTTATCATTCTTTCCTTTATTATTTTCAAATATATTTTATTCTTCACTCATTCGCTGAATATATCCAAACGCTTTCTCCATACGACCACACGACACTTCATCAGGCTTCTGGGCCGAGCAGCGGACGCTTGGTAGTCTGTGACCGTTCAGGGCTGTTACGTGATAGGTTTTGGTTTGGTTTACCTCATCATAGTTTCTTTTCCATATTAACTTCTCCTGATTCATTTTTTCTCTAGGCTGTGTCTTTATATCTTACCCTAATTTCTACAAAATTACTTTCAGATATTAAATGAATAAAATGTCCGGTGAAAATTGTGGAATTCTCAATTGTCACAGTGGTGGTGGTGGTTGTGGACAGAGATGTTAAGATGGTTCTGTGTATTGTACTTCGAGTCTCGAGAATAAATTCTTAAATACCAGGCTGAATGGTTGACACGGTAAATCGCTAGCCTTCTGTACCCAGGTTTGCGGGTTCGATCCTGGTTCAGTCCAGTAGTATTTAAAGGTGCTCAAATTCGTCTTATAGCGATGATGATATGAAAGGGCTAAGAATGGGAAGGAAGAGGCCGTGGTCTTAATTAAGGTACAGGCCCAGCATTTGCCTGGTGTGAAAATGGGAAACCACGGAAAACAATCTTCAGGGCTGCCGACAGTAGGGTTCGAACCCACTATCTCCCGAATGCAAGCTTACTGCTGCGCGACCCTAACCACACGGCCAACTCACTTGGTTGTAAAAATAAAAAACCCTACTATTTTGGTATATTCATAAGCGTACGTACTAGTGAAATAGGTTTGAAGAGCGTAAACTTATGTTCGTGGTGTTAAGATCTCATGTTCGGTATAAGTACTTGACGTAACTTTAAAATAGAACTATCGGTATATTTCTACAGTGCGTATTGTTTCGTGGTGATGTGACCGTCAGACCCCTTTGTTATTTCCTGGAAGGGATGAGTGAGTCAGGCTGGAGAGCTACCGGTCAGCCTGAGGGCAAGTGACCACCTCGGCTTCTATTGTCTGTTTCGTCTGATGTCCCCGTGAATATTCTGAAAAGCGAAACTAGAACAGTCGTATTCTAGCCACACCGTGAAGATGCTAGTACTTCATCACCAGACATATAAAGGCAGGCTCGCCGCAAACAGGAGTTGTTGGCGTTATGTTGTGTTACCGTCTTGTCAAGTGATGCAGTGTGTAGTTTATTGTATAGAGCAGTCTCGTGAGTTGACTGGGTTAGTTATCAGTCATGTTTGCAGTCGAGCCAAGTGCACCGTCGTCGTGCGTTGTGATAGCCAACGGGCGAGCATTCGAACCTGACTAATTGGAACTGCTGTGTGAAATGACTGTAGTGCGTGCAAAGCGATACGAAAGTTAAAGTTGAAACCTGCCAATCAAGGTTGCGGAAGGATCGCCCGTTCCAGATAAAGACTGCCAGCTGAAGACCCACTGCGAGGACAAGAGGCTTTTGTAAATAGTAATTAACTGAGTGTTGCCATTCATTGTGGAGTATAATTGTGTGTATATTTACATATCTCTGTGAACGTGTACTGATTGGGTTATCCTAAATTAAATATAAAACAGCCACTGTTTTATTCGTAACGATTTGCAAGGCCATTCTACGTCATCATCAGCCATCCGAGCCATTGTAAAGTTGTTAGTTTTCCTTTTTTTACATATTTTTTAAATTTTTACAATTTGCTTTTCGGCGCACCGACACGGATAAGTCTTACGGCGACGATAGGAGTATAATTTGTTGTTCAATTGCAAGAATCTTCCGGCTAGCTTTTATTTGCTATTACTAACAAAAACCCGTTTTCATTCCTCCTCTGAAGGGGGAGGCGGACCTCTCAGACAGTAATGCCGTCTCTCAGGCTGGGAGATTTGTTACAGTGAAGGAGATGCAGGGAGAAGGTGAGGGAGTTGACGGCCGTGGCCTGAACTTGGAACTCTCCCGGCATTCGCCTTAGTGCAGGAGAATGGAAAACCACGGAAAACCATTCTCAGGACAGCCGACGGTTGGGGCCAGCCCTGTCCCGTCTCCCGAATGCAGAGGCGTAGAGCCACGGTAGAGCCGTGGCCACCCCTTCTCTACTCGGTTGGCCGGACGGAGTGCAGAGCTGTTGGGCCAAGGACCAGCCGTGGCCATGTGTGGGCAGAGACCCACTCTGCATCCACCGATTTTGATTTGCCCCGCAAGATATAGGTAATCCTCAACAGAGCGCATACTAACCATGGGAGATGCGGATCAATGATGTTTAAGCGGGGTATGAGACCTTCTCCAGCCTGTGACTGTGATGCAGTTAAGCAGGGCATTCATTGGATCAACACAGGACTTCGTGAAGGCTTCCACTGGGGCCATACGATGGCTAGAAATGTTAGATCTAATTCTTTGAACACCCTTGTACTTGCATGATTGTTTCAGCTGTTATAATGTGTATATTTTATAGTTATAATGTATATTAGTGCTTACTGGTATGTATGTTGTCTTGTGTACTGTACGATACGCTGCTGTTAATCATAATAATAATAACTCCGAGCCGCCAAACTATTTTTTAGCAACTAATTGAAGACCTCCCCGAAATAAGGATGTAACCAACAAATTTTTGAAAAGTGAGATTTCAGTGGTGTATCATCACGCTTCTATGCTATGGTGTCATCTTATGTCTTACATTTGAACTTCAAACTGGTTTTGAGCCAGCAGAGCTTTGTCCACCGTGGTAAATGCCGTGTGGCCCCCGGAGAGGCCTGGTGCAGGTCTTTCGATTTGACTCCCGTAGACGACCTGCGCGTCCTGATGAGGATGGCATTATGATGAAGACGGCACATACACTCAGTCCCCGTGCCAGGAGAATTAACCACTTATGGTTAAAATTCCCGACGCTGTCGGGAATTGCACCCGGGACCCCTGTGACAAAAGGCCAGCATGCTAACGATTTAGCCATGGAGCCGTGGTGTAAGGATGGAACATCAGTGAAGATGGTGGACTGTATTAGTTAATCACCAGGTGTAACAGATCGTTTAAATAAATTCCATAGACTAAATCACATCTATATTTTGAAAGATTTTCGTGGCATTTTCATTGTTATTGTTGTTACTTTTATTATTACACTAATATAATTTGCTATAATTTGTGTTCCAAGTACATGCACACGATTTCTGTTAAACACGAGTATAAGACATACTTGCAGATTATTTTCCATCGTGTCACTTCCAATTCACACATTATTTGTAAAACCTTAAATTATAACAATAAAATATGGATTTTAATCGATGACTCATTTGTACACTTGCATATGTAACTGGTTCAAGTAGTGATACCATGAAATGAACCCCTCTCCTGAAAAGTTACTGATCTGTAAGTTACATCCTTATTCCGGGGAGGTCTTCAATTATATCACTACTATTGATTTTACGGCGACATGTTTATTACTATTAAACGTAGGATACGTTAAATAATTATTTCCCCAAGTTTCATTGAAATCTATCAGGTTCAACCCAATGCTCCAGCATTTCTTTAGAAATGAACGTCGGTGACAGACGGCTTTCTTTCCCCAGTACAATGCACCTTTATGGAGGAGCCTGGAGCAGATAACCTACGACCGTGGCCGCGACCTTGAACACTTCACACGAGAGACCATGACGGCGAAAGTGAGGGACCAACAGGCAGGCGGGCAATCCGAAGGAAGGCCCCATACTACCGGCCTACATTCCTAAGCGTCTTGTTCCGGCCGAGTTGGGTACCGGTTGAACAAGTAGGCCGGGCCGCCTATTGCGTCATCAGGCCCACTTATACCGTACAGTCGCAGTCACGAACAACTGAACACAACAATCAATGAACCAAGACTTCAACATAATGCTCTATACATTTTGAAAATGAAACCTGCCGATAAGGAATACATACGGATAGAGCCCAGAGCAGAATTTAGCGCCATTACAACATCATTACGACAGGAAGTGTGCAGAAGAGAGGGTGACCCTTGAATATGATTGAATATGACTATTCGAGGTTTTGGTTGCTATTTTACTACATTTGAACGGTAGCTGTCAAATCTCAAGGTTACAAGATAGAACTCGGCACAGCTGAGTGGCATTTAAACTTAAATACGACGGCCCCGTATGAGTAAATTTGCTGGCACAACTCATATTCAGAACAAAATTCCAGCAACGTCGCTTTTCTTCAAATCATTATTAACTGAGGGAACATTAGCATGTAATTATTATTAGTATTGTAAATTAAGGAAGACTTCTAAATTTTGTTTTAGACATTATTGTTTCATGTTCCACTATCTACCATACATTAATTTATAGTTTACAAAAAACGCGGAGGCACCGGAATTTTGTCTCGCAGGAATTCTTCCACATGCCGGTAAATCTACCAATTTCTCTACTGAACAACTCAGCTCTGTGTATAAGTGTACAGTTGCGAGATTTTCTGATCACTAAGGGACACCTCCAGATACGTCCCTTATTTTCAGAATTAAATTAGGGAGACTTGCTATATATTTCCTCGTTGTTCACCCAGGCATAGGTCCGTTAAAGATTCTCTATTTTTGAATCGCCACCATCTCATTTTTCTTATACTACTTCTGTGTGTGTGTGTGTGTGTGTGTGTGTGTGTGTGTGTGTGTGTGTGTGTGTGTGTGTCTAAAGCTCAGTTTGCAAGCCTCTGTGCATTAAAAACATTAGAAACTGTGTATAATCATCGTCACTCTGCTCTCCCTCTGCTTCTCTTACCCTCTATTACAGAGTCTATTATTCATCTGAGTAACCTAGGTATCCTGCTCCATTCGTCTAGTATGACCCCCAGCGTCGCAGCCTGTTTTAGACCAACTTCATTCATCGAGTTCATTCCTAACCTATGTTTCCTCATTCCGATTATCCTCCTGTCATTACTCCCACGTGTTTGTACAAGCAATGATTTTCACTGCTTTCGTATCTGTTACTTCCAACTTATGAGTAATATATAACCTGAGTTCATCCAGCTTTCACATCTGTATAGCAGAATCGGTCTGAAAACAGAATGATTTGAAGACGGTTTCGTCGAGAGGTCACTTCTTTCTTCCAGAAGAGCATCGATTGCAACTGAGAGCTCACTGCATTAGCTTTGCTAGACCTCGATGCATTTCAATAATAATAATAATAATAATAATAATAATAATAATAATAATAATAATAATAATAATAATAATAATAATAATAATAATAATAATAATGCCTGTTAGGTCATTAGCCTCGAGGCTGATTGGATCATCACCAGAGTTTATATGGTTATACGTGGTGGTGGTGATGGTACAATTGGGCAACCATCCACTCTTAACACTAATCAGAAAAAGTAAAAAAAGTAAGTTCCGATCTTTTAAAGAATAAAGGTATCGGCAATAGAAGGGAAAGGGCCACGAAGGCCATAAAAATGAAGGACATCTTAGGTCCAGCAAACCTGATATCGCCGGGGTCGGAAAAGAACACACGTTGACCAAGGGAGATCCGACAGGAGTGATCGAGGAGCGTGGCACAACTAAACTAAAGCAATGGCAGGCTCAGAAAGAAAACTGTTGTTGCCGACCCACAGTCCCAAGACCAGAGCCCCTTGTACGCCTTTTAGTCCATAATATATATAATATAATTATATGTATATATATAATATACCAACCTCACCCACAGGGGTTACTGCTATAGAGAAAACGCAAAAACAAAAACAAAAAAAGATGGAGGGGCCAAAATGAGGCGTACTAGGCAAGATGCTGAGTGAGGTAGTTCACCATTGCTTTCATCACTGAGACAGAAAGTGCTATCGCTGCACATCGGACCCTATGGGTAACACCTTTCATAACACTGAGATGCACTAGTCCTGATCCGAATGTCATTATTGAACACCACCCACACCTCATCAACTTCCATACTGTCACAGCCTTGGTTGAGACTGGGACTTCGGGGAAGCTACACTTTGTTCTGGCCTGTGCCAAGAGACAGATACAAAAGTGCAGTATTCCATATGAAATGGTGTATGGCTTTTAGTGCCGGAAGTGTCCGAAGATAAGTTCGGCTCGCCAGGTGCAGGTCTTTTGATTTGACTCCCGTAGGCGACCCGCACGTCGTGATGAGGATGGAATGATGATGAAAACGACACATACACCCAGCCCCAGTGCCAACGAAATTAACCAATGATGGTTAAAATTCGCGACCCTGCCTGGAATCGACCCCAGGACTCCTGTGAACAAAGGCCAGTAGGCTAACCATTTAGCCATCGAGCCGGACAGTATTCCATAACGAAATGGCAACAGGCGGAATAACAATAACAATACCTGGTATATTTTCTGTGTTAGTCGTCATGGATTCATGTCTCGTTAATGAGGAGCTTCTTTTAAATGCTAGACTACAACCAATACATCCTGCCCTTCGTGCGTCATTGTCAGTGATATCACCAACTTTCACCACGTTTACAGTTCTGCCGGTAACCAGGAACTCATTGGGGCGAGTGTAGGGGTCACGGATACGACATTGCTTTCACTGCCAAGGTGCTCCTTTTCATCTTTCGTCTATACCAAGAAATGGAAGTCGAGTGCAGAAGAGTGGTCGGTGTCTTATGCTTCGACTCTCGGATTCCGGATTCGATTACCGGCTGAGTCGTGGTGTCTCAATTGTAAACGATTAAGTTCCTTACCTCCGGTTCTAGGTGTTTGTGGTGTTCCCAACAGCTCGTAACTCGCAAAAATCTATCTTGTACCGCAATAACACTTCGCCACAACAGACGCCGGCCACCCCCATTGGAGGGTCTGTCTTACAAGGACTACTTACGGCTGTAATAACCACACGAAATTGTTATTGAAAGTCAAAGTGTAGCGATCTATAAAGTAGGTACAAACATGAAACATGAGGTACTTCCAAGTGCTCTGGAAAATTATAAATTGGTACCGGCACCAGAGTCCTTATGCCTACAAGATCCCTGGAACAATCGAAAATTCCGAAAACTTCCCGAGCTGAAGAGGTTCGAAAATGAGACACAGAATCAAAACATAATAAACGTTGTTTTTATCCAGTGGAATATTTTTCGAAAGATATAGGATGTATGTTTTGGAACGAAACCTGTTGCCGCTTAAAGTAATACAATTTTGAATAAATCTAGGGGAAATGTTTGAATGCATTTTGGCCCGCTCAGGCGGTAGAGCGCTGGCCTTATGAGTCCAACTCAGCAGGTTCCATCCTGGCTACCGAGAGAGTTAGCCGTGCGGTTAGAGTCGCACAGCTATGAGCTTGCATTCCGAAGATAGGGTAGTGGGTTCGAATTCCATCGTCGGCAGCCCTGAAGATGGTTTTTCCATGGCTTCCCATTTACACACCAGGAAAAAAGCTGGGGCTGTACCTTTATTAAGGCGGAGGCCGACAACTTCCCACCCTTGCGTCACACAAATGTAGAGCTTAGCCCCATAGCCGTAGCGTGTTAACATGTGCGGCCATTCTCCAAGAATGGCTGAAGAAGGTATCGTTAAAGGGGTGGGGGAGGTGGGAGGGGGGTTGAAAACCGAGACGTCGAATGCTGAACCGGAAGAAAACAGAACGTGATATCCTAAGCCAATAATAACATTACACTGACTGACTATTTCAGTTGTGTTTGTGATACGGATGAGTGAAAATATTCTGGTCCACTATTTTCGAAATAGTGGTTCAACTCCACATAAAAACCAAGGACTAGGGGAACTGCCCTGCTTATTGGCCATGGCCACTTCCAGTTCTTAGTCCAACCTGTTGTACTTCGCTTGGAACAGGAAGGGAGAACGAGGAAGTTCGATACCCCTCGGCTACGGCCAGGTGTAAGGCATCCACAAAAAATAAATTACCGAATCACTAGTGTATTGTGTACGAACTGCCTGAGATGATCAGCTATTTGACGATGGCCCATGGTTTAATCTCACCTCTGGCATGAATATTTGAACTAGATCTCGCCTGTCTTCCGCACTACGGTGACTGTAGGCAAACCTGCAACTCCAACCAAATGTGGTACACATATGACTGACTTAATTCTATCTGGAGAAAAATACCGTGGGAGTAACACACCCCAAGGGTGGAGAGGGGAGGGAGTGACATGTAAAAATAATGGACAACGACCTATATTAGTGTTGAATCCATAGTTTTTGGGGTTGCTGAGTTGAATAGTTAGTGACACTCTGGATTATATTTAAGTCCAAGTTCAGCCACATTCTGCATGGAGGTGAGAAAAGAAAATGTCCAAAATGACCGTGCTTATGTATGTTTAAATGTTCCAGCATAGTTCTCAACCAAAGTTGGTACATATATCACTTACTCTCTGGAAAAAATCTGCAGATATAAGACACCCGTATCATCCCAAGGCTGGAGGTTGGGAGGGAGTGACGTGTAATAATAATCGAAAAAGGCCAATAGTAGTGTGGAATATATACTTTTCGGTCACTGTGATGAATAGTGACTCCCCGGGTGCCATTTCAGTCTCCATCGGCATGGGTGTGAAAAGGGATGAAAAACGCCCAAAATGACAGAGATCTGGATGTACGTGTATATGTTCCAGCATAGCTCTCACCTAAACTTAGAACACATACCATTTACAATCTGGAGAAGAAACACTGTGGACTAAGGCATCCCTTTATGGGTTGCGAGGGAGTGAAATAAAAGAAATATCGAAAACGACCTATGGTAGGGTCAAATCCATACTTTTCGGGGTCGCGGAAATGAACTGTGACAATCTGGGTTGTTGTTGTTGTTTTTTGTTTTTTTTTTGCTTTACGTCGCACCGACATAGATACGTCTTATGGCGACGATGGGATAGCAAAGGCCTGGGAGGTGGAAGGAAGCGGCCGTGGCCTTGATTCAGGCACAGCCCCGGCATTTGCCTGGTACGAAAACGGGAAACCACGGAAAACCATCTTCAGGGCTGCCGACAGTGGGGTTCGAACCCACTATCTCCCGATTACTGGATACTGGCCGGACTTAAGCGACTGCAGCTATCGAGCTCGGTTGGATGCTTTTTAAGTCTAAGTTCACCCTCCATCGCTGTGGGAGGTCAGAAGGGGTGAAAAAGAAAAATGTCCAAAATTACCGAGATTAGTGTTGAATCCACAGTTTTCGGGTTCGCTGGGCTGATAGGCGACAGCCCCAATGACAGTTGAAACCTTGTACATCATATACTGTATACAGCGCGACGTGTAAATTCGTACAGTAATCACTTTATTTTTTATTTTTTGAAAACAATAAAAAATGTACCCAGGTAGAGCATGGAGCAATTTCATATCAAGACACGTTGTCTGGCCTATTATAAACGTATGCTTCGGAGCAGCACGGGTTCTCTGGTCATAATTTATTATTATTATTATTATTATTATTATTATTATTATTATTCTTCTTTCTTCGTTATGCCCGTTTACAGAGCGCGTTGGAACTTGTTAGCTTGATGATGGTTTTCCTTTCTTCTTCTCCTCCCAAAATCTCTTCATGAACTCGCTGTGCTGTTTCTTGCGTTCTTCCGTTCATTGTTTCCCTGTGGTTCTTTTAGGCTTTTCCGTGAACGTGTGCTTTGCAACCAGATTCCCAAAAGCCTTGCGATCCCTGATATCTTCTGTGATCTTCATTTCTTTTAAGTCCTGCTTTATTTCCTCAAACCAGCTTATTTTGACCTTCTTTGAATTAATTATACCAAGCAATCTTTTTACATATCTAGTGTCGTCCATTCTACAGATGTGGCCATAGAATTTCAATCGTCTCCTGCGTACGGTATCGGTGAACTTGTCGATTGCTTTGTACAAATCTACAGTTTTCCTTTTGATCCATATACCATTTACATGAACGGGGCCATATATTTTCCTCAGAATTTTTCGTTCTTGTTTTTCAATTTCATCAATTTTAGAGTGGCCTCCTAGAGATGTGTTCTCTGAGGCATACAAGGCTTCCGGAAGAACAACAGTCTTGTAATGCCGAAGTTTTGCATTTCGTGACATCACTCTTTTATTGTAGTGGTTCCATGTTATTCGGTATGCTTTCAGGAGTTTGGTGGCTCTTTCTAAATTAGTTTTCCTGTCCAATCCGGATGGTACAATGATTTCTCCTAGATATTTGAAGGAAGGGACCTGTGTGATTATTCCATAATTTGTCTGTAGTGGGGATCTTTGGATATTCTGGTGTCCATTAGCCATGATATGAGTCTTCTCATACGATATTTGGAGGCCTGTCTTTGATGCTATCTCATGCAACTTCTCTATGGCATACCTGGTTTCTTCACTAGTCTTGGTAAAGATAGCTAGGTTATCAGCAAAAGCTAGGCACTTCACGTTAATTCTTTGTCCCCGAGTACCAATGTTTATACCTTCGATTTCTTTTCCCCATTCCCTGATGACTTTGTCTAACACTAAGTTAAAAAGGATTGGGGAGAGGCCATCTCCTTATCGAACTCCTGTATGCACTTCAAAAGGCTCTGATAGTTCACCTAGAAACTTCACTTGAGATGTTGTGTCTGTGGGCGGATTAATTCTGTGGTCTTCTTGTCCACACTGAGCTTTCCTAGGATGTCTATTATTATTATTATTATTATTATTATTATTATTATTATTATTATTATTATTATTATTATTATCGTCATCTACTTTAAGTCGATAAGTAAATTCCCAGCACTGGTAATACTAGAGATCTGAAACATTCTCATCAGTTTGTAGATATCGTTTTTATATAACGTCAGGTCCTGTGTGGTGTGTTTTGCCAATAAAATGGGTCAGTGCAATCTACTTATATAAACTCTGCCCGATATATTGAAAAGACACCGGTCTGAGTATCTCAGGTGGTACAGCGCTGGCCTTCTGAGCTCAAGTTGGCAGGTTCGATTCCGCCTCAGTCCGGTGGTATTTGAAGGTGCTCAGATACGTCAGCCTCGTGCCGGTAGATTTACTGGCACGTTAAAGAACACCTGCGGGAAAACATTCCGGCACCTCGGCGTCTCCAAAAATCGTAAAAGCATTTAGTGGGATGAAAAACAAATAACATTGTTATGCATTATTGTTGAAAAAATGTTCAATCTATTTGTCGATCAGTTAATCAGCTAACTCTCAGATGAATCTGTGCAGGACTGGTCACGCCAACGGGAACGTCCCTGGAGACATTGTATTACATGGATTCGTATAATAGATTTCATGAAGCAAAGATAAAATCGTAAATTTGTAACAACAAAACTTCAAGTCACAGGTTACGCTACCGTCTATTTTTGTTAATTGCTTTACGTCGCACCGACACAGACAGGTCTTATGGCGACGATGGGACAGGAAGGGGCTAGGAGTGGAAGGAAGGGACCATGGCCTTAATTAAGGTACAGCCCCAGCATTTGTCTGGTGAAAATGGGAAACCACGGAAAACCATCTTCAGGGCTACCGACAGTGGGGTTCGAACCCACTATCTCCCGAATACTGAATAGTGGCCGCACTTAAGCGACTGCAGTTATCGAGCTTGGTCGCTACCGCCTTAACAGAATGTTAACACATTACTACTTGAAGCAGGTGATAGCGCTAATAGCGACGCCACGCGGTACATAGCGGAGGTCCCTGGAACTATGCCAGCTGCCATACGGTACCTAGCTGCGTACTACGATGTAGGGAAATCGGCAAACCTATTAAAACTAGCTTTTTTCCCCGAGGATTTCCAGGTTGTATACTTTAAAATGAGGAGCGTTGGACTGAAATCCGCTTAACTGTTTTCTCACTATTCCCATTACCGTAAACTAATTTAAAAATTATATATAAATGAGATACAGTGTGTTGTATTTAGAGGCCGATGTCCTGCTAGATCCCTGTGTGTGATTTAATTCGGTAGGGTGTGCTGAAGGGTAAGCAATCCTAAAATTAATGAATAGCTTCCAACGTAACATTTCCGCAGAATTGTTCAGTTCACACAGCCTCAAGCGGTATTCCACAAAATGCTGCTACATCTACTTTTGCCGAGGGGTAGAGGAAGCTTATTTGTAATACTTGCTGTAGGCAATGTCCCGTCATCTATTGCACTCAGTGATTTGAAACGTGCGTGCATATCGTCGGAAGTAAGTAAAACTCTTGCATGCATGCATGTTCCTTTCATTGGGCATATATTTATTTGGCCCACTCTGTATAACCTTAATACTGAAGCTAATTATTCAGAGAATGTGTAAGTTCTTATACCCATTTCTAAAGAGAAACCCGATATTTGCTAGTTAGTAATTACGAAGCACGCACATCTCTTCTAATCACGAAATTACACGTAGTGAGCCATAAATGACAGGTTCTGTCTTCATGTTTTGAGGGTACGATATATTCTACTTAATAGCAGTCCAGTGCACTTTGACTGCATAAGGTACATCTCTTACTTCCTCTTAACACCCCCTGTGGGTCCGTGGTAGAGTGTCGGCCTCCGGATCCCAAGATAGCGGGTTCAAACCCGGCAGAGGTAGTCGGATTTTTGAAGGGCGGAAAAAAGTCCATTCGACACTCCATGTCGTACGATGTCGGCATGTAAAAGATCTCTGGTGATACATTTGGTATTTACCCGACAAAATTAATTAAATCTCAGCCATAGACGCCCAAGAGAGATCCGGTTTACTCTAGGTCCGCTAGATGGCAGACAGAGTAAACCGGAACGTCGAAATTGACGAGCAGACAGCCAGATGGCGTCAAATCGAAATGTCTGCAAACGGTAGCTGAGGCCATACGATTATTATTATTATTATTATTATTATTATTATTAACACCCACGGTATCCACTGCCTGTCGTAAGAGGCGACTAATAGAGGCCCCAGCGGCTCTGAACTGTGGAGCGTGGGTTGGCGACTACGGAGCCCTCAACGGAGTCCTGGTATTGCTTTCAGTTACTTGTGCCCGGCTCCTCACGTTTATGTATCCTATTCGACCTCCCTTGATCAACTCTTATTCTTTTCCGACGCTGACGGTATTAGGTATCGAGGCCTAGGGAGTCTTTCATATTCGCGCCCTTCGTGGCCCTTGTATTTCTTTGGCCGATACCTTCATTTTTCGAAGTGTCAGATCCCTTCGATTTTCCCTTTCCTTAGTGTGTTTTTTTTTTTACAATTTGTTTTACGTCGCACCGACACAGATAGGTCTTATGGCGACGATGGGATAGGGAAGCCTAGGATTGGGAAAGAAGCGGCCGTGACCTTAATTAAGATACAAACCCAGGATTTGCCAGGTGTGAAAACGGGAAACCACGGAAAACCATCTTCAGGGCTGCCGACTGTGGGACTCGAACCCACTATCTCCCGGATGCAAGCTCACAGCTGGGCGCCCCTAACCGCACGGCCAACTCGCCCGGTCCGATTAGTGTTACATAAAGGATGGTTGCCTAGTTGTACTTCCTCTTAAAACGATAATCACCACCACCACACTTCCTCTTCTTATCGAAATTGAACTAACTCCTCATTGTCCATCATCAACATAGTTCTTTATTACCGCAAACAAATTAACTCGTTTGAAACGCCGTAATTATTTAAATACTTGAGATTAACAACATATACATTATGTTAAATATTGTAGTTTATGCGCCTTTGCTTAGCATAGGATGCAGACTAATATTGTACCTGCAATTTCACCCATCAATGATAGGTGGCCATCTTCATTACGTTTAAGGGATTGGTGGAGCACTCGGTATAATATGGTACATACAGTATTCGGTTCTTTTTGTTTTGTTTTGTTTCGTTTCGTTTCGTTTCGTTTCGTTTCGTTTCGTTTCGTTTCGTTTCGTTTCGTTTCGTTTCGTTTCGTTTCGTTTCGTTTCGTTTCGTTTCGTTTCGTTTCGTTTCGTTTCGTTTCGTTTCGTTTCGTTTCGTTTCGTTTCGTTTTGTTTTGTTTTGTTTTGTTTTGTTTTGTTTTGTTTTGTTTTTACATCGCATCGGCACAGAAATGTCTTATGGCGACGATGGGATAGGAAAGACCTAGGAATTGGAAGGAAGCGGCCGTGGCCTTAATTAAGGTACAGCCCCGTCATTTGCCTGGTGTGAAAATGGGAAACCATGGAAAACCATCTTCAGGGCTGCCGACAGTGGGGTTCGAACCCACTATCTCCCGATTACTGGATACTGGCCGCACTTAAGCGACTGCAGCTATCGAGCTCGGTACAGACAGGTCTTATGGAGACGATGGGACAGGAAAGGCCTAGGAATGGGAAGGAAGCGGCTGTGGCCTTAATTAAGGTACAGCCCCAGGATTTGCCTGGTGTGAAGATGGAAAACCACGGAAAAACATCTTCAGGGCTGCCGACGATGGGATTCGAATCCACTATCTCCCGGATGTGAGCTTACATCTGCGCGCCCCTAATCGCACGGCCAACTCGCCCGGTGGTACATATTCGAATCGTTAAAGTGATATAATTAAAAAGTAATTAATATTAAATCTATGTCCGACTCGTTGGCTGAATGGTCAGCGTACTGGCCTTCGGTTCAGAGGGTCCCGGGTTCGATTCCCGGCCGGGTCGGGGATTTTAACCTTAATTGGTTAATTCCAATGGCCCGGGGGCTGGGTGTTTGTGCTGTCCCCAACATCCCTGCAACTCACACACCACACATAACACTATCCTCCACCACAATAACACGCAGTTACCTACCCATGGCAGATGCCGCCCACCCTCATCGGAGGGTCTGCCTTACAAGGGCTGCACCCGGCTAGAAATAGCCATACGAAATTATAATTATAATTATAATTATTATTAAATCTATTGCTATTCATCTTGATTTTGTAAAAACATATTTAATTATATTTGGAATATTTGCTTTACAACATCAATTCTTATTTAAAGGAATTAATAGCTGATTAAAGGACAATTATAAGAGCACCGTAAGTGAATAGTTACCAATAAATCAATAACATTCTTTCCTAGTGGTTTAACTTCGCACTTACAAGTGCGGACTTTCCGTGACACTGGGACGGCAAAGGCGTAGGACTATGAAGGTAGCACCAGAGACTTTAATTAAGATACTGTCCCGTCATTTTCATGGTGTGAAATGTGAAACTATGACTGTTGAGTTCGAATCCACCATTTCCAGAATGTAACCTTAGTGGTAGAAACACTGACAACAATACCAGAACTGTATATTGTGCCCAGAGAACTAACTTGGAAATTACAGTAAGAACCACGGCGAGAGTCCGAAAAATCGGCGTTGTCCCAGTCCTCTCATGGCTATATAGTTAGGTAACAGATTTTGTTGTAGAGTCATCGGTTCACTGGCTGGTTTGATGCAGCCCTCCATGTCACCCTATCCTAAGCTAACATTTTCATTTCTATGTAACTACTACATATTTCATCTAGACTAACCTGTTTGTCATATTCATGTCTTGGTCTACCTCTACCGTTCTTACCGCCTACACTTTCCTTAAAAATTAACAAGTCCTGGGTGACTTAAGATGTGTCCCATCATTCTATCTCGTCTCCTGGTCAAATTTCGCGAAATCGTTCTCTTCTCACCAATTTGATTAAATATCTCTTCATTCTAGATTCGATTTACCAATCTAACCTTCGGCAATCTTCTGTAAAGCCACATTTGAAATGCTTCTAGTTTCTGAGCTAGTAATTGTCCATTTTCCACTTCTATGCAGTGCCATGCTCCAGACGCAAATCTTTAAAATCATGTTTCAACGTTCCACCTAGTTTCTAGTGACTTAAACCAAGTAACAGTATTCATCTACTTCCTATAATACTTAATTTCGTAATGTAATATTTCCTTGATCATGTAACTCCACTACTTTTGGTTTGAGTTTATTGATAATTGGTTTGCTCCGTTTCATTCAGCTGATCAACCACTGAGAGGAAGGACGAAGCAGGAGCGTGTCTGAAGAAAGTGACCGGGCTAACGGGACCGAGGATGTGGCACACATTCCCAGGGATCGCCCTCCTTCCACACATGAGACATGTCCAGAGCACCCATGTGAAGTCTCGCCTACAGCACTACTCTAAACACCTTTAGCACCTCAAGATTTACTTTCTTGATCATAGTAAGACCGTGCTGTAATAACTTGGAGTTTATTATGTGGCGGACACGGATTTTGTCGACTTTCGCGAGGTGATCTGCATACGTACACACTAAATGCTCCTTCTTCCCAAACTTTTTCATATGTATCTGGCGTTGGCACTGTGGGGGGATTACGCGGAGCTATATGGCAGAATTCCCTCTCTGATGCCAACCTTATATTCACGGATTACAACTTATAATGTACAGAGATTCAATTCTTATAAAATAATTTTATTAATAGGTCCAACTGTTCAATACCATCGTGTTGATTACAATAAAAGTTCTTTAAAACACCAGGACATGTTTCAGCCTATCTTATTTCGCCATCTTCAGCTATAAACAAAATGGATATGAACACTTTAAAAAAATGAAATATCTTTACTAAATACATGTAATAAACATATTAACACTACATATTGATTTTGCACTGAAATGAGTGTCCATTTTTTTTCGGACGTTGCTTTACTGATTTATGAGATAGAAAATGTTCTAGACATAATAATAATAATAATAATAATAATAATAATAATAATAATAATAATAATAATAATAATAATAATAATAATAATTTCAGTTTATCGAAACGAATTTATGATTAAATAAAATTTAGAAAATACCTGGAGAATAAAACAGTTAACAACATTAAGTACCTGTACCCTGATCCTTTTAAAACCTGTCAATGACGGGTGTGTGCAGCTAAACACGAATGTAATAAAATAAATGCACCCTTCTATTCAAACCCATACCGGTACGTGTTTATTTTTTAACGTACTCTTTTTACGTCTCGATGCGGTCGCTGGAACATCCAGACTCAATTTAGGTTTTGGCCGAGTATTCAAGGTCGACGTCGTTCCTATCGCCTCGTACTGGCCCTACTGAAAACTCACATGACGTCGTCGGGATTAGATTCCGGGACTCTGGGGTTGAGAACTGTGTGGCTAGACCACCGAGTCAGTGTCCCCAGCCGTTGCAACCTTTTCGTCAATAAAAAAAAAAAATGTCTTTGCTCACGAAGACCCACATGACCATACTCACATTGTATAGGACATACAGTTCACGACATCGCAAAGTACAAGTATAGCAATGTAGAGTACGTAAATTAATGAAGTAAGATCCGAGGGCAGTGAATATATCACTGCATGCTTATATTAATTTGCGTATATTTTTCAAATTATGAAAGCCCACATGATGTGTCTGCCATTACTTGTTCTGTTTTAATAAACGTTAAGACTAAAAAAATATTACATTCTTACAAGGTTACAATGCTAGTGGCTTTACGTGGTTTCCCACTTTCACACCAGGCAAATGCTGGGGCTGTACCTTAATTATGGCCACAGCCGTTATCTTCCCAATTCTAGCTCTTTCCCAACCTTCCGTGGCCGAAAACCTTCGATGTGTTACTGTGACGTTAAATAAGTAGCAAAGGGCTCACTTGATGGTGAAAGGCTTTATATTCCACTCTTGTAAGGCATTTCATGGCTCTACAGTGCTAGCTTATTTCTTTGTATGAACTATACTGTATATTGCAGTAGAGACGTGGTTACCTGTCTACTTATTCAGACGGATAACGTCAATTACGAATCACAGACCAGTGTTCACAATGGGGGATAGTTATTGCTACTAGTTCCTTACTCACCTTGATTGGCATTCTCCGAATTAGGTGAAATGCTCAGAGTTCCAGTCTGGTTTGAGGTAAGGACGAGTTCGACAGCCGTAGTGGAAGGACGTGTTCCTCCCGCTCGCTCTCTCTCTCCTTGCCAGGCGCTCTGTACTTTCCCAGTACTAGTCAGGCAGCTGTACTTGTTAGTACATCTTCGAAAGAGCATTGTCTGAGCTGAGCACTTCTCAGTGCTCGCTCTTTCTCTTTCAGAGTTTGTTACAGGAGGACCAGGATGGACAACCAGGCGGATACGATGACGACCCAGGAACGGGCGGTGGCGATCGGGCACTTGCTCCGAGATCTCTTCACCGGCATGACACCGACACCGGAGAGCAACACGGAGCCGCAGACGCTGGAACCTGTGCCGGAGACCCCGGCACCCGAGCCGGAGCTGCCACAGGAGGACCCGGAGATCGAGGTGGAGACGGAGCCTTACAGGGACGGGTGTGACCCCCCTAACGGCTTCTTCTTCTCCGAAGGCTACACCGACCCGGCGCACGAAGCGCTGCTCGTGTACTACAGGCCGGGGCGCCCTGTAACTTCTGAACGGGGCCTCGTCCTGGACAGAATGCGGCGCCCTCGCCGAGGAGGCAGGATCATCTCGACAACCATGGCCGTCGAGAGCTTCCTACCAGGAGGCCTCATCATCAGGCATCACGACCAGGAGCGGATGCGCGACGCAGAGAGGGAGCTTTCTTCTCTGTTCCAGGTCATCCGTCTACCAGGGAGGGACGGAGTGCCAGGGATGAACACCGGCGCAGTCAGGGCCGCGACGGAGACCAGGGAGACGCCGAGGAGGTTAAGGAATAGGGCGGTTAATACCGACCTAGTCCTGGCCACCCAGCCGGCGACCAGCGACGCCACCACGGAGATGGGGCATGACGCCCCTTGGCGTCGCGACTGTGCGACTTCTGTGGAGGAGGACGCCCCCTGGCGTTCTGAGGTTGCTGTCCAGGCCCAGCCTGACAGCACGTCTGTCGAGCTGCAGACCTCGATGTGCGCCCCACAGGACAGGGAACGCAGTCAAGCGTTAGCAGCGACCGACGCCGCCACCGCCAGCCAGGAGAAGGAAGAAGACGGCGACGCAGCGGAACCATCAGCTACCCTGGGGTCACCAGGCCGGGAGGAGGGCCACCAGGACGAGGCCTCTTCCCCCGCCGAGAAGCAACCCCCGGGAAGAAGAAGAAGACGACGCCGCACCAGGAAGCAGAAGGCGTCGCTGGCTCACCAGGAGAGGACCGCCAAGCCGCAACCCAGGACTGCTCCCAGGACAGCAGTCAACCGAGGAGCCAATCAGGAGAGGACCTCAGCGGGTAGCGGCAGTCAGGTGAGAGTAAAACGTCCCCCTCAGCAGCTCTTGCAGTGTTTCCGCTGTCTGAGGTGGGGCCACCGTCAAGTTAGCTGTGGACTCCAAGTGAAGTGCAACCGCTGTGGTGGTGATCACCACTACACGGCCTGCGCAACACTTAAGGAGGCGCCGGTGTGCGCCAATTGCGCGGGGGGCCACCCGGCCTCCCACCGCAGTTGCCCAGTCTACAGGGCCATGGCGCGGGCAGAGAGGAGGGAGGCCCGGCGCCATGACCCACCCCATTCCAGGAGGCCCCCGCCTCGGCGGGCTTGGCCTCATTCTCCGGGATCGGAGACTGGGTACGAGGTACCCCAAGGAGGTGGAGTCGTGCGACAGGCCCTAGTGGTACTTGACGCATGGCTCCGCAGCCGGCAAGGACCGCGCTAGTCCCAGCAGTGCCCAGACGGACTGATCCCCAGGCGATGGAATGGCGAGGAATTGGTTTATGTTTTGTGCATGTTACCTGTTCCTAACTAACACAACCTCTGGTCTTTTTCCAGCCCACATCCTTGCATGTGCTATCACAAGATGTCAGGTTTTACATGTAGGCTCTTTCTTCTTTCTGCCTATGTGGTTTTTCCCTGACCCTTCAATACCATACCTTAACACTATCCAACCAACACAAACTTTGCCGTGGTAGCGAGTCTGACTCGGAAACCGGCAGATACTCCTTGTATCACTTCCCACTCTTCCCTGCTATCTCTTTCTTCTTCTTAGAAATAATAGCATGTCGGAGGCCATGTAGATTGAGTCGTTGGTCACGCGGGGGGAGCGGGCTTCGGGGGCCCCCCCGAAGAAAAAAAAACTGGTTTGAGGTACGGCTGAATGTGGGGCGAGTCGTCTCACTCACCCGGTAGCGTGTGCGTTCGTGCTGTACGTACAGTACATAGTGGAACAATGCATTATAGAAGTGAATGGTAGGCCTACCATTTTTATAGAACATTGCGTAGGTTTATAAAGTGTAATTCGAATATTCCATTAGGATACATAGCGAGGGTAGCGAGCTTCCTGCCCCACATGCCCTATTGGAATCTACACCATCCATGTCAGATGTCTCACAAGCGGTGGTAAGTGCTATGTGTTATAACCAGACATGGGATTTATATGCTGTATAAATCACCAATATAAGCATGAAGCTATGCTGCAAAATTGGTGAAATATGCAGTAAAATATGTACTTATTTTCATGGTATTAAACAATTGTATGAAGTCTAAACGTAACATTCCTTTACTAGACACACACGATTCACCCTTACCAATAGATAAAATCATGATTATGAATAAACAACTGAATGGAAAACGAAAAAATCACACTACTTATAGCTGCAGGTTATTCCCCTAGAACAAACTACCCGTGCATAGTTCGTGAGACGTATCACTCTATCAGTGTTGACTGTTAAAACAATATGCACACTTCTCCATGATAAATGATAATTAGTAAGGTTGTAAGAATCGTCGGTAGATGCAGAGTGGGTCTGGACCCATAAGTAGCCACGGCAGGTCCGTGGTCCAACAGCTCTTCACTCTGACCGGCCAAACGAGCAGAGGAGAGGTGGCCATGGTTCTACCATGGCTCTACGCCTCTGCATTCGGGAGACGGGACAGGGCTGGACCTCACGGCTGGCCCCAGCCGTCGGCTGTCCTGAGAATGATTTTTCGTGGTTTCCATTCTCCTGCACTAAGACAAATGCCGGGACAGTTCCTGGTATAGGCCACGGCCGCCAGCCCCTTCACCCTCTCCGTGCATCTCCTTCACCATAACAAATCTCCCGGCCTGAGAAACGGCGTCCCCGTCTAAGAGGCCCGCCTCCCCTTTCAGGGCAGGAATGAAAACAATTCAGTAGTAGTAGTAGTAGTAGTAAGAAAACCGAGTAAAAACACAAACGTGAAGAAACACATGTAAATACACCTTCCTATTCAATTTACACTACACATCCTACTTTCCCTGTCCACGATTTGCTTTGCAGTACATTCCGGTACATTATCAGTACCAGCCAAATATTTGTCGTAGCCCTGATTTAATTTAAAGACATCAGATATTTCGTTTGCAAACGGAATCCGATGTTTCCTGGGATACCTTCTATCTCACGCTTCACGTTCTCCATAATGTCCAGCGAATTACCAATATCCAATCCACGTGTTTCTAGCTTCTTGATTGATTCTGGTATGATTTGGAAATTTGTCTTGATAAGTGCTAGTTTCCTTTGAACCGTTTCATTGCCGAAAGAGTTCACGGTGTCAGTTACTTTACATGTTGCGGAAGACTGCTTGTAAAACACGTTAAAATAAAGGTAGAAAACATGCACAATAAATCCAAATCCAAAGTTTGGAATGTAAGCATTAATCTCAAATACAGTATATGCAAATATGCATATTCCTATATGCACTATTAAACTTAATAATTCGTCCGATGTCTAGTTATAAGAGACTCTGACATGACCGGGGAAAGACAGCGCTCTTTCAATGACGATAAATTCGTGTATAATGCTAGCTCGCTCTGGTACCAAGCTCCAAATACCAACTAATCGGGAGTTAAGAGACAAAATCTCTCAACTCACAACGCCCTTCCTAGCCATTGTTTTCTTGAAATGGAAATGGCCTATGCCTATTAGTGCCGGGAGTGTCCGAGAACAGGTTCGGCTCGCCAGATGCAGGTCTTTTGATTTGACGCTCGTAGGCGATCTGCACGTCCTGATGAGAATGAAATGATGATGAAGACGACACATACAGTACACCCAGCCCCAGTGTGAGCGGAATTCACGAATTATGGTTAAAATTCCAGAACTCGCCGGGAATCGAACCCAGGATCCTGTGACCAAAGTCCAGCACGCTAACCATTTAGCGTCCTGAAATCAGCCAGTTATATGGGCTGATATAGCTTTGTCTGAGATTATTTTCTTTAAGACTGGTCACACCTCTCAACCATATGCAGTTCATCAGAACAGTGTTCGTTGTGTTCATTTTCCTATGTTAAAGTGTAAAGTAAAATAAACGTTAAATACGTACTTTAAATGCGTAGAAAGATCATGCAAATATATATTCCTACAATGCGGTACGGTAAGGTTCATTTTCCTTTATGGTTAACCATAGAAAAATGAACACAACAAACGTTGTTCTGATGAACTACATATCCATACGTGGCTGGGATGTGTCTTAAGGGAAATAATGGTTAGGAAGAGCATTGTGAGGTGAGAGATTTTGTCTCTCAACCCCCGTAATGTGACTAATGAAACAGTAGGAGATCCAGTAGGCAACGCACACAATATTGAAGATAACAGTGCAGACTCTTCTAGTAAATAATCGTGTGAACCAGTGCGAGTGTTAAATAGCTCAAGAGTTAATAAAACAAATTCTAATCCAGAATATCTTACTCAAAACAACAGCTATACTCCATTCTCATGCGTATTAATAAGAGTATTAATAAGCAAGTAGGATTACTTCATCCGCTGGCTTTCTGTAAGCATTTTATAGCAAATATAATAATTTGAGAAGTAATATATTCAATATAACAGCCATTGGTAGAAACCGAATCCGCATAGAACTGATATCAGATGCTCTGGCAAAAATAATTGTAGCACTCGACTTCTTCGAATCTTAAAGTCTGGAAACGTAGATACTGTACATCAGTTCTTAACTGCCCGTCAAGGTATAATAAGAAACATGGATATTTCGCTTTCGATAATTGAACTAATGGAATGTATTCAGTCAGAAATCAGGGTAGTCAACTTGAGTCGTTTTACCAGAAGAATGATAATTCAGAACAAACTGATATAGGAAGAATTCCCGGTATGCCAAGTAACTTTCAGGGAAAGCAGTTGCCAGCATACGTATCTACTACCTGACGTACCCGTGCTACGCTACGGGATTCTCAGAAAGACTGTGGTTTCTCTAACTATAGTACAGTTAACTTAGGCCATTAAAAAGAACGTCATTAGGAATGTAGGGATTACAAGCAATGTTATCATACAAAATACTCGCTCAAATGAAAAACCGCATTTATTCTCACTTTTAACGAACAGCACTATGATGCCGATCTAACAGTCCAAAGTTCCAGTGCTGGAATGGCCAGGCCGCAGGCAGCCGTGAACACTCCTCTTCCATTGTTCCGTTAAATATACACACTGCTCATTCCAATCAGTGCCTCAGGGTAGGGACTGAATAGCTCGAATGCTATGATGAACCAGTTTGTTACGTACCAGCAGTATCAGAAATGTTATGAACCAGAGGAATGGCATGCTTAAGAAGAAAGTTATCTAACTCCCCAGTTACTTCCCGCCAATATTCAGGCAGACTGTTATATTCGGTACGGCCGGGCAAGTTGGCCGTGCGGTTAGGGGCTTGCAGCTGTGAGTTTGCATCCGAGAGGTAGTGGGTTCGAAAACCACTGTCGACAGCCCTGAAGATGGTTTTCCCTGGTCTCCCATTTTCACACCAGACAAATGCCGGGGCTGTACCATAATTAACGCCAGGGCTGCTTCCTTTCCACTCCTAGCTCTTTCCTACGCCATCGTCGCCGTAATACCTATCTGTGTCGGTGCGACGTAAAGCAAATTTAAAAAAATCCCTCAGTATACAGAAGCAATGCCTTGCCTGGCAGGACCTAGTGTTTACAGTGCACTATGTCTTCTGGTATAGGCTAGAGCAATTTTGTTACTTTCATTGATCTGTCTCTGTCTTATCCTTGGCTTAGACAATATGAAAGTGACTGAGGTATAAGCGATGCTGGTAATGCCATTCCTAGTGCAGCCAGTCCCTGCTATGAATGGTGTGAAAATGTTGCTCACAGGGTCGGTTGGTGCATGCATTTCAATGGGCTTGGCAGACTCATATGTAATACTAACTTCTGACACGGTGAGGAAAGCAACGGGAAACTACCTCACTCCTCATTTCCCTAGTACGCCTCTTCAGTGATGCCTAGGCCATCTATGGCAGCTGTTGGCAGAGCTGTTGAGGATCCAACCAGCCTTAGGGCTGAAGACTGAACATACAGCAGCAATCCCATCTATCGGACATGACTGGCAACAGAAGACACAACAAACAATGGTCAATGTAAGGTTATTGTTGTTCAATGTTATGAGCTGTACTGTATTGTAGGCCTTCA
The DNA here is from genome assembly GCF_040414725.1 of Anabrus simplex. Classification (NCBI taxonomy): domain Eukaryota; kingdom Metazoa; phylum Arthropoda; class Insecta; order Orthoptera; family Tettigoniidae; genus Anabrus; species Anabrus simplex. The sequence continues at coordinate 167,807,731 of NC_090271.1, forward strand.
TATTTAGTTTTCTTTCAACTCTGTGATATTAGGGCGTCTTACGAAATTATAGCGAAGACTGTGGTTCCTTATTCCCCGACTTTTCATTATATTCTGTTTACCCATTTTCTCGGTACTTGGCGCTGATATGGACTTAGCAACAAAAATCCAAACAATTCAATTCAATTCAATTCAATTCAATTCAATTCAATTCAATTCAAACACTCAATCAATTCAATCACTACTGATCTGCATTTAGGGCAGTCGTCCAGGTGGCAGATTCCCTATCTGTTGTTTTCCTAGACTTTTCTTAAATGATTGCAAATAAATTTGAAATTTATTGAACATCTCCCTTGGTAAGTTATTCCAATCCCTAACTCCCCTTCCTATAAACGAATATTTGCCCCAATTTGTCCTCTTGAATTCCAACTTTATCTTCATATAGTGATCTTTCCTACTTTTAATGGCATCACCCAAACTTATTCGTCTACTGATGTCCTCCCACGCCATCTCTCCACTGACAGTTCGGAACATATCACTTAGTCGAGCAGCTCGTCTCCTTTCTCCCAAGTCTTCCCAGCCCAAACATTGCAACATTTTTGTAACGCTACTCTTTTGTCGGAAATCGCCCAGAACAAATCGAGCTGCTTTTCTTTGGATTTTTTCCAGTTCCTGAATCAAGTAATTCTGGTGAGGGTCCCATACACTGGAACCATACTCTAGTTGGGGTCTCACCAGAGGCAAATATGCTCTCCTTTACATCCTTACTACAACCCCTAAATACCCTCATAACCATGTGCAGAGATTTGTACTCCTTATTTACAATCATATTTATGTGATTACCCCAATGAAGATCTTTCCTTATATTAATACCTAGGTATTTACAATGATCCCCAAAGGAAGCCTTCACCCCATCAACGCAGTAATTAAAAGTGAGAGGCCTTTTCCTATTTGTGAAACTCACAACCTGACTTTTATCCCCGTTTATCATCACACCATTGTCTACTGACCATCTCACAACATTATCGAGGTCATTTTGCAGTTGCTCACAATCTTGTAACTTATTTATTACTCTGTACAGAATAACATCATCTGCGGAAAGCGTTATCTCTGATTAAACTTCTTTACACATATCATTGATATATATAAGAAAAGATAAAGCTACTCTAATTCTCTGAGTTCTATTTTCTAGAAACAGAGCCACCCATTCAGTCACTCTTTTGTCAAGTCCAATTGCACTCATTTTTGCCAGTAGTCTCCCATGATCTACCCTATCAAATGCCTTAGACAGGTCAATCGCGATACAGTCCAATTGACCTCCTGAATCCAGGATATCTGCTATATCTTGCTGGAATCCTACAAGTTGAGCTTCAGTGGAATAAGCTTTCCTAAACCCAAACTGCCTTGTATCAAACCAGTTATTAATTTCACAAACATGTCTTATATAATCAGAAAGAATGCTTTCCCAAAGCTTACATGCAATGCATGTCAAACTGACTGGCCTGTAATTTTCAGCTTTATATCTATCAACCTTTCCTTTATACTGTATACAGGGGCTACAATAGCAACTCTCCATTCATTTGGTAAAGTTACATCATGCAAACAATAATCAGACAAGTAGCCTACTTCAGATATGGTACTATATCCCAACCCATTGTCCTTAGTATATCCCCCGAAACCTTATCAATTCCAGCTGCTTTTCTAGTTTTCAACTTTTGTATCTTACTGTAAATGTCATTGCTGTCATAGGTAAATTTTAATACTTCTTTAGTATTAGTCACCTCCTCTATCTAGACATTATCCTTGTAATCAACAATCTTTACATACTGCTGACTGAATACTTCTGCCTTTTGACGATCCTCGCATACACACTCCCCTTGTTCATAATTATACCTGGAATGCCCTTCTTGGAACCTGTTTCTGCCTTAAAGTACCTATACATACTCCTCCATTTTTCACTAAAATTTGTATGGTTACCACTTATGCTTGCCATCATGTTATCCTTAGCTGACTTCTTTGCTAGATTCAATTTCCTAGTAAGTTCCTTCAATTTATCCTTACTTCCACAGCCATTTCTAACTCTATTTCTTTCCAACCTGCACCTCCTTCAAATCTCTTTACTTCCCTGTTATAATATGATGGATCTTTACCATTCCTTACCACCTTTAAAGGTACAAACCTCTTTTCACATTCCTCCACAACTGCTTTAAACCCATCCCAGATTCTGTTTACATTTTTATTTAACGTTTTCCACCGATCATAGTTACTTTTCGAAAACAGCCTCCTGCCTGCTTTATCAGCCATATGATACTACCTAATAGTCCTACTTTTAAGACTTTCATTTCTATCACATTTATTTTTAACTACGACAAAAACAGCTTCATGATCTCTAATACTATCTATTACTTCGGTTTCTCTATAGAGCTCATCTGGTTTTACCAGCACCACATCCAGGATATTCTTCCCTCAAGTTGGTTCCATCACTTCCTGAATCAGGTGCCCTTCCCATATTAACTTATTTGTCATTTGTTGGTCATGCTTCCTGTCGTTCTCATTACCTTCCCTATTGATATTTGGTAAATTGAGAATGAATATCTCTGTTATCATAGGCGGTACGGTAAAATGTATAAGACATAAATGATCGGAAATTTAATACTATATAACTTAAGTAATGTAGTATTTGTCGATAGGACCACTAATAACACAAATATTTGAGAATTAAATTTTAGGCCTTCCCCTAAACTACCATCTTTCAGCGTGAATAAGATTATTTATGGCCTAGATTGTAACAACTTATTTCCCGACTTTGAATGCCGATTTTCATTAAGATAGGACCACTAATAACATAAATATTTGAAAATTAAATTTTAGGCCTTGCACTAAACTACCATTTCTCTCAGCGTGACTAAGATGATTTATGGCCTAGATTGTAGCGAATTATTCCCAGACACTACATACCGATTTTAATTAAATTGTCTCAGCCGTTTTCTCGTGATGCGTGTACAGACAGACAGACAGACAGACAGACAGACAGAAATTACGGAAAATTAAAAAGTGCATTTCCTTGCTACTATGGGCACGATATGATCGCGTTGTTTTTGAGGTTATGTCATGAAATGTGCACTGTATATAGACATTTATATCAGTTCAGTTAATGTAAATGCCTCTAAATTAATATTATAATTTATTCTTACCTGTCTATATAAATTGTAATCTACAATTGTGAAACACGCTGTAACTTCCAGAATGGCAATAGGCACGAGAACTATTGAGAATATTCTGTACATGATAACCTATGTACGGTACTAGACACTCTAGAATTTTTACGAAGATATATTTTGTAATGTAACTTTCTAGAAGCCTGGGCAGGCACATGTATAAGGGGACGATCTTGACGGTAAAAGTTAGTTGTTCTTTAGTGGAGTTATGGTGTAGGAAGTATATATCCCGGACTGACATGCAATATTTGCAGTCTCCATATTGAAATACGCACTCATCTGGTTTTAACTGTGTTTCAAAGTTGTAACCTCCATATTGAAATGTTGGCAGTTGTTTTTAATAATGGCGTCTTTGTTGATATTCTCGAAGTGAAGTGTTTTGATACTGTGATTAAGGTTGTGTGTGTGTTAATTTGTGAATATATGTGAATAAAAATAACTGTACCAATTGACAGCATCTCGTGTGCGTCTTTGTGGATACGTTAAAGTTTCTTTCTTTAGCTGGTACTAACAAGCCAGCCTTAAGGCACGTAATCATTTAGCAACACCGCCTAGCAAAGGCCATTACAATTCCCTGGCGAAGCGATCTGATTGGCTAACTTCAACAGCTGATAGCACGACAACTCTGTGAGATAACGATTTTTAAAAAAATATATATTTCTCAGTATGACCATTCGTCTAACCATCAAATACCCGGTTCGTGTTGTTTGCGACCACCCTGTATGCTGCCCTCCGTAGACTGCTCGGGTAAGACAATCCTTGATCGTCGTTTGCATTCTGGTTTATTCTAGACTATTAATGCATGAAAGTCCTGGCCTTACAAAATCTTGGTGTGATATTCTTTTACAGGCATAAGCAAATTCCTTGTTTTTTTTTTGTTTTTTTTTTTAATTTTCAACTTCTTCAAGTCGGAATAACAACTGTGTCAAAAGAAGTTTACAATTCTCAATATAAAATAAATGTAGCTGGCTCTATGATGTACACGTGAACTGCCAATAAAGAATTTAAAAAAAATCCTCTCTTACCTACTAAGCTGTGCTGACACGAGGTTGCTGTAGGGCGCGAACTTGGCGGGGTTCTTGTACATGGCACAAACCAGCCTCTCCCGACACGCCTCGCTGTCGTAGCCAAGCTGCTTGAAGATGCTGTCCAAACGAGACAGGAGAGGCGAATAGAAAGGGTCGTAGTTGGTGAGCAACATGGAGGACGAGGGGATGTTCTGGAACACCTTGTAGTCCTGCTGTTTGTGTCGCGTATAGTAGTTCTCTGCGCGCACGGGCGACACGTAGCTCACCTTAGGAGCCGCCACTGGGCTCTGGTACCTGTAAACACAACCACAGCTAAAGTACTCGTCACGTAAAGCCGTGCAAATTTATTTATTTATTTATTTATTTATTTATTTATTTATTTATTTATTTATTTGCCCTGTGTTATATGGCGGGACTCAGGCTATGAAGCCTGCTATTCTGTCCGACCATACATACACCTACATGAAGAGTTAAATATACACTAAATTATCTACAGTTTAATATCTTAAAGTATCAATCAAGTGTTTTAATTAACCAAATAACTTAGCTATGATCTAATCCTACTATATTATAAGAAATTATTATTATTTATTTATTAACCAGGTTTGACAGAGTTTCTTAAAGCGGAGGTGGTTTGACACGCTCCTAATTTCAGCAGGTAGCGAATTCCAAATTCGGCTGGCGGCGACTACAAATGATCTACTGTAGCCAGTTGAACGGTGAATGGGAATGCTTAGTACTGAGGTGGATGATGATTTGGTAGGAATACTAGAAGGTGATGCTAGGTAATGGAATTGTGTGGCAAGGGGGTGTTTAAGGTTCAGTATACGATGTAACAGGGAAACAGTGTGTAAATTTCGTCGCTCTCTTAAGCGTAGCCATGAAAGTCTATCAAATACGGGGGAAATATGGCTCAACCTTGGTATATCTGAAATAAATCGAACACATGTGTTAGGTTTTTTTGCTATTTGCTTTACGTCGCACCGACACAGATATGAAATGTGAAATGTCGTATGGCTTTTAGTGCCGGGATATCCCAGGACGGGTTCGGCTCGCCAGGTGCAGGTCTTTCTATTTGACTCCCGTAGGCGGCCTGCGCGTCGTGATGAGGATGAAATGATGATGAAGACAACACATACAACCAGCCCCCGTGTCGTAGGAATTAACCAATTAAGGTTAAAATCCCCGACCCGGCCGGGAATCGAACCCGGGACCCTCTGAACCGAAGGTCAGTACGCTGACCGTTCAGCCAACGAGTCGGACGACACAGATATGTCTTATGGCGACAATGGGATAGGAAACGTCTAGGAATTGGAAGGAAGCGGCCATGGCCTTAATTAAGGTACAGGCCCGGCATTTGCCTGGTGTGAAAATGGGAAACCACGGAAAACCATCTTCAGGGCTGCCCACAGTGGGGCTCGAACACACATGTGTTATGTGCCTTTTGGAGCTTGATGGAAAGTGAGGCGTTCGGGTTACTGTATACTACGTCACAGTAGTCGAATATTGGCATTACCATACTTTGGATAAGCAGTTTTCGTACATTTTGGAGGAGTAAATCTCTGAGTTTCTTAAGGGAATATAAGGAATAAAACACTCGCTGACATATACCTGTTACATGATCGTTCCAACTAAGGACATCCCTAAGTTTTTAACTGTGTCTTTGAATTGTAACTGAGTGCCTCTTATTATTACTGAGTGGGTATGCACGTCTGTAAGTCTTGCGTGGGTTTTTTGGTTAGCTAAAAGAATACATTGCGATTTTTGGGCATTGATTTTTAGTACATAGTCATCGGCCCACCTACATATTCCTAGGTCGCCGCCCTATTCTCTTTTTTCTTTAATGGCTCATCACTGCTGCCAACTTGACTAGGTATTGAAATTACGAGACATAACCATCAACAAACTAACCTCAGTGCACGTAACTTATTAATAATGGAGGTTCTCTTACCCAAATAAATGACCAATCAAGACATTCATAATTATGTCGGTTTTCAAGCTCAATGAGGAATTAAGGAAATACACACTCTTTCTCACCATCACTTAATTTAATGTTGTATATTTCTGCCTTTATTTTGATATACACTTTACTATAACCGTATTCCTCAGTGTTTGCCTGGTGTAAATAATTCAGCTCCCTTCCTGATATATGAAGCCTCCGTGGCTCAGGCGACAGCGCGCCGGCCTCTCATCTCTGGATACCGTGGTTCAAATCCCGTTCACTTCATGTGAGATTTGTACTGGACAAAGTGGAGGCAGGTCAGGGTTTTCTCCGGGTACTCCGGTATTCCCTGTCATCTTTCATTCCAACAACACTCTCCAATAACATTTCATCTGTCAGTCACTTATCATTGCCCCAGAGGAGTGCGACAGGCTTCGGCAGCCGACACATTGCCTATCCTAGCCGCTAGATGGGGGCTTCATTCATTCCATTCCTGACCCGGTCAAATGACTGGAAACAGGCTGTGGATTTTCATTTTCTTGAAATGTCCTATTGCTTGTCGGACTTACTGAATACACGTCTGCAAACCGTACGAAAAGTCGGGACAAGCTTAGGTTAGTTGATAACGAAATTCCCTTCCATTTCAACTGAACTGATCTTTATGGAGGAAGTAATGTTTATTTCCTTTTCGGAGGAGTTCTTGCAGATTAGTCTTGCTTCTTATAACGTACATCCTAATTGCTTCCTGCACATAAGAATTGGAGGAAATAAGACCGTATTATTAAAATGCTGCCACAATAATTCTACTTATCTAAAAAAAAAGTCATCTCCGTACAGGCCATGAAGGCCCTTGGAGGGCTATCCGTAACCTCGGCACTTGATAGGGTAGAGTGGTTACGCTCGGCCGCCTTTGCCCCCAGGAATCAACCTAGTAGGGCCTACTCATTTTTGGTGTAGGCTGAGTGAACCTCAGGGCCTTAAATTTTACGACTTCCTGACGGGGATTCGAACCCACGTTCTTCCGGGCAAACCGAGCACGCCTTTACCGCCTCGGCCAGGCAGCCCATATTCTGTTTATAGCTGGGGACAAAACATGACGACCTCGCCTCACACCACTACCCTCCAGCGGCAGCCCGGTGGCTATTAGGGGCTAATAGGATTTACTACATCTGCCGTAGTCAGAGTTGCCAAATCGTCTACTTCATTAGCACCAAACGAGCGAGAGCAGGAATAAAGCATTTTAAAGGAATTTATTTGTCATTTCGATGTAAACTGAATTATTATTATTATTATTATTATTATTATTATTATTATTATTATTATTATTATTATTATTATTATTATTATTATTATTATTATTATGTGCGTATGGACCCAATGGATCACGCAAAGCTCTAACGATTCTGTTTTCTGAGTTGCCAAACAGCTCCCATCCTTTCTCCGTGGATCCTTTTTCGTTCTTCTGTCCACTTTGCTCCGGTGTCAGTTGAGTCCATATGGGCTTTTTCCAGATCCATTATTATTATTATTATTATTATTATTATTATTATTATTATTATTATTATTATTATTATTATTATTATTCTGTTTACCCTCCAGGGTCGGCTTTTCCCTCGGACTCAGCGAGGGATCTCACCTCTACCGCCTCAAGGGCAGTGTCCTGGAGCTTCAGACGTTGGGTCGGGGATACAACTGGGGAGAATGACCAGTACCTCGCCCAGGCGGCCTCAACTGCTATGCTGAACAGGGGCCTTGTGGAGGGATGGGAAGATTGGATTGGACACGCAAGGAAGAGGGAAGGAAGCGGTCGTGGCCTTAAGTTAGGTACCATCCCAGCATTTGCCTGGAGGTGAAGTGGTAAACCACGGAAAACCACTTCCAGGATGGCTGAGGTGGGAAACGAACCCATCTCTACTCAGTTGACCTCCCGAGGCTGAGTGGACCCCGTTCCAGCCCTCGTACCACTTTTCAAATTTCGTGGCAGAGCCGGGAATCGAACCCGGACCTCCGGGGGTGGCAGCTAATGATTTCTCAGCGAGACATCAGGTTCACGTTTGTGCATCCCTGCTTTTAAAATTTAGTTCTGGAAATTCGAACTTAAAAAAAAAAATCGGGATTCGAGGCAAACTAGTTCATTCTCGGCCCACGCTACGATTATCGTGTTCCTTCGCGAACTGAATCACTCGATTTTTCTTTTTAAGTTTTCATTCCGTATCCTGAAGGGGTACGGCGAATCAGTTAGAGGCTGATGTCCTTTCTCTAGCCAGAAGATGTGTGATGGTGATTTGAGGTGCGGTGAAGGGTGAGACGGGATCGGCTGTGAACATGCACGTATTTTGAACTGTATCTCGACCATTGGTCCGATTGAAAGTCTGAATACAATTTAAATTTAAATCAGCGCATGAGATTAATATTGACTTTAAGACGATGGCATTTTTGGACTGTACTAATGTCGGGCTGAGTGGCTCAGACGGTTGAGGCGCTGGCCTTCTGATCCCAACTTGGCAGGTTCGATCCTGTCTCAGTCCGGTGGTATTTGAAGATGCTCAAATACACCAGCCTTTTGACGGTAGATTTACTGGCACGTAAAATAAATTCTGTGGGATTAAATTCCGGCACCTCGGCGTCTCCGAAAACCGTAAAGTAGTTAATGAGACGTAAAGGCATTATTATTATTATTATTATTATTATTATTATTATTATTATTATTATTATTATTATTATTATTATTATTATTATTATTATTATTATTATTATTATTATTATTATTTGGATCTACTACTTCTGGATAGCGCTTGCTCAAAACCATAATATTCTATGTCCACTCGGAATTATCACACACTGAGAACTGTCTATTTCTTGGTTTGGGTAATTCTGCTTTTTATATTAATTTTGTTTCGTCTATCTGCTGCAATTTTGCTCCCTGCATATGTAAAAGTTTTCATGTGTTTTAGTGGAATCCCTCTAAATTGAATATTGATGTTCTTCAGCTGGCGATCACATACCGTTATTTCTGCGTCTTTTTAAAGTTAATCTTAATTTTTTTTGTTTTTTGTTTGCTATTTGCTTTACGTCCCACCGACACAGATAGGTCTTATGGCGACGATGGGACTGGAAAGGCCTAGGAATGGGAAGGAAGCTGCCGTGGCCTTAATTAAGGTACACCCCAGCATTTGCCTGGTGCCACGGAAAACCATCTTCAGGGCTGCCGACAGTGGGGTTCGAACCCACTATCTCCCGGATGCGAGCTCACAGCTGTACGCTCCTAACCGCATGGCCAACTTGCCCGGTTTAACTTTTGTTGTTCAAGACTAAACACAGAACTACATACTTAGAAGCGGAACTCGACGTAGATTTAACTGGCTGAGTAGGCCTGGGGATCGGTCTTACTTTCAGAGTATAAACGGTTATCAAAGGCATGGCTATGTAAATACTTTTAGGTGTTCATTGTGGCGCCACCACGAATGTCGTTCGTAACAAACCTGACTATGTACAGTGCACCTGTCCAGTCGTTGTATGGAATCCTTTTCTGACATAACTATGTAGATCTTCATGTAGATGACAGTGGAGAAGTCCGCTGACACAGATACAGGGTCTCCCCATCCACGGCGTAGTGGACTAGTTTAAGTGACACCGAACACTTTCAGCCCAGGGTCTCGAGTAGGAGTTCAACGACCCATTTGAACATAATGTGGAGTAGTCCATGATTACAGGATCATTGTGGAGGATAAAAGTGTATATCTGGTTTACCTTCTGGGTAGGACAACCTAACCTATAGCAGCCTCAGTGGATCAGTGGTCTGTCTGCCTGCCTGTCTGTCTGTCTGTCTGTCTGTCTGTCTGTCTACCAAGTCATCAGCCTGGAGGCTGATGGGATCCTCAAAGGGAACCATCAGAGGTTATGTGGTTATAGGGAAACCGCAAGAACCGATGGCGGCGCCAAAATGAGGTGTATACTAGGCAAGGTGAGGAGTGAGGTAGTGTGTCGTTACTTTCCACACTGGACCGGAAAGTGCTGTTACACTACAACTGACCCTAAGACTTTTCATAACACTCGGACGCACTAGTCGTACTTCAAATGTCATTATTTAGGGTACTTTACAAAGTCTACTTCATAGACGCTACTTTCTCTAAAGTCGACTTTGGCTGAAGTAGACTTTGCAAAATCGAGATTTTATGAACTGTATTTGAGGTTGGCAATGATAATTTCTGTAATAATAATAGAAAACAAGATAAGAACGGCCTCTGTCAAGTACTTTTAGTTCTTTCTGATCAGGCCTAACGTATCGTAATTTTTGGTGTTTATATTTTCTCAACCATAGAAGAAAATGAAAAGATTTTCTGCTTGTGAAAACTAGAAAAACTGAGGTCTTTTCCTGGCAATCAGTACAGATACCGTCCGGCTCCATGGCTAAATGGTTAGCGTGCTGGCCTTTGGTCACAGGGGTCCCGAGTTCGATTCCCGGCAGTGTCGGGAATTTTAACCATCATTGGTTAATTTCCTTGGCACGGAGGCTGGGTGAATGTGTTGTCTTCATCATCATTTCATCCTTATCACGACGCGCAGGTCGCCTACGGGAGTCAAATAAAAAAGACCTGCACCTGGCAAGCCGAACCCGTCCTGGGATATCCCGTCACTAAAATCCATACGACATTTCATTTTTTCAGTACAGATACCCTTCTAATAGTCTGCTGACAGTTGGCTGGCTTACACTACGTAAGCCAGCAGAAACTAGCTGAAAATTGCCTATAAAAATAAAATTAGGCCTATAACTAGAACATTTATTCATTTATTCATTTAACATACCCTCAGTAAGTTACGTGTGAATGCATTACAATCTATACGGTATATTTAAAGAGTTTACTAAAAATAGCTTTGGCAAATCCGTCCGTCCGTCCGTTCTACTGGACCGATTTGCTTCAGTTCTGTTTTATTCCCTCGGGAATTTTGTTTTTTGCTATTTGTTTTACGTCGCACCAACATAGATATGTCTATGGTAACGATGGGATAGGAAAGGCCTAGAAATGGGAAGGAAGTGGCCGTGGCCTTAATTAAGGTGTGAAAATGGGAAACCACGGAAAACCATCTTCAGGGCTGCCGACAGTCGGGTTCGAACTGGATGCAAGCTCACAGCTGCGCGCTCCTAACCACATGGCCAACTCGCCCGGTCTCTCCCGGGAATTACCTGCCGGTGAGACATTGATAGGTATCTATGTTCATCCAACTTTGAGTAATCATCAAATCAAATCATTAAATGATCACTCCAATAATTGCAGGCGAAGGCCTCCTCTATCCCGCAATACATTCTGTACTTAGCAGGTTGCTAAGCGACTAACACTTTCACTTTGGTATATTTGACGTTAATAGACTCAAAAACTACTGGACCGATTTCGCTGAAATTTTCACAATTTGTTCTTATTACATTTGAAAGGGATTATGAAGTGGTTTGAACGAAATCGGTAAGGTAGTTTTATTATTATGAGTAATTTTATGAATTTTTTTTTAAATTGCAAAGCCGCACCAAGATTGGATCGACTTGATGGACAGATTGTTGCTAGGCGACAGCAGCTTACGTTATACCATGATAGTCCGCTAAATGAAATGGCGTATGGTTTTTAGTGCCGGGAGTGCCCGAGGACATGTTCGGCTCGCCACGTGCAGGTCTTGTGATTTGACACCCGTAGGCGACCTGCACGTCGTGATGAGGATAATATTTGCTGTATATAGGAGGATGAAAACACGCCTCATTGACTTACAAAAGTACCTTTCTTGATAGGAGGTGCATTCTTATGCCTATTATTTTGAAATAGCAATCCAACATGCCGTGATCGAAATGTACTTTCATGTCATAGTACCAACATTGATAGGTCTGCCCATTTTGAAGAATATAGCTGTGTATTAGACGTGTAAAATATTTAAGAAACTTTTAAAAATATAGAATATCAACAATGGAATGGCAAGAGTTATCAGCCCCCTCCTAACGAAGAGCAACTGGAGGTTCCCAACGAGCAAAGGCGAGTCTATGTAATCTATAGGTCTATAGGTGGGTATGTAGGTAGGTATGTATGTATTGCATCTCCTCCTATACCATTCGAGCGATTTCAACCAAACTTGGTACACTTATAACTTAGTATCAGGAAAAAACCTCGTGGGGGAAAGACACCACAAGCACCCTTAAAGGGGGGGCCTTGGGGGACGAGTTAAAAAAATAATCGAAAATAGTGTTGAATTCATAGTTTTCGGGGTCGCTGAGATAAATAGTGACACGCCGGATTTTAAAGTCCAATTTCAATCCCCTTCGGGGCTGGAGCGAGGGGGAGTGAGAAATAATAATAATAATAATAATAATAATAATAATAATAATAATAATAATAATAATAATAATAATAATATTTATAAGAAGAAGAAGAATAGAAAGTAGAGTCGAATTCATAATTTTTAGTGTGGCTGAGATGAATAGTGATACTCCGGAATTTGTTGAAGTCCAAGTTCATCTCCCTTTGGGGTGGTAGGGACGAGGGGGGAATGATATATAAAAATAATCGGAAATAGTGTTGAATCCATAGTTTAAGGGGTTGCTGAGATGAATAGTGACACTCGGGATTTTTTTAAGTCCATATTCAGCACCCTTAGCGGGGAGGGGGGCGAGGGGGAGGGAGATATAAACATATTAATAATAGAAAATAGAAGTCGAATCCATAGTTTCGGGGTCACTGAGATGAATAGTGACACTCCGTAATTTTTGAAAGTCCAAGTTCATCACCCTTTGGGGGTGGGGGGCGAGGGGTAATGAGATATAAAAATAATCGGTAATAGTGCCAAATCCACAATTTTCGGGGTCGCTGAAATGTACAGTGACGCTCCGAATTTTTTAAAGTCCAAGTTGGGGTGAGGGACGAGGGGAGAGTGAGATATAAAAATAATCGGAAATAGTATCGATTCCATAGTTTTCGGGGTCGCTGAGATGAATAGTGACACTCCGGATTTTTTTAAAGTTCATATTCAGCACCCTAAGTGGGGGGGGGGGACGAGGCGGGAGTGAGATATAATAATTATAGTAATAGAAAATATAAGTCGAATCCATAGTTTTCGGGGTCGCTGAGATGAATAGTGGCACTCCGGAATTTTTTAAATTCAAAGTTCATCACCCTTTGGGATGGGGGGCGAGGGGTAATGAGATATAGTGTTCGGCGTTGCTGAGATGTATAGTGACACTCCGGATTTTTAAAAGTCCATGTTCAGCATTAAGAGATAAGAATTTCGTAGTGTTCCCTATTGAAGCGAGTTCAGCAACCTTTGGGTGGGGGGGGGGGGGGGTGAGTGAGACATAAAATTAATCGAAAATAGTGTCGAATCCATACTTTTCGGGATGGCTGAAATGAATAGTGACACTCCGGATGTCGTTTAAGTCCATGTTGAGCCACAGTAAGCAGGGTTGTGAGAAGGGGTGAAGAAAAGAAAATGTGCAAATGACCGAGATTTTGGGTGTTTGTATGCATATTCCAGCATAGTGTCAACTAAACTTGGTACATTACTAAATTTATTTTAAAAAATTCACACTATCTGCAAAAAATACTGCAGGGGCAAGACACCCCTAGAAGACCTAGGGAAGGGGGCGAAATATAATTATAACTAAAAACGACCGATATTAGTGTTAAATCCATAGTTTTCTGAACTACGGGAGAGATTTCAGCCAAACTTGGTACATTTATGACTTACTATCGTGAGACAAACTGCGAGGAGGTATGGTAGTCCTAGCACGCTAGAGGTGGAGTGGGAAGGGCTGAGATGTAAAAATAATCGAAAATAGTGTGGAGTAGTGAGACGAATATTGATACTCCGGGCGTCGTTCTGTGTATGTTTCTTCCAACATAGCCCTCATACAAAATTGGTACACATATGACTTACTATCTGAAAAAAAATACTATTGGGTAAAACACCAGTAGCACTCCTCGTGGAGGTGGTGAAATATAAAAATAAACGAAAATGACTGATATTAATGTTTACGAGTTCGCTGAGTTGAACTGTGACACTCTGGATGGATAAGTCATACTTCACCACAATTGGTATGGAGGTTGAGAAGGGGTGAAAATGAATGTAAAAATAACCGTCAAACATTTAAAAATAATAGAAAATAATCGATATTAATGTCGAATTCATTGTTGTGACTCCCTGAATATCGTTTAAGTCGACGTTCAGCCTCCATTGGGACGGTACACTGAAAGGGGTTTTGTAGTGTATAGTATAAAATGACCGAGATTAGTGGTGAATCCACTGCGTTTGGGGTCTCAAGGCTTATTGATGAGAGTCTCAATGACTGTTGAAATCGTGTAGATCATATCTATACCGTGACTGATAAATACATGAAGTTATCACTTATTATCTTTTTGAAAGGATCAAATACTTCCCAATCAATTCGAGCTTCCACAAGGATAAAATTGTACCCAAAAATGAAATCATTTAAAACTTGAAATCAAACACATCTAAATAACTCTAAAACTCTATAATAGATGGTAAAAGTCCATATCCCAGAAAGGAATTCTATAAAAATTCACTTTAACATAACTAACTGGTGATACTAATCTTAAAAGTAAACATCCTAATCCAACCGGGCTACGCCGGGTAGTCAGCTAGTATAGTATAGAGTTCAATTCGGAAATATTTTTTTTTCGAGAGGAGAGGTGAAAAGAAGAGATAGGATAAGGTAATAAAGGAGGAGGATTAGTAGATAAGAGAAGATTAAAAGAACTGAACGTTAAAAGAAAATGGGAAAAGATAGGATAGGGAAATAAAGGAGGGGTTTTTAGAGTGGGTTAGGAGGATGGATTATTGGAGGTAGAAAACGTGGCTCGGAAGTGTGTAAGGCATGGGAAATTGAATTCGTGTTTTTAAATTTAGCATTTTTGAGAAGGATTAGGAAGTCGAAAAGAATATTGGGTTTTTCAGATATGTCGTTTAAATTGAAATTAGGGTTGAAGTATTGGTCAAGGTGAATAAAACGATTTTCAGTAGTGTTTAGAAGGGGGCGTTTGTTAATGATTTTAAGTATTGTTATGTCTTTTTCAATATTGGTGAAATTATGTTTGGAGTCTCGTATGTGTTGTCCTATAACAGAGAATCTGTTGTATTTAATGGCGTTGATATGTTCGGAGTATCTGATATTAAAGTTGCGTCCAGTTTGACTGATGTACGAGGAGCTGCAGTTGTTACATTTGAATCTGTATACTCCAGATTTAGAAAAAACACTGGATTTATTTTGTGATGTAGAGTTGTGTAATATATCAAAAGGCTCCCTGGTCGCCAACCCACGCTTCCAAGTTCTTGTATAAGCTTCACAGAAATTGTGAAAGTATGTGATGGAGAGTTAAAAAAGGTTAACTGTTATATTAATATGAGATGTAGCTCGTGGGGGAAGATTTTATATAGCAATGTAAGGTAGTATTTAGAATTTATGGGACATGCATGTGGACTCTCGGGTGGATGAAAGCCTCGATACGGCCTGTATATCACGAAGGAAGTTCTCTGAATAACTGGAAATGATATTACGATGCAGTTTTTGGAAGCTTGACATGTCGGATTTGTTTCTAAGGAAACGTATAATCTCATTATTGTCACAAAAAACGTATTAATATATGAGAAAGTGGCAGCTTCTCATACATGCGACACATAGTAATCACTGATCATTGAGCGTGATGCACCATCTCCAGGACTGAGGTAGAAACATTACTACAGAATTTGATATCCTTAAAGGAAAAAGTGTCCAGAACAGAATGCGAGGGCAGAAGTTTCACAGCCCAATTCAACAATCCGCCGTAAGGAAACAATATAATATACGAGAGAAACTGAGTTCTATTTTCTTACGACCTTATTCCTTAGTGTAATATACCTATATAAGTTCTGGTAGGAAATAATGGAATTGGGAGAAGCTTTCATTCTGCTCCATAATCGCAACACATTCGGTGCACAGTCAACAATAAGATGCGACAGAAACATACTATTGTTGAACAGGTCGCTTACTGTGCAGTCCGCATTCAGTTCATATAAGAAGGATAAGAAAAGTTGTCGCTATTCCCCGTTCACCCAGCACGCGTCCGTAAGGATTTCGGGGGCAATCAAGCGTGCTGACTCTCTGGATGGTTGCCACGGGTGATGGCGGGGAGGGGCCATCACTACGGGGAAGCCTGCTGCGATCGCAGTTGGTACTACCCCACTGTACTTGTTAATATCGTCGGGGTGACAGTCGAACTCGACACGAGGTACTGCTCCTCAGAACAGGTGTTTTCTCTGTTTGGGGATTCAGTCCCGAGTGTCGGAAACGACTGAAACTTCGGAGATATTAACAAATACGCGGGATGAGGTGCGCGTCCGAAAGGATTCCGGGGGCGACAAAGCGCATCGACTTTCTGGATGGTCGCCACGGGTGATGGCGGGGAGGAGCCATCACCTCTACGAAAGCTTCCTGCGTTAGGTCAAGGAGGCATGGTGGAGAAGTTCTACCCACTATCTGACAAGAAAGAAGAAACGTGCGGTGAATCGACAAAATGACGCATGTTCAGTTGATGTGAAGAGTTTCAATTGTAAAATGTTGGTATCAATGGATGGTAATAAAATCTATGTATGGATGATTTTGTATATCCCTATGATATTCGCTAAATAAAATTCATCATCACTGTTCTTAACTGCAGTATTTTTTAATATTCAATCAAATAAAGAAGGCTAAATGTATTTACACTGATGGGTTATTGAAAAGCTCACACCCATAGTATTAACGGGAGATTAAAGATAAGATAATACACACCTTCCATAATTTCGGAAATCACAGAGCCGGGAGATGGTATTGATTATTTTAATCTTAATTTTCGATACATGCAGTTTACAAAAATGATTATAGTATAATTGAAAAACGTGCACTAAAAGCACAAACAAAGAATAACCTGTCCGGAAATATGATGAATAAAAATTTAATACAAGTATTTGTGAGTAATTTAGAAGTTGAACAGAAAATAGAATGGCCTAAGAAGTGTGTTAGAAATATTATTGTAAGAAATGGAACTTCTCGGACATGCTATCGAGGAAACATGGCACCCGCCCCAAAGAGGTCAGCACAGTAGTTATCCTCAGTCCCTCCATATGTCCGACTCCTGAGATGAATATTAATATTGACTCTCGAAAGAAAAAAAAAAAAACGTGCAGATTAATATAACTATTACGATAAAATTATTATATGCTTTATCTATAATCTACGTACCTAATTGCTCTACTCTTCAACGGAGTTATATTTTCTAGTAGATACATATAAATGAATGTTTGTATGTCACAAATGGACTCAAAACCTACTAGACCGAAATGTCACAATGTTTTCATATTACTCTTGGGAGGGTTTAGGAATTCATTTGAACGAAATGCGATGGGTAGTATTTTTGTAATGAGTAATTTTATGTAATTAATTTAAATGCAAACCCGCACCAAGATCGGATCGACTTGATCGACAGACTGTCGCTAGGCCACAGCAGTTTAAGCTAAATGAAATGAAATGAAATGGCGTATGGCTTTTAGTGCCGGGAGTGTCCGAAGACACATTTGGCTCGCCAGGTGCAGGTGTTATGATTTGGCTCCCGTAGGCGACCTGCGCTTCGTGATGACGATGCAATGATGATGCTGACAACACATACACCCAGCTCCAGTGCCAGCGAAATTAACCAATGATGGTTAAAATTCCCGACCCTGCCGGGTATCGAACCCGGGACCCCTGTGATCAAATGGCTAATCATTTAAGCCATGGAGCCGGACAGTTTACGCTATATCATGATAGTTCGGTGAGAAATGCTGTACATAGGAGGATGGGAACACTCCACCAAGCTTTATAAAGTACATTTCTTGCTAGGAGGATCATAACCGTGCCTGTTATTTGGAAATAGCAACCTAATATGCGGCGATGGAGATGTACTGTACTTTCATGTCATAAGACCAACTCTGATAGGTCTGCCCAGTTTGAAGTATATAGCTGCGTATTAGATGTGAAAAAATGAGGGTAATTGTAGCCTATCTCAAAACTGAAGGTCACAGGCATGAAAATTGGTACTTGGAATCTCCGTTAAAAAACGAAAGATGTATTCTTTTGTTTTAGGAAAATCTACTTAAGGGGGTGCGTGAAAAGAAGTGAAAAAGAAGTTGAATTCTTTTTATGAGGATAAGTATATCTCAAAAAATGAAGATGTTATAGACGTGAAAATTGGTACTGGAATCTCCTTTGAAAATAAAGAAACAAGCATATTCTTTTTTTTTAGGAAGATCCACTTAAGGAATGGGGGAAGGATGTGACGAAAAGGAGGAATGTGTTGAATTATTTTTATGGGGAAACTTATAAAACTCATGTTACAGATATGGAAATTGTTATTTGGAATTTTCTAAAACAATGTATTATTTTTCGACTTGAGAGTGGGCTGTTTCTCACATGGACAGTTCCATGTCGCAAGATCCAATGCCACACGCGGTTTTTAAATGGCTACTGGGGTAAATGAACCTCACTTTCCCGGTGAGTTTTTGTGCCTTAGGAAGTTTCAGAAAATCTCTTAGTGCAGTAGCGAGGAATGATTACTTTTATCAAAGTACGAAATTAACGCGAGCAAAGCCGCGGGTAACAGCTAGTATATATATAAATAAAGTTGTAGGGGATCCGCTGTCTGTAATTTCGTTTGTTTTGCCAAATTTAGGTCAACTCAAGACCGAATCGGTGGTTTTTATTTTTCGTGTTTGTTTGTCTGTTTGTCCGTTTGTCTGTTTGTCTGTTCCACCATCACGGTGAAACGGCTGGGTGGATCTTGACCAAACGTCATATTTAGTGTATAGCCTACTCATCCCGGGGAAGGTTTTGATATGCAAATCATTTTAAAATCTTTGAATAGACGGGGGGTTTATAGGAAACCCAGAACGGTTTTCTTCCATTTTCTCTTATACTATTGATTTCTGTAAACTCCGTGGACTGTATGTGAAACAACTCTTCATTATGAACAACTTTTGTTACGTTCATAATTTACCTTACTCTTCAAATGACGGAGAAAATTACTATTTTCTGTGGGTAAAATGCACTGTATTGACTGATCGACAGACCGACAACGAAACTACAGGTTACCATGGCTACGTCTCTGACTGCTTGCCAGCAGGGAAGTAACATATTACCATTTTCGTCATCATTCCTGTAAATTCGTGGTTGTTCCTTGGGTAGAAAGCAAGAGAGACGTCAATCGGCCATTCTGCGGGATACTGGCGGAATATCGTTGGAGGTTATAACCCTCCTCGAATAGCTAAAGTAATAACACCATTATTCATCTTCTTATCTGTTTACCTAAGAATCCCTGCGCCTAAATTTCTCCTCTGTTACCGCTTTCTTATATCCATAACGTATACCATCATAGTTTATTGAGGGACATTTGATTTTCCAATACATCCACTTGGTATTTACATATTTGTCCTATCCGGCTGACGTCAGTTATAATCCCATTTTCTATTAATTTCAACTTTCTCAACTGTATTACTTTCTTCCTAAATTACTCCGTATATATGCGAGTGCTAATCCTGAAACCTGGACACTCTTTTCTTTAACGAAATATTCCAAGATATGCAAATGTATAACTTTTGGCCCCGGAAAATATCGGAATATGGATGCAATTTTAACGACGGTGCAGATCTTCGTTTCGGAATAATTGGTGACTAAACGGTAATTGTATCAAAAAAGAGAAAGCACAATCGGGTTTCAACTTGGAGTGATCTACAACTTTGGCTCTATGACTTGTTGTCGTATCTCTGTCCCTTATACGTTAAATAGAACTGCATTTCTCGAGTTCAAGTTACTTTTGTACTTTTTACATGTATAATATGTTATCGTTTGGCACACTTATAGGAAAGATGCAATCATGACATTGGGCACAGACATTGACATGACCAGTTGCCAAATGTTCGCCAAATTTTATGATTCCAGTGTCACATGAGTATCAGAAAAATAAAGTAGTATGTGAAAACTGTACCAAATTTTACCCTGTTTAATGACTTTCAGATTACGAGATGACATGTGGTCAGTGACGAGTCCTCTCTGCCATGATTCTTGGCTTTATAGACGAGGGCTGTTGTTTTAGAAATAGCCCCTCAATTGCAGCAATAATAATAATAATAATAATAATAATAATAATAATAATAATAATAATAATAATAATAATAATAATAATAATAATAATAATAATAATAATAGTTTTACGTCTGGCGAACTACATTTACAGTTTTCGGAGACGCCAAGATGCCGGAAGTTTGTACTGAAGGAGTTCTTTTCCGTGCTGGTAAATCTACCCACATAAGGCTGGCGTCTTTGAGCATCAAATACTACTGGACTGAGCCAGGATCGAACCCGCCTACTTGAGCTCAGAAGGCCAGCGCTCTACCGTCCCAGCTACTCAGACCGTCCTCCTCAATTGTTCCCAAGTAGACCGAGTTCCAGATAAAAATCCTTAGCATGACTGGGAATCGAACCTCAGGCTGCCGCTAGATCGTGAGTCCGGTATGAATGACATAAAATGTATTTTAATTTAATAAAAGCATGGATAGGGCACATCATTTTTCAGTGTAAATTAAATTAACTACCGATTAATGTTAGTCGAACGGAATCTGTATTTTGACTTGACGTAGTTCATTTATGAAAACAGTTGCTCACACAAATTAGAAGTAAAAAGCAAAGCCATCTCCGTACAGGCCATAAAAGCCCTGGGAGGGATGGAAGGTAAGGCTGGTGTGAGCCTACCACCATCCGTAACCTCGGCACTTGATGGGGGTAGAGTGGTTAGCTCTATGCCCGGCCATCTTTGCCCCCAGGAATTAACCTTGTACTGACTTTTGGTGTAGGCTGAGTGAACCTCAGGGCCATATGCACCTCCGACAGTGGAAATCTCGTTTCATAAATTTTTCGACTCCCTGACTGGGAATCGAACCCACGTCCTTCCGTGTGAACCGCCTTTACAGCCACTCAAATTAGAAGTAAACATAGCCGAAATGTTTACCTGGAATTAATCTTCATTTCATGTGCTTAGCGACTGAAAAATGTTTCAGTAAATCTACACCAACTTTACCTTGGCAGATGTTAAAGAACGCATCGTTTTGCACATATATTAATTCGAGCTGCAAATCCAGTAATTCAACATAATTCTTCTTCTCCCGAGCGAGTTGTCTGCGTGGTTTGAGGCGTGCTGCATGGCAGATAATTGGTTCTAACCCCACTATCGGTAGTCCTGAAGATGGTTTTCCGAGGTTTTCAATTTTCACAGCAGGCTGTATCTTAATTAAAACCTCGTTCTCTTCCTTCCCAGTCCTATTCCATCGTCGTCATAAGACCTTCTGAGTCGGTGCAAAGTAAAACCAATAGCAAAATAACCTCCTCCTTCTTCTTCTTCTTCTTCTTCTTCTTTGCGTTATTCTCGCACTGCAGCGGGGTTCGTATGTCCAGTCTAACTTATTTCCGCCATAACAATCAGCCATACTCACTAAGACCAGAGCTCCGCAAATTCAGAAACCAGTTTCAGTAATTCAGTATAACTTTCAAATTACAGAAAGAAATTCATTCATCTTGTTTGATATAAAGTCTTGCTTACTTACATTTACAACACGAAAGTGTGAGGAACGAATGAAGACTGAGCTCGCACACAGCCCTCTCTCTTAGTTTGCGCGAAGGTCAGGGAAGTTTTGTGGTTCGTGAATCACTATCTGCCTGTACTAGGTTAATTATTACTTTAGACACACTGTATGAAGAAAAAGTGTAACTTACTTGTTGGATGAGGAGGTCGCCGGGACGTAGACGGCGCCCGGCATGAGCGGCGCCTTATACCCCGGGTCGGGGTATGTGAAGGTTCCAGAGTACTGTGACTCCGAACCCGCAGCGTCATCTTGCATGTTGTCCTTGAAGTCGAAGTCGTCCACAGCGTTGGTGTGGCCGCTGCCCGAAGAGCCTGACGCCGACGCGAACGTGGAGACGCCCTTACCCACAAGCTTGCCCAGTCCACCCAGAATACTGGGCAAGAACATGGCAATCAGCACAGACTTGACGATCTGTCCACCAATGATGAGCGGCAGTAGCAGCTTCTTCAGCCCGAAGGCGAGGAAGCCCAGCCCGAAGCCCGTGAGGAAGGAGCTCTTACCGGCCACTACTGCAAAACAAGACAGAGGATGAGTTAACATGACTTCCGAGTTGGCTACAAGTTAATATCTTTCTACCTGCTCTTAAGAGGGCTGAGTTGATTCTACATTTGTTTTTTCCACCCTTTCGGATGAAAGGTACGATTACTCTGTTTCTTTCTTTCTTTCTTTCTTAATCTGTTTACCATCCAGGGTTCGTTTTCCCCCGGACATAGCGTGGGATCCCACCTCTAACTCCTTAAAGGTAGTGTCCTGGAGCGTGAGACTTTGGGTCTAGAATAAAACTGGGTAGGGGGACCAGTACCTCGCCCAGGCGGACTCACCTACTATGTTGAACAGGAGTCTTGTGGGAGATGGAAAGATCGGAAAGGATAAACAAGGAAAAGCGGCCGTGGGCCTAAGGTAGGTACCATCCCGATATTTGCGTGGAGGGGAAGTGGGAAACCATGGAAAAATACTTCTAGGATGGCTGAGGAGGGAATCGAACCCCTCCTCCCTCTACTCATTTGACCTCCCACTTTTTTTTTTCAAATTTCGTGGCAGAGCCGGAAATCGAACCCGGGCCTCCGGGGATGACAGGTACTCACACTAACCACTACAGCACATAGGTGGACTACGATTCCTCATAATATCTCGCGAGTGCAGAAGACACATAGGTGTAGTGCATTTAGGCGTAGCCTACTTGATCAATTTTCAAACAAATTTAGCATTATCGGCTATCCTCTACTTAATTCTGTTTAGCGAATAAAACCATAGTCCGCCTCTGTGGTGTAGTGGTTAGTGTAACTAGTTGCCACCCCCGGAGGCCCGTGTTCGATTCCCGGCTCTGCCAGGAAATTTGATAAGTGGTACGAGGGCTGGAACGGGGTCCACTCAGCCTCGGGAGGTCAACTGAGTAGAGGTGGGTTCGATTCCCACCACAGCCATCCTCGAAGTGGTTTTCCGTGATTTCCCACTTATCCTCCAGGTAAATGCCGGGGTGGTACCTAACTTCCTTCCCTCGTCCTTGTCTATCCCTTCTAATCTTCCCATCCCCCAACAACGCGCCTGTTCACCATAGCAGGTGAGGCCGCCTGGGCGAGTTACTGGTCATTCTCCCCAGTTGTATCCCCGACCCAATGTCTCACGCTCCAGGACAGAGGTGGGATCCCTCGCTGAGTCCGAGGGAAAAGCCGACCCTGGATGGTAAACTGATTAAGAAGAAGAAGAATAAAACCATGCTAAAGTTATTTAAATAAATCGTAAACGTGTATTGTGATTATAAATAATAAACAAGTTGAAATGTTCATACAGTTTTATTTGTTCATTTAAATATTTAGGTCCTCAACTTTTAACAATGTCAAAATGTTATTGAACAATGGTGAATAACGTAAGAAGTAAAAGATGTATGATTTACATTGTACATCCATGTTATTACTAGGGCTCGGATGTTTAGGAAAACTGATATATTTTCTTTGTCTCCATTTTATTACCTGATTGGATTTTGGTGCAAATCAGGTGATTATCGTCACAATTAAGTGACTTTTATTTGTCATATAAATGCATATTTTGGCTATTTTTTGTCATAATGTCATATTTTGAGTTATTTTCGTAGGAACGTCATATTTCATATTTGGGCGGTTTGACGATAGCTGTAGCTGTGCAAAATCATCGTCAACTTTCCAAACGAGAACTAGCATTCACAAAACTGCTTTTTCGTATCACATCTGTAGTTAATACAAGTGGAATACTCTGCCGCTTCTATCAAGATTGCGCAGGAATTGTTTTCCTACAGTTTGTCGGAAAGTCTGGCATATATTAAGTCGAACTTTTGAATTATATCGAGTGCAATTACTCTTTTAGAAACTGGTAACTTAGAAAACCATGCAAGTATTGAAAATGTGAGAAGTGTTGAACTTTCAGCACAACAATCACATGGCGTCAGTGTAAAATGGAAACTTTAAAATGTGCTTAATCGAAGTGTGTGCAAGATAAATGATGTTCTTAGAGGAGAAGGTACAAGTACATTTCAAGATGAGTGATACTCGACAGTAGTGACGTGGTGCTCAATTTAAACGCATTTGAGTAATATTAATGCAATCTGGGGTTAAACGTTCCAAATATTTTTAAAAAATAGATTGATTTCTAGTTTTCTCGTATTTTAAACCAACAATGAAGGGTGCAAACATGTTTTGACATTCAACATGTTGTGTGATCTGATGATCTTAGCGAACTTAGCACTTTATAGGTATGTATTGACAAATGTTTGATGAGTAAACCGAGGACAATAGCCTGTGAATAACTGCTAAACATGTATATTCAGAAAATTAATATGAAAGTAAGAATAAACAATTTAGTTAACAAATATGTATCAAAGGAATTGCCGTTTCGATTTATAACTTATTTTAAAATGGCCATATTTAGCTCAATCATTTTTGGGTCATATTTTGCAATTTTACGTCATATTTTGTTGCTTTTGAGGTCATATTTGCTTGCTTATTTGGGCTATTTTTAGGTCTTAAACATCCGAGCCCCAGTTATTACATATGTTAAATCTGTAGACGTTCTATTCAGTGTAGTCAGAAACCAGAGTGAAATTGAAACGTTTTCGTAGAAACTCTAGCAACCTTAAATTTGTCGACTCTTTCTTCTGGTTTGGTGATATTGAGCCTTTCTTTCTTTCTTTCTTTCTTTCTTTCTTTCTTTCTTTCTTTCTTTCTTTCTTTCTTTCCTTCTTTACCGAGCGAGTTGGCCGTGCGGTTAGGGGCGTGCGGCTGTGAACTGCATCCGGGAGATAGTGGGTTCGAACCGCACTGTCGGCAGCCCTGAAGATGGTTTCCCGTGGTTTCCCATTTTCACACCAGACAAATGCTGGGGCTGTACCTTAATGAAGGCCACGGCCGCTTCCTTCTTACCCCCAGCCCTTTCCTGTCCCATCGTCGACATGTAAGACCTATCTGTGTTGGTGCGACGTAAAGTAACTTGTAAAAATAGTATCTTGTATTTAAAAAAAACATGGAAATTGCATTCTTTACACGTGTTAGATAGAACTGATATTTGCGGAGATTACTGGACGTTTGTGAAAATGGTATAATCGCAATTATCTCTGTCATAATTCCTCGCGAAGTAAAAAAAAAAAAAAAAAGAACAGCAGAAATTGTATTTTGCACAACTTTTACCATATTTTTTCGATGAATATTAACAAAGAAAGTGGACATTTGTCGTTTTGACCCTTCAGTACATGTACACACTGTATACTGATGAAATAGTATAGGCCTATAACCTACTACAAACACTACTTATCCCTGGTATTAAATACCGACGTCTATTTAGCCGTTTCCCATAATGTGATAGACAGACAAAAATTAAACAACAAATTCCCAATCTTTGTATACCTAATCCGAAATAAGTTCGAAGTATGAGACAACAATTTGCAGAGTACGTATTTCATTTTGTAGTAGATTGAAGTAGCAAGTCTCCAGCACAGAGCCTGACTTATAAGGGCTGTTCCAGGCTTCAATAGTCGTACCAAATTATTATTAAGGAGAACCTGGTTTCCACACAGCAGTTTGCTGAATACGAACAGAGAGAGTTATTACAGAACAAAGTAATGTTCTCGTTGGTCTTGTTGCGTGCTTCTGATAACATCTGTGAACTTGATGAACCTGTGCACCACTTCCCAGAGCAGAGTGTGAAATGTGTCACTATTAACTAAATTAGCTTCTCAGTAACTGGCTGATTAAATTGATTCTAGGTGACATCATTTTTTATAACTTCTGAAAGACGTAATTGTAGTTGATGCTCAGAAGACTCTCATTAGGTTTGCCATGCGTACCGTAAAACCGGAACTGTTCACATGTTATTCCCTTCTTATTCTCCTTGGCTTTTTCCTTATTATTTGGGATCGGCGCTAATGTGGATTAAGCCCACTTTTACGGTCGTTGCCCTCCTTGGCGCCATTTCCATAGGGAGGAATATATTCACTATTGCGTGTTTCTGTGGTGGTTGGTTGTGTTATATGTAGACGTGTATTAAAGCGATCACAAACACCCAGATCCCGAGCTATAGGAATTAACAAGGCGTGGCCAAAATCTCCTGACTGGCCGGGAACTAAACCCCGGACTCTTCGAACCGAAAGCTACTACGTTCACCATTCAGCCAAGGAGCTGGACAGAACTGCCCCGATCTAAAGGGCCAAATTTACTGTCCTGACAAGATGTCCAGAAAAATGTCAAAACCGAGCAAGTTGGCCGTGAGGTTTGGGGCGCGAGGCTGTGAGCTTGCATTTGGGAAATAGTGGGTTCAAACGCCACTGTCGGCCGCCCTGAAGATGGTTTTCCGTGGTTTCCCATTTTCACACCAGGCAAATGCTTAAAGGCCACGACCGCTTCCTTCCCACCCCTAGTCCTTTCCTGTCTCATCGTCACCGAAAACTTAATGTGATTTTTTTTTTGCTTGGGGCTTTACGTCGCACCGACACAGTTAGGTCTTATGGCGACGATGGGATAGGAAAGGTCTAGGAGTTGGAAGGAAGCAGCCGTGGCCTTAATTAAGGTACAACCCCAGGATTTGCCTGGTGTGAAAATGGGAAACCACGGAAAACCATCTTCAGGGCTGTCGACAGTGGGATTCGAACCCACGATCTCCCGGATGCTTAATGTGAATTTATGCAAAGTTAAACCACTAGCGAAAAATCCCATTTCAAGATCTGCAAAGCACAATGTTACAATTATCGTTGAAAGCGCACACAACGTCTGCGGTGCGAGCAGCGAAATAAGAAGATAATCTACAGGAAACACTATTTACGTTTCAAGAAGTGTTTATCGTCAACGTTCACAAAATGATCAGGGTAAACTTTTAACTTGCACCGTGAGCAGCGGATGAAGAAAGTTCATTCCATCTAAAACGAAAGCGAATTCCTTCGATGTGGTGAACCATTCAGGATGATCATATTTGTATACCATACCGGTAGTAATTCGATATACATTCTTCAGGAGTTTACACATCTAATGGTTTAAAGTCTCCAAATTGGTGATTTGACGTGACAGATGATCGGAGGTTCAACATGACGTTTATACAGCGTTATTCAGAATGAATGCGACAACGCTTAGTATGTTGTGCGGAACGGCTAATTGATCATTTTCAAGAGTGGGTCCATATTCAAAATTCATGCTTTGGGCTCTCTGTCATATCGAATGCGTTTTCAATTATTTTGAGGCCATTTATTGACAATATGTTACGACATTTTCCCAAAGAAAGAACATTTTCAAACTTCTTCGCATCACAATTTCCTCAGATGGTTCCTATTTTTGTTATTTTGACAAAAGAAAGTAGAACTAATTGAGGTATAACAAACAACACCTCACGCGACGTGCTATCACGCTTGAATCCAGAACTACACTAAAAATGAGTGCAATTGGACTAGACAAATGAGTGACTGAATGGGTTGCTATATTTCTAGAAAATAGAATTAGAGTAGGTGAAGCTTTATCTGACTGTAATAACTAAGAGGGGAATTCCTCAAGGCAGTATTATCGGACCTTTATGTTTTCTTATATATATCAATGACATGTGTAAAGAAGTGAAATCGGAGATAAGGCTATTTGCAGATGATGTTATTCTGTACACAGTAATAAATAAGTTGCAAGATTGTGAGTAACTGCAACATGACCTCGATAATGCTGTACGATGGACAGTAGGCAATGGTATGTTGATAAACGGGGTTAAAAGTCAGGTTGCGAGTTTCACAAATAGGAAAAGTCCTCTCAGTTTTAATTACTGCGTTGATTGGGTGAAAGTTCCTTTTGGAGTTCATTGTAAGTATCTAGGTGTTAATATAAGGAAAGAGCATTTGGGTAATCACCTAAATGGGATTGTAAATAAAGGGTACAGATCTCTGCACATGGTTATGAGGGTGTTTAGGGGTTGTAGTAAGGATGTACAGGAGGGGGCATATAAGTCTCTGGTAAGACCCCAATTAGAGTATGGTTCCAGTGTATGGGACCCTCACCAGGTTTACTTGATTCAAGAACTGGAAAAATTCCAAAGAAAAACAGCTCGATTTGTTCTGGTGATTTCCGACAAAAGAGTAGCGTTACAAGAATGTTACATAGTTTGGGCTGGGAAGACTTGGGAGAAAGAAGACGAGCTGCTCGACTAAGTGGTATGTTCCGAGCTGTGAGCGGAGAGATGGCGTGGAATGAGATTAGTAGACGAATAAGGTTGAGTGGCGTCGTTTAAAGTAGGAAAGATCACAATATGAAGATAAAGTTGGAATATAAAAGGAAAAACTGGGGCAAATATTAATTTATAGGAAGGGGATTTAGGGATTGGAATAACTTACCAAGGGAGATGTTCAATGAATTTCCAATTTCTTTGAAATCATTTAAGAAAAGGCTAGGAAAACAACAGATAGGAAATCTGCCACCAGGGCGACTGTCCTAAATGCAGATCAGGACTGACTGACTGACTGACTGACTGACTGACTGACTGACTGACTGACTGACTGACTGACTGACTGACTGACTGACTGACTGACTGACTGACTGACTGACTGACTGACTGACTGACTGACTGACTGACTGACTGACTGACTGACTGACTGACTGACTGACTGACTGACTGACTGACTGACTGACTGACTGACTGACTGACTGACTGACTGACTGACTGACTGACTGACTGACTGACTGACTGACTGACTGACTGACTGACTGACTGACTGACTGACTGACTGACTGACTGACTGACTGACTGACTGACTGACTGACTGACTGACTGACTGACTGACTGACTGACTGACTGACTGACTGACTGACTGACTGACTGACTGACTGACTGACTGACTGACTGACTGACTGACTGACTGACTGACTGACTGACTGACTGACTGACTGACTGACTGACTGACTGACTGACTGACTGACTGACTGACTGACTGACTGACTGACTGACTGACTGACTGACTGACTGACTGACTGACTGACTGACTGACTGACTGACTGACTGACTGACTGACTGACTGACTGACTGACTGACTGACTGACTGACTGACTGACTGACTGACTGACTGACTGACTGACTGACTGACTGACTGACTGACTGACTGACTGACTGACTGACTGACTGACTGACTGACTGACTGACTGACTGACTGACTGACTGACTGACTGACTGACTGACTGACTGACTGACTGACTGACTGACTGACTGACTGACTGACTGACTGACTGACTGACTGACTGACTGACTGACTGACTGACTGACTGACTGACTGACTGACTGACTGACTGACTGACTGACTGACTGACTGACTGACTGACTGACTGACTGACTGACTGACTGACTGACTGACTGACTGACTGACTGACTGACTGACTGACTGACTGACTGACTGACTGACTGACTGACTGACTGACTGACTGACTGACTGACTGACTGACTGACTGACTGACTGACTGACTGACTGACTGACTGACTGACTGACTGACTGACTGACTGACTGACTGACTGACTGACTGACTGACTGACTGACTGACTGACTGACTGACTGACTGACTGACTGACTGACTGACTGACTGACTGACTGACTGACTGACTGACTCATTCATTCATTCATTCATTCATTCATTCATTCATTCATTCATTCATTGATGTTAGCCGGGCGTCATGGCGATTTTATTACCTCAAGATGGAGGCGCTGTCGCATCACCCGATGACGCCATACCGAGGTCAGACTCTGCTGCTAGATAAATTGGTCCTTTCTCTCTACAATGAGATGTTGAACACGATCGACGCAATAGTTGCCTAGGCATTATTTCGATTTTTAAACTTTCATGATTTTGTAACACTAACCAGCACACGCATGGCTCTAAAACTATAGCCATATCTTAGTCCCAAAGCAAGCTTGCAGTTTAGAGACCGAATATCATAATCGTAGTCACGGTAACTCCAGTTTCACGTCAGTGTTAAAGTCGTGATTATAGCCATGGTAACTCCAGATTTACGTGATTGTAAATATCGTGATCGTAGTCACGGTAACTCCAGTTTTACGTGGCTGTTAATATCGTGATCGTAGTCACGGTAACTCCAGTTTTACGTGACTGCTAATATCAAAATCACCGTGATAGTAACTCCAGTTTTTCACGATTGAATATCACGATCGTAGCCGCGGTAGTTCCAGATTTTCTTGAAATCCAAACCACAAGGATCTGACTCTTCGTTTCAAAAATCCAGCGTTCATTGATCAAGATTTGAACTGCAACCACTTGTTAACAAGCCAGTATTTATGTCACCTGGCTATCATGCACTTGAAGGAAGTCAACCACGCCAGGCTGAAGTGATAGAAGCGCTGTGTTCTGAGTTCAAATTGTTGGGTCCGATTCCGATTCAGTGCGGTGGTGTGTGAAGGTGGTGAAATACATCAGGCTCTTGTCGGTAGATTTACCGGCATGTAAATGAACTCCTGAGGGACAATGTTCTAACACCTCAGCGGCTCCTAAAACCGTAAACGTAGTTAGTAAGACGTTAAACTTGTAACATTTTATGACGTCAACCATTCTTCAATAAGCTTTGGATTTACTGACTTGGTATTGGGAAGCATGAATAATTTTTGGTGCTGAATCATTCCTAAAGACTTGTAGTATATCCGTCCAATGCGTACGACTTCCATTGCTTCCGGATCCAACACGAGTTTACTATCGGCATTTTCTGCTTTCTCCGGGTGCTAAAGGTTATACTAGAGTCATGCTACTGTGGGCTCCAACGAAGTAGGTTTTACATCTGGAACTGTGAGGGAATCCAAATGGAACACATTATGGTTATACTAGACAAGGTGAAAGTGTGCACATAAAATATACGACCTTGTAGAGATGCTAAATGTGAGAAAAGACGTCATGTTACCAAGTGGGTTAATGAAGACGTCGAGTGCGAAAGCTTGTTTGGAACACGGCTTTACATGAAGCTGAACACAACAGGTTAGGTGTTCATTGAGGTACTACGCATTTCTGTGAATTGTGCGGGGCGTCCTTTAGAGCCAATTGCTTGAGTGAGGTATAGCAATCTTCGGACTTAATTCCGAAATAATTATTATAATTATAGACAGGAGAAAATTGAAAATGCTGGGGCTGTACATCAATTAAGGCCACGGCCGCTTCCTTCCCAGTCCTAGCCCTTTTCCTGTCCCATCGTCGCCATAAGACATATCTGTGTCGGTGCGACGTAAAGCCAATAGCAAAAAAAGAAAATCTTATTCTGAATCCTGGATGGATAAAGAAAGTGTTTTAAGTCTTAATCCTCAACATCTTCTGCCTACAATGACGCATGGAAGAAATTTGTATGTTTGAGGTATACATATGTAGAAGTTTAGAAAATTTAATTCACGAAATTTGTAATTATGAAGTGAATTATGAAGTAGTTAGAGGAAATGTGTCTTAAAGTTCGGAAGGAACAGTACGTTATAATTATTTATTTGCCGTATGGCTTTTAGTACCGGGATTATCCGAGGGCAAGTTCGGGTCGTCTGGTGCAGGTTTTTCTATTTGACACACATAGGCGACCTCCGCGTCTGGATGTCGGGATGATGATGATGTAGGCAAAGGTTGAAACCCAGTGTCGGCACATAGCCTACTCCTGTCGAATAACACCAAGAGGTCTGCTCAAGGTTGAACGTCGCCATCCGACTGACGCGTCACTATCAACAGCGCCATATGTCCTCACTCCATCTGAACAATGCGGAGATGTTTGGAATTGAATCCAGGCTTTTGGTACTCAATCTAGTGATTATAAATTGTAGGCTATACCACTACCTCTCCTTCCCTGCCGGGCAACATTCTGATGGTGAATGTCTTTTTTTTTTTCCCTCACCAACGGGACTCAAACCAGCTAATCACGGTGTCGGGCTATACGGTATAGACTTCACGCCTTGACGATCATGGCCACCAGGCGGAGAAATTTAGTGATGCAGGTAATTATCCACAGAAGGTCCGGTTCCATGGATAAATGGTTAGCGTGCTGGCCTTTAGTCACAGGGGTCCCGGGTTCGATCCCCAGCAGGGTCGGGAATTTTAACCATCATTGGTTAATTTCGCTGGCGCGGGGGCTGGGTGTATGTGTCGTCTTCATCATCATTTCATCCTCATCACGACGCAAAGGTCGCCTACGGGAGTCAAATAAAAAGACCTACACCTGGCGAGCCGAACGTCCTCGAACACTCCCAGCACTAAAAGTCATACGCCATTTTATTTCTCATCCACAGAAAGCAGCATTGCCACTTCTGAGACACTTTTTCACGTAAATCGCCCTCTAAAACTCTTCCATAAAGTATGCGTGTAATCGTCGAGGCCTCTTTATTGGTGTACATGGTGAAGTCATTCGAGTTTCGCCATGACAATGGACTTCCTACCAGCTCAAGAGATGACATCGCCACTATTGTCCTTAAGAGATCATATCAGATTTTATTCCATAATCTGAGTGCCCATTCACAAGTGGCGTGTCACTGACATACATAAATACTGCACTTACCATTACTTTACCACTGTTATAGGAGAGTATACTCATATAGAGTCCGTAAGGCGGTGGGGATACCCGCAACACAAGTGCCTTCAGACCTTTGCTCCCTTATTTACGAAAACACTACCTTTGCTGGCGATACCTATTATTCGCAGTGCACCATGTCTTCTGTTACTTTCATTTTTCTGTCTGTCTCAGTCTCAACCTTGGTTTTGACAACGTGAAAGTGGTTGAGTTCCGAGCAATGCTAATAATGCCGTTTCTTATGCAGCCAGTTCTGGAGTGAAAATGTCGCTCATAACGTCGATTGATGGGTACATTTCAGTGGACTTGGCAGACTGATACGTAATAGCAACCTCTGCTCGGTGAAGAAAGCAACGGGAAACTACCTCACTCCTCATTCCCTTGCATGCCTCTTTAGTGACACGTAGGCCATTTATGATAGCGGTGCTGTTGATGAGCCGATCACCCTTCGGGCTGACTACTCAACATTGTGCATTACTAAGGTAATCCTATGAGATACTATTTAATATTGACTGGAAGGTTACATTTTGGAGGGTTACCAAGCTGGATCAGTAAAGACGTCCTACGTTTATCAGGAAGCACGCGGTTTCAGTTCCCGGATAGGTAGTCGAGAAATTTAGAAACCTGATTTCTAGTTAAGCCCTGGAGTTCACTCGGCGCTAGGTTATTTTGTGTCTGTTGAGTGGGGAGGTGGAGGGCGAAGGAAGTTCACCACGCTTAGCGCTAACCATTATATTCCACTTACGAGGGAAACCCGCTAAGTACAACAACCCGATTTCCCAGAAACTTCGCTTAGCGAAAGAAAGGCCGTTTCTGAAAGGAATGACTGTAGAAATTTCCGACGTGCTTTACGTGAACTTTTAGAGCGGAACAATTTCAACCGACGCGGTGGTGCAGCGACTATCGCCGCGGCTTCACACTTTCGCGCCCCGTGTTCAAATCTCGAGGAATTTGTTTGTTTGTTTGTTTGTTTGTTTGTTTTATCTATTTATGTCCAATGACGACGACTGCACGAATGTTTCTTGTCAAGTTAGTGGATGCAGGGACGTTATGTTGATTGTAAAGTTACAACTGGGTTTCACTCTAAATGTTATTTATCACATATATATAAGAGCCTCCGTGGCTCAGGCGGCAGCGCGGCGACCTCTCACCACTGGGTTCCGTGGCTCATATCCCGGTCACTCCAAGTGAGATTTGTGCTGGACGAAGCGGAGGCGGGACAGGTTTTTGTCTGGATACTCCGGTTTTGTCCTGTCATCTTTCATTCCAGCAACACTCTCCAATATCATTTCATTTCATCTGTCATCATTTCATCATTGCCCCAGAGGAGTGCGACAGGCTTCACAGCCGGCACAATTCCTATCCTCGCCGTTAGATGGGGGCTTCATTCATTCCATCGCTGACCCGGTCGAATGACTGGAAACAGGCCGTGGAGTTCCATATATATATAGTATTTGTTAGAAATTACAGTATTTTGTACGTTCATTCTTATATTAACGCTTCAGGGAGATACGGTACATTCACCGATCGTAGAAACATTCGAAACAGACATTTCGCACACCACGACCATCGCGCTAAGGCAGGTTTGTCACAGTTACATTTCCAGGTGGGAATGTCACTCGGGAAAGAAACGTCGTTATCATTGCTGAAGATTTCACTATTTCGCAATAATTTTGCGACAAACTCCGCATAACGGATCATTTTCTAAAAACTTACACTTGCAATTGATTCTAAATGAATGCGTGGATTTTTATTTAATCGCGTCTAGTCGTGATATCCCTTTTCTGTGCAATGAGTGTACGACACTTGATGTTTTAAAATTCATTGACCAGACAGAACATTATTGGACGAAAAAGGAAAACGATGTTTCAAAATACATTGAACAAAACCATTCGTGTAGTAATCGTCAATGGAGCAAAGTAAATAAATGAAACCAAAACGAAGTTCATTGTGATTTGAACACGGGGTGCAAAAGTGTGAGGTCGTGGCGAAATCCACTGTGCCACCGCGTCAGTTGACCTTGCTACACTCTAAAAGGCAGGTAAAGCACGTCGCACACTTCGACCGTCATTTTCTCGGAAACGATCGAATGTCTACGAATAAGCCGAACCCCCTTTCACCGAGCAAAGTTTCTGGTAAATCGGGTTGTAACACTTGACAGGTTCCCCTCGTCAGTGGCATTCAACAGCTTCGGAGGCTTTCATGGCCTGTTTTCACTTGGAAGGTTATATTTAGCAAATTTGCATGTTGTTCTTTAATAATAATGATAATAAGAAGAAGAATTAAAGAAAAATTAAGGAACAGTAAGAGCAACATTGTCCACCTCTGTAGTGTAGTGGTTAGTGTGATTAGCTGCCATCCCTGGAGGCCAAGGTTCGGTTCCCGGTTCTGCCACGAAATTTGAAAAGTGGTACGAGGGCTGGAGCGGGATCCACTCAGCCTAGGGAGGTCAATTCAGTAGAGGGGGTTTTGATTCCCTCTTCAGCCATCCTCAAAGTGTTTTTCCACTTCTCCTCCAGGCAAATGCCGCTTCATTCCCTCTTCCTCGTCTATCCCTTTCAATCTTTCCCTCCTCCACAAGGCCCCTGTTCAGCATAGCAGGTGAGGCCGCATGGGTGGGGTACTGGTCCTCCTCCCTAGTTGTATCCCCAACCAAAGCTCACGTTCCAGGAGAAAGAAAGAAAGAAAGAAAGAAAGAAAGAAAGAGCAACATTGGATGAATCACAGAAATCAAGGAAGATAATGAGGAAACCAGACATTACAATAGAATATTTTTTAAAAGAAACAAAACCTTGTGAATCAAGAAACTCACAAACAAACCAGACTACAAATCAAGATCAATAGACGGACACTGGGACGGGTGATTTCAGACGAAGAAAGATCCGAGAGAATGAAGACGTACTGGGCTGACAGAATAATTTAAAAAAGAACCTTTTTATAAGATTTATTAAAGTTGTCCAATGAAGGTCGTAAATTGTAAATAAATAACTAAATAATAAAGCGTGACTGTGTTGTTTTTCGTGATCATAGCCACGAGGTCCGACTCGTTGGCTGAATGGTCAGCATACTGGCCTTCGGTTCAGAGGGTCCTGGGTTCGATTCCCGGCCGGGTCGGGGATTTTAACCTTAATTGGTTAATTCCAATGGCACGGGGGCTGGGTGTATGTGTTGTCTTCATCGTCATTTCATCCTCATCACGACGCGCAGGTCGCCTACGGGCGTCAAATAGAAAGACCTGCATCTGGCGAGTCGAACCCGTCCTGGGATATCCCGGCACTAAAAGCCATACGACATTCCATTTCATAGCCACGAGACTTCCAGTTATGTGGAAGCCGATCCACAGGGACATGGACTTTCATTTTAAAAATCTCATTCTGTGATGGGTTTCATTTTCGCAATGTTGAACACAGAAATTCCTAACCACCACCACCACCCTCTGCGTCCAAATGAAAACGGAGGTCAAGTAGAAGCGCCAGTTTTACGAATGATAGATCCATCTCCTACAGGGGTGATAGCCTCATAGTCAAGCTTCCTGAACCAACAATTCTGCACGTCATACTAGACAATCACAATGGACATTGCAAGTTCTTGGTTCGCTTCCCGAAGGACTCGCTCTAATTACGAGAGCTCAGTGACACAGCACTCCTGCAAGGGAGACTTATGTTTTACAAGGATTCTTTTTTTAAGAGACTTGAGTTCATTCCCTAACGGTACAAGTGTCTGGTCTGGTCCTTTCTCATGAAGGGAAAGTCAGCACGATATTGCACACTGTTCACATCTAAGTAGTGCACCGTGTCACCTGCGACCTTAAAGCCAAGACGACTCGTAAAACATTCTACAAACACTACCAGGCTCTCTTCTCTATGTACATCAGTCCTACTGCTATTAGTTTCCCTGGTACAATAGGACTTGTCTTTTCACGTAAAGTAAAAGGAAGACTACAGAAAACAAACTAAGGTTCATATTCGTTTGTAATTCGGAGAACTGATCATTGGAATGCAGTCAGTCTTAAGAGCCTTTCCCCGAAAATATTAAATGTTTAGAGAAAATGCTTCAATTTCCCGAAAGCTTTGTATAGGCCTACATTTTCGTTCAATGTTGTAATTTCTTGTACTTGGGTAGTAGAATAACTAATCATAAGGCTAAATCTTACATCAAATTTTTTAAATTTTGTAAAATTTGTGTACACTTTATGCATTGTTTCTGTAACCTTGTCATTGTATGTTTTGTAAGCTTTTATAAGTTTATGGCTGATGATGATGCACACCAGCATCGAAATCGGTCCTAAGAATAATAAAATGTTATAAATTATTTTATAACATTGTCTGGTATTGAATAGGTGGACCTTTCTTGTTCCCACTAGAAGTAAAGAAAACATAAAATATAGACTAGCACAAGCAAGGAAGGATTTTCTTAGGAAAATAAATTTGCTCACTTCGAACATTGATTTAGGAATTAGGAAGACGTTTTTTAAGACTTTCTTCTGGAGCGTGACATTGTATGGAAGTGAAACATGGCCGATAACTCGCTCAGAAAGACAGAGAATAGAAGCTTTTGAAATGTGGTGTTACAGAAGAATGCTGAAGATGAGATGGGTAGATCGAATCACAAATGAAGAGATACTGAATCAAATTGGTAAAAGCAGAATGATTTGGCGAAATTTGACCAGGAGAAGAGACAGAATTATAGGGCACATCTTAAGATACCCAGGTCTTATTCAGTTACTTTTTGAGGGAAGAATAGGTGGTAAAAACGACAGGGGCAGACCATTGTATGAATATGACACACGTAGTAATAGCAGTAGTAGTAGTAGTAGTAGTAGTAGTTGTTGTTGTTGTTTAAGTGCGGCCAGTATCCAGTATTCGGGAGATAGTAGGTTCGAACCACACTGTAGGCAGCTCTGAATATGGTTTTCCGTGGTTTCCCATTTTTACACCAGGCAAATACTGGGGTTGTACCTTAATTAAGACCACGGCCGCTTCCTTCCCACTCCCAGCCCTTTTCTGTCCCATCGTCGCCATAAGACCTATCTGTGTCGGTGCGACAAAAAGCTAATTGTAAAAAAATAGGATGTAGTAGTTACGTAGAAATGAAAAGGTTTACACAGGATAGGGTGGTATGGAGAGCTGCATCAAACCAGTCTATGGCCTGATGACCCAAACAACAACACGTTGTAATTAAAATGTTAAGTCAATAGTAAATCAGTATTTAAGTTATGTTAGATAATATGCAATTGCATTGTAATTATTATACCACATTATTTGTAACGAAATGTTTTAATTATATTCTGTAAATCTTGGGCGAATTACTGTACAGCCGAGTTGCAATTATTATGTTACGCTACTTGTAATTGGACGTTTTAAGTTATATTTTTGTCGATTTTGTGTGAATTCCCATGCGTTTGATTGTAGTTATATTTCGCTACTCGTATGTAACTTTTTATTTTTATGTATTACGAGTAATCAAAAATGGCTTTTGTAGTCATTATAGGTGAAATACTTGTAAACATTCTGGTAAGAGGAATATTGGGGCTCTATAATCTTTTCCCACTTTCGCTGTTAAATTGAGAAATACAGCATCAAAAACTTAAAATTACAAAATTCGGTTATACTTTCCTTTAAATTAAAAACTAGGCGGAGGTAGCGACAAATGCCTGAATGTTTTTGTCTGAAGGCTCAACTCACCTGGCTTGAAAAAGCTGGGCACCCAGTTACGAGCGGAAGACATAAGTCTCGGCAGCTGTACGGCGAGTACATAGTCCTTGTTGTCGACCTGCCGTATCTTCACCCCGTCCATAAGCTCGCAGTCCACGGGACTACTCTCCAGACAGCTGGCCGTCGCATTGGTCTCGGCAGTGGTGGCGCACACCACCATCAGAGACAAGAAGAGAAGCGCTGTTTTCAGCATCGTAGAGCGATCCTCGTCAACACATCGCACCTAAAATAATAATAATAATAATAATAATAATAATAATAATAATAATAATAATAATAATAATAATAATAATAATAATAATAATAATAATAATAATAATAATAATAATAAAATAATAATAATAATAATAATAATAATAATAATAATAATAAAAGGGAAAGGAAGATCTTGCACAGAACAAATCCTTAATCTTAAAAACTAGCCTACTAATAAGCAAAACCAGACAAACTGTCATTACTTTTGTAGATTTCAAAAAAGCATATGACTCTATAGACCGCTAAACACTTTTCAATACTCTATAAGAATTTCAAGTGGATAAAAAAAACAAGGGCATTAATCAGACAAACATTAACTGGCACTACTTCAAAAGTTAAATTACTAGGGGAAGGATACGTCTCAAAACTCACGGGTTAAAATTAGTAACAAATAGTATCAAAACCGGGCGAGTTGGCCGTACGGTTATGAGCGCGCAGCTGTGAGCTTGCATCCGGGAGACAGTGGGTTCTAACCCCACTGCCGGCAGCCCTGAAGATGGTTTTCCGTGGTTTCCCCATTTTACACCAGGAAAATGCTGGGGCTGAACCTTAATTAAGGCCACGGCCGCTTCCTTTCCATTCCTAGGCCTTTCCTATCCCATCGTCGCCATAAGACCTATCTGTGTCGGAGCGACGTAAAACAAATAGCAACAAAAAAAGTGTCAAAACTCACGACAACAAACGAGTAGATAAAGTAAACATTCTAATGAGTCTCAAAATTCACGACTCCGGGCAGCAGGTGCTTGCGATGACCGCAGGAGCGATGAAGTGCGCGGTGACTCACGCTTCCCGTTTTAGTCGCGTCTTACGACAGGCAGGGGACACTGTGGATGTTATTCTGCCACCCCAACCCACTGGTGAAAGTAATGGTTGGTGAATGGAAGAGACCGAGGTGTATTTATTATCTTATAATTATAAAAAGGAAGTGTTTGTCTGTGTGTCTGTGCGCGATGCCCAGCAAAATCTACAGCACGCAGAGATCTGAAATTTTGAACGTAGGTAGAGGGAAAGGGGTCCAAATGCACCTCGAAGCCGGAATTTTCATTTTCGCTTTCGTTGGCGAGTTATGAACGAAAACCCATCGGAAAACGTGCATTGGGATATGACAATCCAACGTGCTGTCACCAAGATTAAATGCATAGAGTCGCTGTCGCTAGGCAACGTACATAAGATAGGTAGAGAACACAATATTCAAGGAGCCATTTTACGTCCAGGGCGTAGGAAACCGTTCTTGGTCTTATATGGTGTGAGGGCATATGACGCTGTTGATGGTGATTCGTCCGTCGGATGGGGACGTAAAGTCTTGAGCTATTCGAGAGGAGTGGGCTATGTGCCAGCGCCGGGTTTCATCCTCTTCATTCTTACTATCATATACAGTATAATGTCATTCATTTCATCTCATTAACTCATCTGATTAGGTTGATGTCATGAAAGGCATCCGGTCGTAAAAATTCGCTACGAAGATTCATCTCACTTCATACCCAAACCCCGTAGAGAAAGGGGGCAGGGGTTGGACACTTATACTGTACATTTAGAGGAAACATATATGACACAATATAGACGATAATAATAATAAACAAGGAATAATACATATATCAGGCAGGATGCCATTGTAAGTCCGTGGATAGGAAGCCATTTTCCTTCAATCCATGATGTCTGTCTATCTGTCTGTGTCCATGTGTGCGATGCCCAGCCAAATCCACGGCAAACAAAGATCTAAAATGTTTGTCATAGGTGGGCACAGGTTTTCACCTAAGACGCATGGCTGTGTCTGAGAGCAATTCTTGCACCAAGACATGAAGCTGTCAACGTCATCAACAAGCAACACTCACAAGAATTACCCGGTTTCCTATAAATTGAAAAGTCTATCGACACGACATGTCATACAGATGAGGCTGTCAACTACACGACAGAGATTTTGAACAATTTGGAGTCACCTGGAGTACCCTCGAACATCTTGGGGTGGACGATTGTGGCACCGATTATCCTTCTCAGGAATATGAATCCTTCCCTCTGCAATGAACACGGCTCTGAAACTGATGGCGAATATTATTGAAGCCACCATCATGACTGAGCATGCCGCGGGCGAAGTAGTATTCCTCGGACTGTTAGTCCATTGAGTAGGAAGCCATTTTCGGTCCGCGGCACGAGAAGCCATCAGCCCGTGTATATTCCAAAGTGTTTGTGTGTATGTATGCGAAGCCCAGTCAAATCTACGACACACAGAGATCTGAAATTTTGACATAGGACAATCGCTTAAAGTTGTAGGACTCCATCTTCGAAAACGGTGTTTTTGCCATTGTCAACTGTACGTGGATTGTTCAAGAGTTCGAAAGGCAAACACAATACAGTATACATCTTACCTCCAATGGAAGTACATTAATATAGTTTATTCCGAAGCTCTAAGGAAACAATATATTTTGTATTATATAACATGGTCTTTTACATGGTTTTAATATTATTTGTACCATCCATCAACCCGGTATCTTAAGCATTGAAAGTAACAATATAATAAAAATAAAATAATGTATTTCATGCAATTTACGTCAAAAAGATGTTAGTTAATAAATATAATGCTTTAATTTGCTTTAAATAAAGAGTTTAGAAACATCTAACGGTTGAATTACTAAACGCGGGCAAAGCCGCGGGCACATGCTAGTTATTATTAAAATATTTTGCTGTTGTCTTCAAGCTAATATAATGCATGTTTTCCCTTTCACATAAATTTATAATAATGACCTGTGGCCTCCGGAGAGGTCTGGTGCAGGTCTTTAGAGTTGACGCCGTACAGGTGACCTGCACGTTTGTGAGGATGAGCCCTACCTAAGATGAAGTCTGATGCTGAAAACGGCACGAACACCCAGTCCCCGAACCATAGGAATTAACTAATTAAAGTTAAAATCTCCAACCCGACCGGAAATCGAACCCTGGATCCCCTGGACCGCTTGGACCAAAGGCCAGCATGCTGACCATTTATGCATGCAGCCCGACGACATAAAATTAAAGTAGACATATTGCCCGCTGCTAGTTAAAAGGAACTGTCAGTTGGTAGTACTAGGGTTTAGTTCCGTTATGCGGCCAGAAGGCGGCATTTACTTAAATAAGGAATTATATTTAGAAATATTAAAAATCAAGACAGTTAATTCACTCATTTAGTTTCAACACTTGGAGATTAATTTGAAAAAAATGCGTATTTCTATTTTTCGTAAGAGTCCATCTATTCGCTTATTTCAATCGATTTTCTATCCGACACACTTAAACCGAAATAATATTCATGACGCATCCGATTATTCTGCGCGGTATAACTGAATTATATTCGAAACTCGTTCGATTGTTTGAATTGATTATTCATTGGATTATTTAAGTAATCGGATTGAAGTTATTCGGTTATTAAAGGCATTCCATTATCCCCTCACTAATAGGGTGGACATTTATCCATTCAAAGAAGAACTGGCCCTGATCGTGAATTTTGAGACTGGCCGAGGTAGAGAAACTTACTCTTACTAACCCTCTCCCTAGAATTCATGAGTTTTGAGACGACGCGTAGGCGAAATATCTGATCCTTTTACTATTAACACCAGGGTCCGTCAAGGAGACGGATTATCTCCGTTACTGTTCAGTCTCGTACCTGAGAAAGTAATCAGGACCTGGGAAAGGGAAATTAAAGGAATAACCTTTGGCAGACTACTTAAAGACAGGATTCACTTGCACTGTCTGGCCTTTGCGGATGGCATAACAATCCTTTCCAATAACAGGCAAGAAGCGATTCATTCCATTGAAAAATGACATGAAATTGCCATCAAAATGGGACTTCAAATCTCGTATGAGAAAACTCAATACATGGAAGGAGCTTCACGATATTTAGATGGACAACCTATGGTAACTAAATTTGGCAAAATCTTTCAGGTGAACCAATTCAGATATTTGGGAGAAATTAGCCCTCTGGTTTAAACTGCGAAGCAAATAAAGAAAGAATTTCCAAGTTACAGAAAGCTTACAGGATCACTTGGAGCAGGTACAATAAAAAAATCAATATCTCGGAAAGCAAAACTTAGGCACTATAATACAGTAATCAAACCTCAAGCGTTGTATGATTCAGAAATCTTGATCATTGGTGACGGGTCTCTAACCAAAGACGCAGAGAAAGAGGAAAGGAAAATTTTAAGAACAATTTTCGGCCCAGTTTGTATAGAGGGATTATTGAGGAAAAAAATCATCCCAGGAAATATATTGTCATTCTGAAAAAATATCTCAGGCTTTTCAGAAAAGACGACTGAAATTGTATGGACACATTATCAGAATGAACAGTAACAGACTAACTAAAAGAATTCTCAACCTGGCCCTTTCATGTAAAACCAAGAACAGCTGGCTTCGTGAAATTGAAAAGGATCTACAGGAAACCAACATATCAGAAGACATGATACAGGACAGCTGTAAATTCAGAACCAAAATCGACAATCACCCGTTTGAAGACAAACCCAACACCAGAGCCACTGTTACTTGGACAGAAGAACGGAGGAAGCTCAGCGAGAGGAAGAAAATATTTTTGGAGGAGAAGAAGGCCAACACATCAGCTAAGCTGCTTCAATCGAGCTCCTAGGTAGGGCATAACGATGTAGAAAAATATAAATAATAATAAACAGATAATTTTATGGGAGAGATCTTAGGTGAATTTAAAACTGGTGTCCGGCAGGAAGATGGACTTTCCTTGATTCTTTTTAACCGCGTCCAAGAGAAGGTAATAACAGTATAGGAAGAGAAACAAAAAGAAAGTTTCTTCAGTAACATAACTGAGCATACAAAATTAATGGTCAGCCACGTTTACAAGACCAAGAGTGGCAGCCATTTGATGAGGATAACAGACAGAACAATTTTCGGACGATTGATAAAAAAATTCCAAAGATTTCCAGGAGAAGAAAAGGAAAGGAGGTAATTTCTGACCGGAAGAAAGGAAGAAACAGCAAAGTGAAACGATGAAGAGCTATTCAAATAGCAAGAAAGGAAATGCTAAGATAAATGTATAGGGTTACTTTGTACGGGTCTTAGATGATCAGATTAGGTAACAAGAAGAATAGACGACTAGTTCTACTCTCGTCTCGACTTTGGACCGGTTAACCGCACAGACAGGTGTATCCTCCCTACTGAACCCTAGTTCAGTCAGGTTCTACAACAATAACAAGAAGCTTCAGCAGTTTTGATGTGCAAGCATTTCCACAAAGTAAAGCTTTCTTCAGATATGATGACCTTCATGTCCTCCAAAGACATCGCTATACTCGCCAACGAGTGAATCCTATGAAGATGTTGAGTTCGTTGCCATACCCCCGAACTGTTTGGTATGAAAGTCAAAGTCCAAATTATGACACTGAAAGGTATATTTTCAGTAATTTTAGTCTTATCCACACGAAATTCGTGTAGCACTCACCGGCTTTAGGCGTATCCTAAGTAAAAAAAGGGCATGAGGGGCGTGAAAAGTTGGAAGTTAACAAGGGTAGACCAAGGAAGGTAGAATAGGAAAAGATGGACATTGGCACAAACAGGAAGAAATGCCAGCTGTTTCCAAAATTAGAGCCCATGAGGATTCTCTTACGACAGGTAGGGAA
Source organism: Anabrus simplex (assembly GCF_040414725.1). Taxonomy (NCBI): domain Eukaryota; kingdom Metazoa; phylum Arthropoda; class Insecta; order Orthoptera; family Tettigoniidae; genus Anabrus; species Anabrus simplex. The sequence goes on from NC_090271.1 coordinate 167,852,152, forward strand.
TATTGTGCATTCATTCTACCTCCTCCACCCACGGGAAGGGGGTGTACTTGTTGTGAAAATAGGGAACAAGTGTTCCTACTATTGTTTCTGACATGATGTACATATGCGTATGGAAGACGAAGGGTAGTGCCACCTGTACAATAGAACTTGCCGGGCTGAGTGGCTCAGACGGTTAAGGCGCTGGCCTTCTAACCCCAACTTGGCAGGTTCAATCCTGGCTCAGTCCGGTGGTATTTGAAGGTGCTCAAATACGACAGCCCCGTGTCGGTAGATTAACTGGCACGTAAAAGAACTGCGGGACTAAATTCCGGCACCTCGGCGTAGTTAGTGGGACGTAAAACAAATAACATTATTATTAATACAATAGAACTTGGTTATAACGACAACCAAGAGATTTGATAAATTATGACGCTGTAACCGAGATTCATGCTATCAGTCGAGCAAACTGTATAGAACAAAACCTAATTAGGCTTATTTTAGATTTAATTTTAAGCCTAACATTAAAGTGCAAGATTGAAATACTTGTACAAAAAGACAGTATTCAATTCATAAAAGAGACAGAGAGAGACAGAGAGAGAGAGAGAGAGAGAGAGAGAGAGAGAGAGAGAGAGAGTGTGTGTGTGTGTGTGTGTGTGTGTGTGTGTGTGTGTGTGTGTGTGTGTGTGTGTGTGTGAGGGGGGACTTGCCTGCATCAATGTCTGAAAGTAGATGGCAGAAGGGGAGAGTATGGAATTTCTCTGAACTCCAACCTCAACTTACGAATCTTCAAGTGACAATTGGTTCCTAAGACAATCCTAATGCAAATTGAGGTTTAAAATAACGTTATATGTGAGGTAGTATTTATTTGTCATATTAAACAAGCTTGAAAAACACTCTCTTTCTGAAAAATATGTTGGCACCACAGAATACCTGATGTTATAGACGAGGTGTCTCTGAAACCGATGTCACTATAACAAAGTTCATACACAAGTTATCCATCTCTCCTTTCACAGAAACATGAACGTTATCTATCATTTATACTCATTCGTAACATTGTATGTCTCCTTGGTTAAGTGGTCAGCGTCTTGGTTTTGTGTCCTCAGGACTCCGCGTTTGATTCTTAAATGGTTGGTGTCCTTGGTTTGGAGAATGGGAGTATGTGGTATCCCCAACATTCTTTCAACTCACACACCACACACAACACTATCCACCATCGCTGCAACACGCACCCAGCATCGTCAGAGGTTCTGCATTAAAAAGGCTGCACCAGGCCACAAGAAATTAAATTCGTAATATTATTTTGAAAGGGAAATCATTTATGCAGTAAGGATGTTTAACACAGTTTGTCCGTAATCCTATTATGTGAAGTATATTTAAATGCGAATGATGATATTGCTTTTAATATCACCTGCAACACCATCGGAAAATTTTTGGCAATCGGTGTTTATTTGTCTCATGATTTGCGTTTCTTGGTTTATGAATAAGTACTCTACGAATATCCTATTGATTATATTCTGTGTGGCCAATCTATCCATGCCCTTTACTGTTTCCACCGCTTGACATGGTCGCTTGCAGTACATTCAGGAACCACACAAGTCATATTCGTAGCAAACTGCTTATTTACTGTTAACCTATTAAAGCTACTTTCAAATTAATTAATCATTATACTGTCCACGTGACAAATTTTATATACAGCATGAATAAGAAATTTCACTTATGGCTCAATATCCCAAGGTTATAGTTACAGTTACTCCCATAAATATTCGGCCACTGATAAAATCCGCGAAAAAGTGATGACAATAACGCAACCATGAGCAGGGTGTGAAACCAAGTGTGTCTAAGTAATGGAACTACATGTGGTTGCTTATGCCGAAGAGGAATCAGGGAGCTTTGATTTACATTATGCTGTAAAAGAAAGGATATTGCTCACATGGGTGAAATGACATACCTCAAATATATTCGGTCACCTGGAAAGGCCAGGATTGCCGCTGTGTTCATTGACAGAGACAGGGCAGATAGAGTTGCAAAACTTTTAGTTCAGAAATGCGGTGCCGCAAGAGACGTCGTGCCGAAGTCATTCGCTGCAGTGTTGCGGACAGGTATCAAATAGGGCGCAAAAGACAACACAATACTGCGTTTGAAGAACGCCAGTGCGAGATATTCCATCATGCTCGAGGTAAATCGCATAGAAGGATATCGCAGATGCTTAACATAGCAGAATAATAGTTGGAGACATAATCAGACGATTCAAAAATGAAGACAGAATTGATTCAGTTCCTCACACAGGCAGACCAAGAAGGCTGACAGAATGACAGGAGCGGTTTGTGCTTCGGAATGGGAAACGAAATCCAAAAATTAGTGCTCAGAAAGTGGTAGCAGCTGTCTTAGAGGAGTGTAGAAAGAATGTGAGTACTGCAACCGTGCGAAGAGCACTGCGAAGGAATGAGTTACTTGGGAGAAGACCTAGGAGGAACCCATTCATTAGCGCAGTATATGAAAAGAAGCGGTTAGAGTTCACAAAACCTACGTAAGCAAACCCAGTGCTTGGTGAGAGGATGTGTTATTTGTTGATGAGTCAAAGTTCAACGCGTTTGGGTCCGATGGAAAGCAATTGGTATGACCGAAACGTCACGAGGAACTGAAAACAAGCAATTTACAAAGAACGGTAAAACATGAAAGAGAAAGTGAAATGGTGTGGGGATGTGTTGCATCGAAAGGGGTTGGTGCATTGAGTTTCACTGAACATATTTTTACAAAAGAGGGCTATTTGGCTATCCTCAAAAACAATTTGCGACAATCTGCGGAACAACTTGGTACACAGCGTACTTTCAAGTTCTACCAAGATAATGACCCCAAGCACAAGTCGTAACTTATCAGGGAGTGGCTGCTGTACAACTGCCCGAGGGTTTTGTAGATTCCACCACAATCACCCGACCTGAACCCCATCGAGAATGTGTGGAGTCAAGTGAAGACAGCTCAGCAATTGCGGTCGCCAAGTTCCCTCACAGACTTGAAGAGGAGACTGCTACAAAAATGGGCGATATTAAGCCCTGATTATATCAAAAAAGTTATCGCCAGTATGCCGAATCGACTGTAAGAGGTCATAAAACATCAAGGTGGACCTAGAAAGTACTGAATGTGTAACAGAGTTGTGAATTATGCGAGTTTATGTTGCTTTTTTGTACAGTGGCCGAATATTTTTGAGGTGGCACGGGAATTACTGCTTTTATTTAAATGTACGACAGATGGCGTACTAATGACTGCCAGAAGAGTTTGACTTACATCACAATGTGTCTATAACGTTATATTATGTTTTCCTACATGTTTCTTTGTATTGTGCATGATCATTATAGTGTAATAATTATTATCCAATAAAAGTGTGTCAAAAATTAAAGTGACCGAATATTTATGGGAGTAACTGTATGTCTATATTGCAGAAAAGCATGTACTTGCCCCGAGACTCTCATAAGTGGTCATCCTCCTTGATATGCCTGCCTAAAACAATTACCGCCACCGCCACTGTGACAAAAGACAAAGACTGGTACCTCACCTCCCTTTCATCCGTCAATAGACTATTACTGTAACTATTAGATCAGAGAATCGGTCAAGAAGAATTCCAAATTAAAGGAAGTCTAACTTTGTGAATTTTTTTCTTTTTGGAAATATTGTTTAAGAATGCCAATTTGTGTAGGTAAGTAGAGTGGTGATGACCTTTGAAGGGCGGAGTGTATCCTCTGGAGCGTGCCCTACCATCAGCTACTTGCTCCACTGGTTACATGTCCTTTGAGACCCAGGTCACGGGCAGCACTACAAAGAGTCACGGTGTCTGGGTCAACGCCTATCATTTACTACATATACCTCCATCGTAATCTCGTTTAACTCGTGCTTTGTAAGCCGACGGAATTCCATTGAAAAAAATATGTACCGACACTTTGGAGTAGTGCCCCACATTTAAATTTCTGTTCTAACATACTGTTAGTAGCCAGGGTTTTTGGCCGTGTAGAAAGGTAAGCAACTGGTGACGTTGCACGTCGCGATGTACTCATTTTATGGTGACAGAGCAGTACTGTTCAAAGTAGTGTTCACAAGCAATATATCGTACGCCTGACCACACTCCAACACGATGTTTTCCGAACTGCGAATAGACACGCTGACGCAAGCAGGTAGAGACTGCCCCTCTCTCCTCGCACCCGGGCCTCTGGGGGTGGCAGCTAATCACACTACCCACTACACCACACCCCTCTAGCACGGCCACGGAACCCAGCAACTGACAGTAATGGCTGGATATCTTCATGTTTACAGTATGTGGTGAATCTGCTACGTCTTATCTGATTTTCTTCATGCTGTTTCTCAATTTGTCGAGATTTCGACCATGCCACATGAGTCTATCTCTGAAGAGACAAAGTCGACTTATAGCTCACTGCTGTCTGTCTCCGAAAGCTTGAGATTCGACTATTGTAAACACAACCTAGCCATGTGCGTATAGTGCTACTGACTTCTACGAAAACATTCATTATCTTACCCTGCACTGCTTTGCACAATATTGTACTGCAATTTTCCAGATCACTTTGAAACAAAAATGAATCTAACAAACATATACTATTGAACACGTTTTATTAGTTTTACGGAGACTCCAGTAAATCACACGACTGAACCACTCATGAGGAAACGTTGTGTGGATAGGGCGGTACTTGCGCGGGGGCTATTGTAGGTCGTTACTGTGTGCCCCCCCCCCCCCGTCTTCTACAGCTTCACAGTCACTGTAACGAATTTCTTCAAGAACACGAATTTATTTAAATAAATATAACATGATCATGATTAATAAAAGTGAAAATAATATTCTCGCCTCTGTGGTGTAGTGGGTAGTGTGATTAGCTGCCACCCCCAGAGGCCCGGGTTCGATTCCCGGCTCTGCCACGAAATTTGGAAAGTGGTACGAGGGCTAAAACGGGGTCCACTCAGCCTCGGGGGGTCAACTGAGTAGACATAGGTTCGATTCCCACTTCAGTCATCCTCGAAATGGTTTTCCGTCGTTTCCCACTTCTCCTCCAGGCAAATGCCGGAATGGTACCACGGCCGCTTCCTTCCTTCCTTATCTATCCCTTCCAATCTTCCCATCCCCCACCAAGGTCCCTGTTCAGTATAGCAGATGAGGCCACCTGGGCGAGGCACTGGTCATCCTCCCCAGTTGTATCCCCTCCCCAATGTCTCATGCTCCAGGACACTGCCCTTGAGGTGGTAGAGGTGTGATCCCTCGCTGAGTCCGAGGGAAAAGCCAACCCTGGAGGGTAAATAAATTAAGAACGAAAGAAAGAAAGAAAATATTCTTCGTGCACGTTATTTGCACTCACTATCAACTACATTCAAATAATGTTTACATTACCTCACTTGAGAGGGTATGTAATTCAGTGTCAGCGAATCTTTTATCCATCTTCCTCAGACCCTTCTTCTAACTTGACCGTATCTCAAGCTTTCTAGGATACAAAGAAGTGGCATTTCACCACTCTGATTGGAATAGTCGGTAAGAGGGAAGGTACAGTGCGCCTTCTGGACTCGTGACCTGTGAGGGGTGCTGAGGTATAAATAATAATAATAATAATAATAATAATAATAATAATAATAATAATAATAATACGCTTTTAACTTTCCATCTGATATCTGAATATCCCTTAAGAGATGACGGAGTGCCGGAAAAGGCTTTCTTTCACGTGTCAGTGAAGATATTGACACGGACTAATTGCATTCAAGGAGTCTTAAATGGCAGCGGACTGCGTCAGGTTTGGTCGCGCAACTTTTCAGCATGGGGGACGAGCACTTACATCTCCGGTCAGGGCAGTGGTGGCGGTGGTGGTGATCATTGTTTTAAGAGGAAGTACAACTTGGCTACCATCATCTCTTAATACAAATCAGAAATGAAATGAAATGGCGTATGGCTTTTAGTGCCGGGAGTGTCCGAGGACATGTTCGGCTCGCCAGGTGCAGGTCTTTCGATTTGACACCCGTAGGTGACCTGCGCGTCGTGATGAGGATGAAATGATGATGAAGACGTCACATACACCCAGTCCCAGTGCCAGCGAAATTAACCAATTATGGTTAAAATTCCCGACCCTGCCGGGAATCGAACCCAGTACCCCTGTGACCAAAGGCCAGCACGCTAACCATTTAGCCATGGAACCGGACACTAATAAGAAAAGATGGAACAGTTTCCATCTTTCGAAGAATAAAGGACCAACAAAAGGAAAAGGGGGGCCACGCAGGGCACGAAAATGAGACTCCCTAGGCCTCGCAAACCTAATTCCGTCGGGATCGGAAGAGAGGAAGAGTTGACCAAGGGAGTTCATACAGGAAAGATGAAATTTAGGAGCCTGACATAAGTTTTTTTAATTTGCCAGGGGCTTTACGTCGCACCGACACAGATAGGTCTTATGGCGACGATGGGATAGGAAAGGCCTAGGAGTTGGAATGAAGCGGCCGTGGCCTTAATTAAGGTACAGCCCCAGCATTTGCCTGGTGTGAAAATGGGAAACCACGGAAAACCATCTTCAGGGCTGCCGATAGTGGGATTCGAACCTACTATCTCCCGGATGCAAGCTCACAGCCGCGCGCCTCTACACGCACGGCCAACTCGCCCGGTCCTGACATAAGTAACGCCGGACTCAGCTAGGGGTGTCGTGATCACCATCCCACGCTCCCAGATCGAGAGCCCTGGGGTCCTCCTTTTAGTCACATCTTACAACGGGATGATGTATGCGGTCGGGGTGTGTAAGATAAGGATCCACTATATTTACTTCCGGTACAAGAGATAAGATTAGGTAGTTAACGCTGCACCTCGACCGCTGTCTATCTGAGAGAAAATCTGCCGTCGAGAAGTACCTTACATTATTCTTTTATATAGGCTAACCAAGTTGACTGGAAAATAAGTGAAAAATGAAAACCTACAACCTGTTTTCCAGTCATTGACCGGGTCAGGGATGTAATGAATGAAACATATAGAGGCTGTTATTACAATGAGGTTGCCACTCCCAAGGTGATTTATTAATGAGTGATAAATGCTATGAAATGATAATGGAGAGTGTTGCTGGAATGAAAGATGACAGGGAAAACCGGAGTACCCGGAGAAAAACCTGTCCCGCCTCCGCTTTGTCCAGCACAAATCTCACATGGAGTGGAAAATAAGTATCAGTCTTAATATTTTCGTCACTGCTGGAAATCGAACATCGGCCTTCCAAGCAAAGCAACACGTTTGTAACCGTAAGCCATGGGAGTTACAGTATTAACGTCACAGGATTATAAACTACAACATCCTCAGTGTTTCACGGGAACACGAACCACAGGCGGATCTCGTATATATTGGCGATGATTCGAACTGCGTCGGTGAGAAACTCAGCCTTACACACGCATTACTCTGCCATTCAGTAGGCCTGCAGTAAAACGGAACGCCGAAATTGATGAGCAAGCAGCCAGATAGCGTCCAATTAAAATGACTGCACACGATAGCTGAGGATATAGATTATTATTATTATTATTATTATTATTATTATTATTATTATTATTATTATTATTATTATTATTATTATTATTATTATTATTCAGGTCACAAATTGTAAAGCAAGGAAAGTTGTTACTAAATTTGTAAATTTAAAGTTACAAAGCTGTGGCAGTACAATTAAATTATTCTGGTATCGTCTGCGAAAATACTATATTTTTCATTACTACGTTATAAGGAAGGGTTTAAGGGGAATATGCGTTGAAATGGTCATTTTGTTGAAATTTTTCAATTTTTGTTTTTATGCAGAGACATTATTTGGAATTTGCTGATTAATTCGGTGTATGATTTATTACATTTGGTTGACTGGAAGTATATTTTATTTTATTTAATTTAATTAGTTGCATAGGACATTTTTAGGATTTCATAAACCATTGGTCAGTCAAAAAAAATGTATCTCAAGAACCATAAGGCCTAGAAGGCTGTGGTTTGATTGAAATTCTAATGGAAACCTTGCTGTGTAAGTTGGTAGGATTGGCATGAGAGTTGAGATGTTTGTTTAAGTTGTGCATGCTATATTCTGGGTGTGGAGCTAAAGTGCTGGGCGAACTTTCATTCCTAACCTCACTCGCAACCTCTGATAGGCTACACCAGGACAAGTTCTGTAGTACCGATCTAATTTCTTGGACCCTCCTTTTGCTCTTGTCATGATGAAATGTAATAATTAACACACAAGATAAATAGTACTCTAGCACAACAGCACAATTTTTTTTTTTTAAACACGTACAGTTTGTACTTGTGTTCGTTTCTCGCTCCATTCTGGTTTTCGTTTTTGCTGATTTTGCTGCCAAAACTCTGAGGAGGAAGAGGCGTTGGTTCTATTAAAAAGCGAGTTTTAATTTAAATTAATTTTTAACTGCAGTTTCTGAAAAACTCATTTTTTCCAGACAAATAACCCGTTTTCTCAGGAACTATAGAGGATAGACTCTTGTTTTTTTTCACAATTCATTTATAATACCCTTATCATACTATACCTCTACAATGGTAGAGATAACTAGTATATTTGCAGTAAAATGCACAAAAATGTATGGAAAAATTGTAATAAAAACAACAGGAAAAATCTATCCTAGTTTCTAGAATACTGTATGTAGCCTACAGCAATCAAACTAGAGAATTAAGTACATAAAGCACGTATAAGTAACCTTCAAAACTTTCATTAAGTTGCATGAAGTACTTTTTGAGAAAGTGGATCATGAAATTAACAAATTTAATATGAGCGGGATAGGCCATTCAAACTACCCTTAATTCGTTGCCCGTAGCAACCTTAAGAATAGGATTATTCGAAGAAGTATTTTTTTAAACATGGGTACTTAAAACGTTTCAATTCCCTTCTAAAACTATTACAAAGCAAGACAATTGCACTTTTGGACTAACGTACTTACTCATTTCTGATAATGTGTAGCTATTTACTCCAAAATGTTGGCGGAAATGTTCATTTCAGTGATACGTTTACTAGTTACATTTGCGGTTTTAATAAAACGGGTTTTTTTAGTGCTACTACCATCGATAACAACAGACTCCCATTGATGTAATGATATACGAATTTATTTTATGAAAATGCTAGCAAATGTACCCGTGCTTCGCTACGGTATTCTACATCGTATACGGATATCGAAGTAAATTACTGTACATGCAGTGAACACGATATTTTTTAAATTACATGACTCTTAGCGTTATTCAGAAACATCAGGGAGATGTTCCCAAACGTTATTTCCAATGTAAAGTGCGAGTTGCGGAGTTGCGGAGTTGCGATGATAACAACAGTCTCACTTGCCTACTGCCATTCACAATGGGAGGCCCCATTACCTACTGCGTGCTCACAATCGATTTGGGGAGTTCTCGTTACACTTCCAGACAGATTAGAGTTGAGGAGTTTTTATTATAATAGCAGACACCTTCCCTACTGCCAGTCAAAATTGAGTTGTGCTGTTATCATTATAATGAGAGTTGGTGAGTTTCCATTATAATAGCAAGGCCATTATGCCTAATGCCCGTCACATTTTAGATGGGTAAATTTGTTTATAATGGCGGGCACACTTGCCTACTCCCAAACACAATCTGTTAGGGGAGTTTTGAACAAAATTTCATGCTCCCTTGACTTCTTCCAGTAAAATCGAGAAGGGAATTATTAATTACAATGGTAGTCCCTCCTCACTAATGCTAATTACAAAGGAGTTGGGGAAGCATCCCATTCCTACTGCCAGTCAAAGTCTATGTGGAGAGTAATGATTACAATAGCCCACCTGCTGAGAGTCACTATCGATGTAAAATATTAATTATAGTGACAAACATACCCTTTTCTACATCACCACAAATCGTCATCAATGAATATACATATAGATCGACATACGAAGTATGTGCATGCTTAAAATATTGCAAAACTTCATTTACAGATTAACTGCTGCTAAACGATACATCATATCGACAAACGGATTGTACCATAAGACGCCTCATTTAGCGGTCTAAATGACTGGTCTTAAGATATTTTCTTCTGTCTCATCTATTTATGGGTAAAATTGAGTTATAAACGTTGAGTAGAGAGAAATTTGGGTAAGGTTTTCTCACAGTACATTACTTTTGGGTACTAATGTGGCAGCTACAAACATAGAATTTGGCTCACGTATGGATACTGGATGGGCCAATGTTCGTGTAGAATTATATGATTCTATCTTTCGTATAAGTTATTCGAACTACGAATTATACGTGTACAAAGAGCAAAATGGAGGTATAATCGAGAAACAGAGACACATCTAATATGTAGGGAATAATATACGACGAAACGTCATAGTGAACCCATAATTCTACAAGTTTAAGGGTTCAGTAAGACCAAAGTTGTAGATCACTCCAAATTGAACTGAGATTGTGCCATCCGTCTAGTGATACGACTTACCGTTTAGCCTCGAAATATCTCGAAACGAAACGAAGGTCTGCACCGACATTAAAATTACCTCAATTCTCCGATACTTTTCGGGGGTAAAAATTGAAATATTTAAAGATCTTGAAAGCTTTCCGTAGATTACAGGCTAAGACATATAATTTTGCCAAATTACAATTTCCTAGATCGTCTGGCAGATTGTGCCTCAATCTTGCTTTTGGGGGAGGGGTCAGGATTAAAAATGAGGACTTTCAGGAAAATAAAGCTAACAGATATGCAGATGGTCATTATTACACCTGAATACGAAAATTTCGCCGAAATAGTCAATGTACAGACACACGGTCGTTAAGATTTTGTTTATATAGATAAAGAATCTGCTCCTCGTACAACACCTTTTGGGCTATGTACGCGGGAATTAGCCTGAAAAGCCGACCGTTCATGATATCTCCCCTATTAATCCTCCTATCGAAATGATGCACATGAGAAACAAGTTTTAGAAATTGATTTCCATTAAGGATGGTAGATTCCATTCATTTCGGATGTGCATATTTTGTGGGAGAGCAAAATCATGGTTTCCGTTTCGGATAAACCCCCAGTAAATTTAGATATTCAGAAATAATATTGCCCTAAAACCTACTCAAGGAAAGATGGATTCTAAATAACAAGTTTCGTAGAAATATATCCAGTAGTTTTTAAGTTATAAGAACTCAAACAAACAAACAAACAAACGAAGAGACAAACCGACAGAAACCAAAGCTAAAAAATATGCAGATGGTCATTATTACGATTTTACTTATGCAGATATCAAATGATGTATATAAAGATTACTAGTAATGGAAACAAAATTATGTCACATGAGAGTAAAAGGAAAATTTATGCATTCGTGGAAATTCCTAATTTACACTCTTATAACATAAATAACCCTTAAACAAGTTGACGCAGTCCAAATCGGAAAACATATCAAACAACGTACTGCATTTAACAAAACAAATGTTAATTCTGTCCGGCTCCATGGCTAAATGGTTAGCGTGCTGGCCTTTGATCACAGGGGTCCCAGGTTCGATTCACGGCAGGGTCGGGAATTTTAACCATAATTGGTTGATTTCGCTGGCACGGGGGGCTGGGTGTATGTGTCGTCTTCATCATAATTTCATCCTCATTACAACGCGCAGGTCGCCTAAGGGAGTCAATTCAAAAAACCTGCATCTGGCGAGCCGAACATGTCCTCGGACACTCCCGGCACTAAAAGCCATACACCATTTCATTTCAAAGTTAATTCTAAAGAAGTTAACGTATTTCTAATGACAAAATCATTTTTCTTAATGCTCGTAGTCCTGATCCAATGGCGGCTGGGCTTGTTGTAAGTTCCTAGAGGTGCGGTCACCGATGGAACGTGTATCGTTTGGTTCAATAGTGTATTATGTCTTTATTGCTGCTTCCGTTAAGCAATTGACCCCCTTCCCCTACAACGAGGCCACATCCTCACCAGCCTACCGTTGTGTCCAAATTTAATCATGATCAAGCCAGGTATTTCCTCACCATCGTTGACACCGAATTTCCAACTTACTGTAGAGTCCAAACCGGATGTGTCCTCGCTTCTCGATACACCTGACAGCAAGTCATTATGATTTTAACAACATTTATCACGACTGTTTGGACATACAAGGAAGTAACATCGAGCTCAAGCTGTTTTCCACCTGAGGTGACAAAATCATGAACTCTTATTCTAGAGCTTATGAAATAATAATAATAATAATAATAATAATAATAATAATAATAATAATAATAATAATAATAATAATAATAAAAATAATAATAATAATAATAATACCTTGGCGAATGGGTTGAATCCAACAATTCTGGGAAGTTCACCGTCTTAATACGTGTCAACAAGTTTGAAACAGCCTTCCGACTCACTCAAAATATACACAACAAGAATTCTATCTCTCGAAATGCAAAAATTAGACATTATCAAACTGTAATTAGACTTGAAGCATTATATGCAGCAGAGTGTTTAGCAGATAGCCTCCTTGAAAAACTGGCAATTATGGAAAGGAGGATTATCCAAAAAAAATATTGGTCCCACCCTCAAAGATGGTGTTGACAGACTTCGGACTAACTTAGAAACAGGCCTATACACCCACACCGAAAAGATATCAAGCGTAATTCGAAGAAGAAGGATAACTTTTTTACACTCACCTCTTTAGATTGCCAGCTAATAATTTCGTGTGGCTATTTCGTGTGGCTATTTCTAGCCGAGTGCAGCCCTTGTAAGGCAGACCCTCCGATGAGGGTGGGCGGCATCTGCCACGTGTAGGTAACTGCGTGTTATCGTGGTGGAGAATAGTGTTATGTGTGGTGTGTGTGAGTTGCAGGGATGTTGGGGACAGCACAAACACCCAGCCCCCGGGCCACTGGAATTAACCAATTAAGGTTAAAATCCCCGACCCGGTCGGGAATCGAACCCGGGACCCTCTGAACCGAAGGCCAGTACGCTGACCATTCAGCCAACGAGTCGGACGATTGCCAGCTGAAAGAGCCTGTAAACGTTTGTTTTCCTATTTCAGAAGTCTGAAAACGATTACTCCTTGATTAGTGGAGATCGATGAGGATCGTTTGAAGCATGGAATCACAGAAACACATTCAACTCTGAGCACCACTCAAATACAAACTTGTTCATCAAGAAGAAGTCCCAACTCGACTGAAGCACGCCCATTCTTATGCATGGAAGGAAGCACACTCCGAACGGATGAAAACCTGGTGGACCGGCAAGAAGACGGCTCCTTTGCTGAATGGTCAGCGTCGCGGTCTTCGTTTTAGAGCGCCACGAGTTCGATTCCCGACCAAGTCGTGGATTTTAGCAGCATCTGGCTGAAAAATGAATGAAATGACGTATGGCTTTTAGTGCCGGGAGTGTCCGAGGACAAGTTCGGCTCCCCAGATGCAGGTAATTTGATTTGACTCCTGTAGGCGACCTGCGCGTCGTGATGAGAATGAAATTCTGATGAAGACGACACATACACCCAGCCCCCGTGCCAGCGAAATTAACCAATTATGGTTAAAATTCCCGATCCTGCAGGGAATCGAACCCGGGACCATGTGGCCAAAGGCCAGCACGCTAACCATTTAGACATGAAGCCGGACAGCATCTGGTTAATTCAGTACTTTCCAAACGGGTTTCGCGACACCGCAATAGTGTATACATCCCTCCACATACGGTTAGTGTTAGCAAGGACATGCCTACGTAAAACTTGGCCAAGCCCAGAAACACGTGCTGAGTCCAACAAAATGGGAAAAGGTCAGGGACAATAATAATAATAATAATAATAATAATAATAATAATAATAATAATAATAATAATAATAATAATAATATGGGAAATCATTGAAAACTATCTTTTGAGTTGCCGACGGTGTGTTTTGAACCTATAATCTCCTAAATGCATGATTTGTCAATGTAGCGCCATGACGAAATGAACATCTAAAAATCTTGCAATAGCAAAACAAGCTAATTGTAAATGTAAGTGACTGTTGATATCCAGATTATAGTCATGAAAACTCTATGTAGTTTTACGCGGAATCCGAATCACGAAGATCGCTCATCCATTGGCTGAGATTGGAATCGCGGCTCTCTAGATGAGAAGCCAACAACAATGTCACTCGGCTATTAGGCCCCTATATTGCAATAGCAAAGGGGAACGTCTGCAGTATGTATCAACATCTGCGGATACCACGTATGAAAAGGCTAAATAAGATTACCAACTGCCTGAAGAGAATGTGGTAAAACACAGAACTACTGAATCATCGGTTTATTACATTTTAAATTCTACGAGCAGCACGAATTCAGCCTCACCGGTACGCGTCTTTCTTCATGCCCATGCATCTTGTACAACGGCTCGCTAAGCCACATTACACCAACTTTCTTGAGAGAGAGATAGGAAGCAATTAGCCTCACCCTCTAAACGATTAGAGGATCTGGATCTTAGAAGTGTTCATAAAAGTCGTCGAAGAACTTACTCGATCGCCGGCCTAAGTTATAATGTACGTGACAGATTACCACGACTGGCTAACGTTGGAAAACGTTGCTGTAACCGTGAACTTCTGTTACAAATTGAATTCCACAACAGCTTTTAACGATTAACATCCATAGGAGAGTCCGGCCGCGTTCCGAAGAGTTTCACAATCAGGACGTAGGCAGCTGGCAACATTCCACCGCGAGGTGCTAACCGGCCTGGCTACGTTCGGTACTCACATGGCACTTCCTTGGCTTTACGAAACTTACAACTTGAGATTTACCAGAGAGAAGTTAATGTTAGCCACCTTAGGGTAGCTATAATCCAAACGTCCAAAAAAAGGACGTGATTTACTTATTAGTATGGTCGATATAAGGTAGCATTTATCATAAGAAAATAACATTAACATGTTAGTAGGCTAATACTTCATTTAATGAAGAGAAATATTACTGTGTACATATAATGCATTCAGCATGTCTACATCGCCCGTACTTCTCAGAGACAGGAACAGAAGAGAGGAACTTAACGAGCCCATGAAACTCACTGCAGCTTGAAATATTGTATTTTTAGATGTTAGTGTTAAACTGGTCCTCTCTTCTGTTCACTGGGCAGGCATAAGAGAATATACCATTCTACATTCGCATTATGCCTAGAAACAGAAAAAATAAAACCGTACAGTTTTGAGCAGTTCAGAACAATGTTCCCCAGATACACAATAATTGCAATATCGCTACAGTGATGACAAATAGTAACCAGTACCTTCATGATAAAACCATACTTTGTTCATGATATCTGAAGTTGACTTAACTTCTAGTAAACTACAGTATAATATCGAGAGTTTCTTTGCCTTTTCGATCCGACGTTCTCCTTAATCTATAAAATCGCTCGTGCAATCCGTACCGAACTCGATAGCTGCAGTCGCTTATAACCCGAAGGCTTGCAGGTCATCACGACGAATCCTCTCGGCTTTCTAGATCGGGATATATCTATATGTGAAATTTAATTCACATGCACCAAGTCGTTCGAAGAAGATAGTTTTACAAACATCCAAACAGATTTACACATTTACTGTGTTAATAAGAATGTGTGTGGTATTAAATTTTTAATTTTGCCCCTACCAGAAAAAAACAATTCCGGATACAAGTGTGTCGAAAACAATAGGCAAATAGGCATTCAAATCACGAAAGAAAAGCCAATGAAAGTTGTAGTTCCTTTGATGGTGGCTATGGTTGCCATGTGTCACGGATTTCACTATTTTTTTGTTTTGCTATTTGTTTTACGTTGCACCGACACAGATAGGTCTTATGGCGACGATGGGATAGGAAAGGCCTAGGAATAGGAAGGAAGCGGACGTGGCCATAATTAAGGTACAGCCCCAGCATTTACCTGGTGTGAAAATGGGAAACCACGGAAAATCATCTTCAGGGCTGCCGACAGTGGGGTTCGAACCCACTATCTCCCGAATACTGGATACTGACCGCACTTAAGCAGCGGTCGCTTGGAAGGCCATGGCCCTTCAGGTCTGCTGCGCTATGGGCCTTGGTTTGGTTTGGTTATATAGGCCCATACAGAGTATCTGGGATAACATATAGGCTACTTACTATTACGCTGCTTTTAAGAGGAGCATGCAGGTAAAAAAAAAAAAAAAGTTAAGCAAGTCAGACGAAAATGTAACCTTGGAGTCCTAAAAAGCGAGTACGCTGCGTAAAGGATTAGTCCTTCAAAAAAATGTGTATTTTCTTCTTTGTTGCTATTTAATGAAGGGTCTAGCGTTATCCACAACAAATTTCTCTACGCATTCTGCACACGTTAGTGTCAGACACTTGTCCCAACCAGTATGCTTGAATTATTTTCTCCAAATGTCGAAAACGACAGTAGCACCACGCGGGTGAAGTTACCGGGTAATATAATAAAATATCGTACATAATCTTTGAGTCAGGATGCATTTCTAAGTTTATTAACAAAAATCACGTTTGTTCTGAAATTGATCATTTTGTTTGATTTAAAAACCTCTCGGTGTCATATAAAAATATTAGAGACCACTGATTCAGTTTATATCTTGTCTGTCTGTGTGTGTGTTTATTTGTTCGAGTATTAAGCGAAAATGTCAGGGTATACTTTTATATAGTCTTTTTTACAAGTTGCTTTACGTCACACCGACGCAGGAGTGGGAAGGAAGCCGCCGTGGCGCAACCCCAGCACTTGCCTGGTGTGAAAATGGGAAACCACGGAAACCCATCTTCAGGTCTGCCGACAGTGAGGTTCAAACCCACTCTCTACCGAATGCAAGCTCACAGCTGCCCGCCCCTAACCACACAGCAATCTAGCTCGGTATATAGACAGAATTAATGTAGATACTGGACCAATTAGCATTACGATACTCGATTTCTTGCTGATATTTTGAAAATGGTTAGTTTTATTTATGAAAAATGAAACGGCGTATGGCTTTTAGTCCCGGGAGTGTCTGAGGATAAGTTCGGCTCTTTTGATGTGACGCCCGCAGGCGGCCTGCGCGTCGTGGTGGTGGTGGTGGTGGTGGTGGTGATGATGATGATAACATGATGATGAAGACGATACATACACCCAGCCCCCGTGCCAGCGGAATTAACCAATTATGATTAAAATTCTCGAACCTGCCGGGAATCGAAGCCGGGACCCCTGTAACCAAACACCAGCGCGCTTACCATTTAGCCACGGAGCCGGACAGCTTAATTTATAATATTCTTAAATAAAACTTGCTTTAAATTTCATTTTGAACATTTTATATCATAACAGATTTTTGGTGGAGTCAGTCCTGATTGGCTTTATTGCTAATCAACTAGGAAATGGTACCGCTGTCTGTTTTGAATCTGAGATCTTACGTTCCGAAGGCCGAGACTCAACTACTAATTCTCAGGGTAAGCCTCTGGAACTAGTCAGTACAGTAAGGTGATTTTTTTTTTTTTTTTTTTTTTTTTTGCTACTTGCTTTACGTCGCACCGACACAGATAGGTCTTATGGCGACGATGGGACAAGGAAGGACTAGGAGTGGGAAGGAAACGGCCGTGGCCTTAATTAAGGTTCAGCCCCAGCATTTGCCTGGTGTGAAAATGGGAAACCACGGAAAACCATTTTCAGGGCTGCCGACAGTGGGATTTGAACCCACTATCTCCCGAATACTGCATACTGGCCGCACTTAAGCGACTGCAGCTATCGAGCTCGGTCAGTACAGTAGTAGACTCGGTCCGTGTCCTGAGTTGGAGCAGCTCTTTTCTGGCACACCCCCAATGGAGGTTAGTTGCATGTACCATTTTTAGCCATATACCAGCCCTTGTGCCATTCTTAAATCTCCAGTAGTACCGGGAATCGAACACGAGTCACCGAGGACGGCAGGTAATAGTGCTAACGATTACGCTACATCGACCGACTTCTTATTAACTGACGGGTGCTCCGTCTCTCCTGGCTGGACTGAGCGGCTCCGGCAGTAGACACTGGCCTTCTGAGCCCCAGTTGACAGGTATTTGAAACTTCTCAAATATGCCACCCTCGTGTCGGTACAACTCCTGCAGGACAAAAATTCCGGTACCTCGGCATCTCCATAAAAGTAGTTAGTGGGACACACAAAGAGTAATAGTATACGTTTCTTCTCCTTTCACTTGAATCCTCTAGATGGGTACTGCAGCTAGTCTCGAAATTAAGTACTAAAATACCCAAGTTGGAATAAAAACCATGTTATTTATTTCTGTAAAATGCACCAAAGAAATTGAAACAAACTGTGATGAATTTCGAAGCATCTTCATAAACCTGAACAATATTTTCGTTCAACTACAAAGCAAAATTAAATACAAATAAAGTAGTCTAAATACAAGAAATTATACTATTGTAACATCTACAAAGATAATTACTTTAATTAAACAACCAGCAAATAATTAGTAAAACATACAAAAAATCATTTTTTAAGTTTCGATTAAGGACGCCACTACAAAATGGATCACTGAAAATGATCCTTCTAAATTGTGTGACTATAATGCAGGCTATCATAAATTTCACACTTCTATAACAATAATAATAATAATAATATTTGTTTTACGTCCCACTAACTACTTTTTACGGTTTTCGGAGACGCCGAGGTGCCGGAATTTAATCCCGCAGGAGGTATTTTACGTGCCAGTAAATCTACTGACATGAGGCTGACGTATTTGAGCACCTTCAAATACCACCGGACTAAGCCAGGATCGAACCGGGCAAGTTGGGATCAGAAGGCCAGCGCCTCAACCGTCTGAGCCACCCAGCCCGGCACACTTCTATAACAATATCCTTACTTATTCATATTCAAAAGCTTTTGGACACCAATGCAATGGGCACATTCCATAATACAGGGAAGCCAAAGTGATCGTGACAGCGGCATTCGGCAGTTATCCTGAAAATTATTCTTTCAGATTTAAATAAATAATAAATATACAGTATATTTGTGTTAGTTTAACAATTTGTTTTACGTCGCACTGACACAGACAGGTCAAATAGCGATAGTGGGATAGGAAAGGGCTAGGAATGGAAAGGGAACGACCGTGGCCGGCAGGGGAGTTCGAACCCACTATTTCCCGAATGCAATATTTGATAACTACGTGACCCAAACCGCGCAGTCACATTTTCCTTGTATGTGTATGTATATATGTTGGGTATTCAGCCCGAAGGCTGGTTCGATCCTCCACAGCTATACCAACAGCTGGCCTAGGCATCACTGAAGAGGCGAACTAGGGAAACTGGAGTGAGGTAGTTTCCCGTTGCTTTCTTCATCGAGCCAGAAGTTGCTCACATATCAGTCTGCCAAGCCCACTGAAATGCACGCATCAACTGACCCTATGAGTGATATTTTCATACCATTTATAACAGGGACTGGCTGCATAAAGAATGATATTACTAGCATCGCTCATACCTCAGTTACCTTCGTATTGTCAAAGCCAAGGATGAGACAGACAGGTCAACGAAAGTAACAAATTTATTCTAGCCCATACCAGAAGATATCCTGCACGATAAACACTACATCTCGCTAGCAAGGTCATATAATCTCGTTACAAAATAAATAAATAAATAAATAAATAAATAAATAAATAAATAAATAAATAAATAAATAAATAAATAAATAATGTAACGTCCCACCGACTATTTTTACGATTTTTGGAGACGCCGAGATGCCGGAATTTGTCCCTCGGGAGTTCTTTTACGTGCCGGTAAATCTACCGACACGAGGCTGGCGTAATTTCAGCACCTTCAAATACCACCGGACTGAGCCACTCAGCCCGGCAAATAAAAATAAATAAATAAATAAATAAATAAATAAATAAATAAATAAATAAAATAGGCGTTATAAAAAGCCGGCCCCGTGGTGTATGGGTAGCGTGCCTGCCTCTTACCCGGAGGCGCCGGGTTCGATTCCCGGCCAGGTTGGGATTTTTTACCTGGATTTGAGGGCTGGTTCGGGATCCACTCAGCCTACTTGATTACAATTGAGGAGCTATCTGACGGTGAGATAGTGGGCCCGGTCTAGAAAGCCAAGAAAAACGGCCGAGAGGATTCTTCGTGCTGACCACACGACACCTCGAAAACTGCAGGCCTTCGGGCTGAGCAGCGGTCCTTTGGTAGGTCAAGGCCCTTCAGGGCTGTAGTACCATGGGGTTAGGTTACTTTATGAAGCACTTGCAACTTTCGTGACCTCCAAGTGGGATGGGTTCCATCTTCCCCGTGAGCTACGCGGGACGGTATCTTAACCACGTTACTGCTGGCATGGCCCCACTTCTCGTTTGACTGTGGGTTACATTGCACTTACTCTAGCTTTCACCTCACCAAAACTCGGTCATCTAGTTGAGCTTCTTTCTTCCTTCCTGACAGTAAACCTTGCTATCTCCAGCATGCTGTGCATTTAAGACTTTTACCAATTGACACTTTATATGGAGCTAGATGACTGTCGCTACAATAACACTTTTATTTTCTAACTAGCATTTGTACCCGTTCTTCGCACGGGAATTTGCAGTGGATTACATGTTTCCTTCAGGAATTTATGAAAAGTAACATGGCTCTATTAACACGTTTAACGAGACATGTTAAAATGTTATTTTCCTACGAACGCGCGTGGCAGTAACATGAAATATGATGATGAACAAAGTTGAGAGAGAATGAGAATAATTTCCGAATTAATTATACGGTACAGTTCCTGGTCCGAAGTTGTGCGAAATTCTCCGTGGATCTCAGGTTGCATGTTATATTTCTGACCAATGGCGAGGCGCTCTGACGTTGATGATGCCTCCCTTAATATCTGCCGTATCGGAAAAAGTAAAATGGCTCTTTAGTTTTTCCCGTTGCCCACCTTAAAGTGACATGCACATGTCCCATGGGACTTCGACTAAAAATCCAATTTTTCGTAAACATCTGCGTTAATTAATATCCGTCGTACGATGAATACGTACATGACACAAAGGAACGGAAATAACATATTCTGAAAAGTTTGTTATATACAGTCTTTTGACAGACTTAACGTTAACGAAAATATTTGAGAATAATCTTCCTATAAACACCAACTAATACAAACTCCATGTGATTACCATGCCATCATATGCACCTGATAACACATTCCTGAGAGAGTAGATTTGGTTGAAATAAGTCCAGCAGTTTTCCACCTTTAGGAATATACAAACAGATAGATAACCATACAGACAGACAGACAGACAGACAGACAGACAGACAGACAGACAGACAGACAGACAGACAGACAGACAGACAGACAGACATCGAAGGGAAAAGTTCTACCTCATGCATCCTCGGTTTTCAGTTACATTAAGTGGGGTTAATTTTCAAGCCAAGCGAAATATTTTCTCCTGTTATGATGATGATGATGCTTGTTGTTTAAAGGGGCCTAACATCGAAGGGTCATCGGCCCCTTCTCCAGTTATGGAACACAAATTATTTGAAGGGGCGTTTCACATATAGTCTACATATTTACATATAATCAATAGTGTAAGAAAAAAAAACAACTCTTCTGGTCTTCCTATAAACCCCCAGTCTGTTCAATGATTTTTAAAGTATATGCATGTAGAAACCTACTCCTGGATGAGTAGACTCTAAATATGAAGTTTGGTCGAGATGTGATCAATAGTGTAAGAGAAAATTGAAAAATCTCTTCTGATCTCTCTATAAACCCACAGTCTGCTCAGCGATTTTCAAATGATATGTATATCGAAACCTGCTCCTGGATGAGTAGACTCTAAATATGAAGTTTGGTCGAGATATAATAAATAGTGTGAAAGAAAACTAAATAAAACCTCCCCTGGTTCTCCTATAAACACCCAGTCTCTACAATGACTTTTAAGTGATACACATATCGAAACCTGCTACTAGATGAGTAGACTCAAAGTATAAGTTTGGTGGTTCTTATAATCATTAGTGTACGATAAAATTGAAAAAATTAAAAAAACTTATGGTCTTCGTATAAACCCCCAGTCTATTCAGTGATTTTTAAATTATGTGCATATCGAAACCTGCTCCTGGATGAGTAGACTCTAAACATGAAGTTTGGTCGAGATATAATCAATAGTGTAAAATAAAACTGAAAAACTCTTCTGGCTTTCCTATAAATCTCCAGTCTGTTCAGTGATTTTTAAATGATATGCATATCGAAACCTGCTTCTGGATGAGTAGACTCTAAATATGAATTGTGAGATATAATCAACAGTGTAAATGAAAACTGAAAAAAAAATCTTCTAATTTTCGTATAAACCCCCAGTCTATTCAGTGATTTTTAAATAATATTCTTATCGAAGCCAGCTCCTGGATGACTACTCTCGAAATATAAAGTTTGGTCGAGATCTATTCAGCTGTTTACTCGTGATGGTGGAACAATAGGATCGCATAGCTGTGAGCTTGCAATCGGGAGATTGTGCGTTTGAATCCCACAATCGGCAGTCCTGAAAATGGTTTTCCGTGGTTTCCCATTTCCACAGTAGGCAATTTCTGGATCTACACCTTAATTGCGGCCACGGCCGCTACATTCTTGCGTCACTGAGAACCTTCGATGTGTTAGTGCGACATTAAACCACTACCGGTAACAAAAAAAAAAAAAAAAAAGCTCATATGCCATGCTGCTTAGCTAGGAACGAACATCTCCAATTATACGCTAGTCTCTGGTTTACAACATAATGCTTGCTCCTTGTTTTTTATTCTTTAGTCTTCCTCTGCCAACTATAATCTCGTAACTGTCTCGCGTTAAGTGTATTTAATTAATTTGTTGTTGGCACTACAACTCACTGTATGACATCATATTCTACTTCTTGGATGTACTTGTAATAAGCAATTTCATATTATTTCCTTCTCTTATTCTGTTCAGCTCATTTTCTCATAGAATCCACTCGCTTTTCCAAGCTAAAGCATTATTGCTTTCCAATAGTGGGCTATCAAAATTATGTTGACTGTTTAGTCCTCAGTTCGAAGACTGTTTGGATCGCCAACAACTCCACCAGCAGCCGTCACTACACAGGCGTACTGTGGAAATAAGGCGTAAGGAAGTTTGCTGTTATGAAACCAAGCTCTGCAGTCGGAAGACGAGTGGGTTCGAACTCCACCGTCGGCTGAGCCATTGTTCGCGTAGAATTTGATGATCCTATCTTTCGGATAAGTGAATCAAACTACCAATTACACGTGTAAAAAGTGCAAAATTTACGTACAATCAAGAAATAGAGGCAAATTTAACGTATAAGGGATAGAGATACTACAAAAAGTCATAGGACCAAAGTTGTAGATCACTCTAAATGAACTGAGAATGTGCCATCCGTTTTGTGATAGGACATACCGTTTATCCACCAAATACCTCGAAAAGAAAGCCTGAACCGTTAATTAAAATTGCATCCATATTTAAAAAAATTTCGGGGGTAAAAATGAAAAAAAATTAACACCTCATAATTTTTCCGTCGGTTAAGAGCTAAAAGCTATAATTTTGCCAAATTTCAATTTCAATTTTCTAGCTCGTCTGCCTGATTGTGCTGCCATCTTGATTTGAGGGAGGGGGTTAAAATTAGGACTTTCAGGAAACTTTTATGCCCATGAAACCTATAGGTTATCGTTTTGGATAAAGATGTCCGACTGCGTTCTTATGCATATTTGAAACTCCCAGCGTGTCCCCCTCGGAGAATTTTGAGAATTTTCGATTTTTCTAGGGATCCTGACGTCACCAGCTTCTCTGGTACCAAGTTTTTAGTTTCTAAGATGCAGGAAAGTGCCTCATTAATTCACGTCTATTTTAATTTTTATACCTTCCATTTATTAATATAGATTATATTTCATCCCCTTCCCTAGGGGTTGTAGGGGTGTCTTGCCCCGACAATATATTTTCCAGATAGTAGGTAATATTTGTACGCCTCCCACCCCCAAAGCGGGCGGAACTTGTACTTTAAAAATATCTGGAGTATCACTATTCATCTTAGCAACCCCCAAAAGTATGGATTCGACACTATTTTCGATTATTTTTTTATATCACTAACACCTCGTCCCCCTCCCCCATCCCAAGAATCCGGAGTGTTACTATTCATCTCAGCGACCCCGAAATCAATGGATTCGACACTATTTTTTTGATTATATCTATATATCACTCCCCCTCACCCCTCATCACGAAGGGGGCTGAAATTGTACTTTTAAAAAGTCCGGAGTGTCACTATTTATCTCAGCGAACCCGAAAACTATATATTCGACACTATTTTCGATTAATTTTATATAAAGTCCCCCTGACCTGCTAGTGATCTCTTACCCTCACAGTGCTCGTCTCCAGATAGTAAATTATGAGTGTACAAACTTTCGTTGATTTTGCTCCAGTGGTTTAGGAGGAGATGTGTCATTTACATACATACATACATACATACATACATACATACATACATACATACATACATTTTTATATACGTAGGTTGAGTCATAAGTCATGGCAACTATTTTTTTCTCGCGAACAGGAGACAACACGGAAAATCTAAGATATGCATTTGGAAACGTACGGTATATACTTGCGTATGATGCCACTATACCGCTTTTCACGAGAGTTTAATCCTGATGTAAACAAATAGGCGGAGCACCTAGCCTTTGCACTTGGACATACACGTAATTGATTGGAGAAGCAACCGTCGCACTCACTCGACTGTATGCGAGCTCGAAGAAAAGTAGTACGTCGCATTATTTTTATTTTGTTTTAGTTTATTACATTTAGAGAGTTTGGAAGAGTACGTAATCAAATGAAAGTATGGTTGTCATGAATCCCGGTATGTATACAAGTACAGTATATGCTTTTTAAAATAAAAGAGTGATTAAATAGCGAGAAATGAAGGCACAAGGCGTGGTGTAATGCAGTAAGTCTTCTCGTACTGAGGGAAAGTCCCAAGCTGTACAGCGTGGAGATAAGATGTTGCATCTTGCAGCAGCAGTCAGTGTCAGTATTCATAGTGACAGAAATGGAGCAAGAGGTAGGGCCATCGCGTGTAGTGAAACAAAAAAGAGGAAAACCGCTCAGAAGTGACCATAGGCAGTGCATTGTGAATGTGTTAAATAAACTAAGTGAACAGAATCCAGGTTTAGTCGTTTATTCAGAAGTTCAGTTCTTCGCACTGTTATCGTATGCGATTCGCAGCCTTGTACGTCCGAACACGAGACGTTCACGGGGTGGAAGTCGGTACATCACGCTCAGCCAATCACAACTCTTTCTTTGGCGGAGGCGTGGACATACCGTGTTTACATCAGGATTAAACTCTCGTGAAAAGACATATAGATGGTGTGTGTAAACAACAGTATGGGTCTAAGCCTGCCCCCAAGTTCAGTGTGTGAGTGAGAGCGTCACAAAATGGAAGTCAACAAGCAGGAGCAACAATCGTATATTAAAATAGCAGTTCCCCGCGGCAGAAATGCATGCCAATGCCACGCAGAGCTGCGGGAAGCATTAGGTGTGCATGCCATGCCCTATAGAACAGTGGCGAGATGGGTAGAGACGTTCAAACGGGGTAGAATATTAACTGCCGATTTGCCTCGCCCAGGCCGTCCAGTGTCCATGGACAAGGATGTGCGGATAACGGTGATCGATCAGTGTTTACATGAGGACAGGCGCTGGACTCTAGCGGAATTGCACGAACATACAGCAATAGCAGCGGCAACAATATGGCGCTTTTTACACAAGGACCTACAGATGCGTAAACTTTGTGCAAAGTGGGTGCCACGTCACTTAACTGAGATACAGAAGTGGACTCGTTACGAAACATGTCGCATCAATCTGGAGAGGTTTCAGCAAGAAGGACAAGCAATGTTGAATCGCATTATTGCAGTCGATGAAACATGGGCACGTGCTTATGAACCTGAAATGAAGAGACAGTCAAGTGAATGGCGTCGTCAGGGGTCACCACGGAGACACAAGGTTCGACAAAATCAGTCGGCCTATAAGGTTATGGTAATCCTGGAATACGATGTTCAAGGTGTTCTTGTGTGTGGGGCACACTGTCCATGCAGAGTATTAAATTCCTTTTTCTTCTACCAATTGCGCCGTGCAGTGCGAACCAAACGTCCAGATCTGTTGGACAACGCCATAATCCTACACGTTAATGCGACAGCTCACACAGCAGCCATCGTTCAGCGTCGCTTACAACGGTGGGGATGGGAGGTTCTTCCACACCCGCCTTATTCGCCTGATCTGAGCCCATGTGACTGTGATCTAATCCCCAAAGTCAAGAATCCATTACATAGACAACGGTTTACTAATAAAGAGAACATCGTAACAACATTTCGGAGAGACGCGTCACACGTTAGTGATACACATGCAGCGAATGGTATTCAGCGCCAGCCCCACGGCTGGCAACGCATAGTGGAAACCTTGGGTGATTATTTCGAAGGTCTGTAACCAGTGGAGACCTGTCCTTTGTACGTAGTCTTGTGTATTTGATGTCTATACCATAATAAAACAATGTTTACCAATGGTCTGTGTTCTGTCACTTTCCTACGAGATTCTCCTGAAGTCAGAATTTGTCTTCAGGCACTATTCATAAGTTCATGCCCTATATTTCCAAATGCATACCTTAGATTTTCCGTGTTGTCTCTTATTCGCGAGAAAAAATAGTTGCCATGACATGACTCGACCCTCGTATGTAATAGATTAGCCTCTGTGTCGGTGGGCCTTAAGCCCATTTAGGTTCTCTTCCTTCCGGAAATTTCTATAATGACTACTGGTGTTTCGCTTCCTTGCCTTTTGTTAATGGCCTACTACGTGTAACCTTTCCTTTTTATCCTTAAGGCCATGTAGTATGGTAATTAAAATCAAAATCAAAATCAAAATCTCTTTATTTGCAAATGAGGCGTCTACCTCGGTGGCAAATGGTACACTAAAATACATTATTGTCAAGCACTAAATTTTAAATTAACAAGAGACAAAGAAAATTTTCCTAGAATACAATATTATACAATTTACGCTAATAATTTGTTCTATTAAACACATACATCATCCTTAATAAATTTATAATTGTTTACAAAATTCTACTTATAATATCTTACAAACATATCAACTCATATACAGTAATGTGAAATTACTTCTAATAATAATATACGACTGGTATAAGATTAAAATTAACATTGAATTTATTTACATATTTATATTTTACCCATTTTGGAACCTAAGTAGCATAACGACCTGCTGCGTCTTAACCAGAGCCCCTTTTGCCACCACTTTTCAGAGTTCCTGAAGGGCCTTCACAGCTACCGTAGCGGTCCCAGGGCCCTCGAAGTCCCCACTGTACTTCACCCCTACAGGCAGTCCCCTACTTGGGCTGTCCAAACTCCATAGACCAGGGGATGGAATTAATTTAATCACACACATTTTTTATTTACAATATCCTGCACTGGTCGAATGCCCTCTAACATTTCATTTATTTTCTCTGTTGTTTATTCTCTTCTTGAATATCTGTACAGATTTTGGAAAAGGATCAAACACTACCCCTGGTAAACTGTTCCACTCCTTCACGCCCTTCCTAATGAATGAAAATTTACCCCAATCGCTTCTGCTAAAATTCCTTCTAATTTTGTACTTGTGGTCAGTTCTACCAATATAATTATTTTCCAACTGAAGCCTTTCACGGATATCTCTCCATGCTTCTTCTCCTCTATAGGCTCTATATCATCCTATAAGTCTAGTTTTCTCCCTTCTCTTACTTAAAGTTTCCCACTCAAGTTCCTTTAACATTTCTGATACACTACTCTTTCTCCGGAAATCCCCTGTTACAAACCTTGCTGCTTTCCTCTGCACACCATCTAGTTCTTTTATTAGGTAATTATGTCCCTGTGTATTCTTAATTATTCTTAGGGTAATTGTGTTTGGTTCCCCTTGAGTACAGCGATTAATATTATTGTGGAGCATTGCAATTGATAAACCCACTATGGGGCAACAGTGTATGAACACTTTGCAGTGGGGTCACCCTATGGGCTTTCTAGTGTATTTATGTGTGTCAAAAGCAACTGATTGCCTGTTCGAGGCCAGACTCTTGTATTTTGGACCTGAGACTCCGAAGTGTACCTGCTCGGAGCAATCCTTGCTCTCTTTCCCTAAACTGTACCCGTCAGGAGCAAATATTCTCTTTCGTATGTAATTTAACGACTGGGAGTTTATCCCAAGTTATTTTGTACCTGATTTTGGACTTCTAAGTCCAAGGCTTTGTTAGATCTGTCGAGCTCGTTGTTAACATTTTCTTCAATTGCTCTTTGTTATTCTATTACATTTTCTATCTCTCAAATTTAAGAAAGGAAATTTAAAGAAACAAATTTGTTATACTAATAGTTGCTCAAAGTAATCTCCTGTCCAGCCATTCAATAAAGGCGCTTCCTATTTCTCTGTGAACTACAAAAACCCCGAAATTATTATTATTATTATTATTATTATTATTATTGTTATTATTATTTTGCTAGTGGCTTTACGTCGCACCGACACGGATAGGTTGTATCCGGGAGATAGTAGGTTCGAATCCCACTATCGGCAGCCCTGAAGATGGTTTTCCGTGGTTTCCCATTTTCACACCAGGCAAATGCTGGGGATGTACCTTAATTAAGGCCACGGCCGCTTCCTTCCAACTCCTAGGTCTTTCCTATCCCATCGTCGCTATAAGACCTATCTGTGTCGGTGCGACGTAAAGCCGCTAGCAAAAAAAAAAAAGACAGGGATAGGTCTTATGGCGACTATGGGATAGGAAAGGCCTAGGAGTGGAAGGAAGTGGAAGGTACAGCCCCAGCATTTGCCTGGTGTGAAAATGGGAAACCACGGAAAACCATCTTCAGGGCTGCCGACAGTGGGATTCGAACCCACTGTCTCCCGCATGCAGGCTCACAGCCACGCGCCTCTAACAGCACGGCCATCTCTTCCGGTATTATTATTATTACTATTATTATTATTACTATTATTATTATTATCATATACGGTACCTTTCCTGGCAGGACCTAGTGTTTACACGGCACTATGTATTATTATTATTATTATTATTATTATTAGTAGTAGTAGTAGTAGTAGTAGTAGTAGTAGTAGTAGTAGTAGTTTAACAAGAAAGGTGGGTTTAATATGCTTAAAACGAAAGAAATAGTCATGCATATCTCTCTCTCTCTCTCTCTCTCTCTCTCACCAAGTATTCCATTAACAACCTGTATTAAGTTATTTGACAAAAGTAAACAATCTAGCACACCTCCAGGACAAAGGTCAATGCCTTGGTCCCGGCGCTGCCTTGTCGTTGCGAAATGCGCCGATCTCACCTTCTAATGAACAACACAGATCTGACAGGTAACGGTTGAATAAAATCCTGCTCCACGTATATGTAAGAAGGGCATTGGAGCAGGAGACCGGACTATGTCGTAACTGAGGAACCTAAGATACAGTATTTGTTCCTTTAATGAATTCTTCTCATTTGAACAAGTGTACGCAACACAAGGTCAATGTGACCTTGTCACACCTTTTCCAAAGTCTTTGATATATCCGAGGTTGAGCTCCTGATACCTGTGAGATGTTCAAGAAATTGACAGCCGAGATCGCGTCGTGAGACATGATATTTAAATAACAGCCGCCTGTGTTGCTTGAGTGGTGCAATTATATGTGACATCAACCATGGGTCTATATTATCTGTGATTAGTACCGTTATAGGAGGAACACCATGAGTCTGCGTTACCCGTGATTAGTACCATTATGAGGGGCTGGTGACCTCTGATTTTGGACCTCTTTTTGTCAACAGGCATCGTCTCAGGAAAGAACGCATTGTGAATTGGATCCACTGATTGTTTTGGATTCATGGTTATTTTTTCATCACCATTTGTTTTATATTTTAGTCAGTGGATACATTTTGAAGTTTTAATTATTGTCTCATTTTCTTGCACCTCGTACCACTAGGGGACGATGACCCCTTTAAACAACAATAATCATCATCAATAACAGGTAATAAACTTTCCGCGGATTATCCCAGGTATTTCTGGGGTCACTGGAGCCACCCAGGCGGATTTTAGTTTTGACCGGGATTTAAGACCGGATGCCCTTCCTGACGCCACGGGACTCTTGAGGTGAAAATCCCGAACCAGGATTGGCCGGGATTCTAACCTCAGCCTTCCGGGTGGGAAGCCAGCAGCTAAGCCACTGAGCTGATCACGCCTCCTAAATAACAGCCATGTTTAAACAAACTATTTATGTTAATCCAGCAGTTGAGCTTATTTAGACTCGCGTTCCGAACAGGTGCGTGTAAATTGCCTCCAAAGGAACAGTTTGCCTTCTTATAAGTACGTGCATTGCCTCCCTGTCCATTAGAGATGGTGTACATAAATTTTCTCTGATCTCGAATCTTCAAATCCAGCCCTGAGCGCATCTCATACAATTTTACTTGTTCGTCGAACAAAACGACGTCGTGACGAGTAACGTTTCAATATTACTACGAGGGTATGTACGTAATGTCCATCATTCAGTGCGTGACGTCTGTTAAGTGTTCGGTCGAAATGAGCATGGAATCTGTACTGAGAGGAAAAGGTAAACAGATAGCCTATACAGTACATCATTGATGGAATAAATTTGTTTTATTTTTATAAAATAAGATGCTTGCACTAGTTTTGAGTGTTTGGAAACGCATTTTTTTTAATAGATATTTTGGGCAAGTCGATATGCTGTCTCCACTTTTTGACACATTTTGTCCAACCTTTGTACAGTTTCTCTACGGGCTCGGGTATGAGGTGAGATGAATCTATCGTGGTGGGTTTTTATGAACGGATGCCCTTTCTGACGTCAACCTGATCAGAGGAGTCAATGAGATGAAATGAATGACGTGATATATCATAGTAAGAAGGGAGAGGGTGAAACCCGGTGCCGGCACGTAGCCTACTCCTGTCGAATGGCACCAAGGCGTCTGCTCAAGAATTAGCGTCTCCATCCGACGGACGAATCACCATCAACAGCGTCATATGCCTTCACCCCATATGAAGACTTCGGAGAGGTTTGGGATTTAATCCAGGCTTTTGGCACGCAATCTAGTGATTATAAATTGTAAACCACCACCTCCCCTACCCTGCCGGCCAACATTCTGATGGTGAAAATGTTTTCGAGCAACGGGACTCGAACCGGCTAACCACGGTATCAGACCGTTTAGACGTCAACACCTTAATGATCATTGCCACCAGACGTGCTACATTATTATTATTATTATTATTATTATTATTATTATTATTATTATTATTATTATTATTATTATTATTGTACCAGGGGCACACCTTCCTCGGCTGCTTAAACTGCGCGCTTTCTCCAAGGCCATTTATGTAAAAAAAAAAAAAAAGCCTTGAACTTGTGAACTCCCAGAAACTTTAGTATTCTACAGTTAGATGTCTCTACCATCTGTTTATTTGTGCTCCCTCTCGCGGGATAAACTCTAATTATTTCATAGAGTAATCTTTATTTTTGAAGTTTGTATACCTGGTTCTGGTTCTGAGGATTGTTTTTTCTTTAATGCACCGAAGTTGTCAACACTTCAGCTGGTTCCTCCTCGATTGTAATCAACTTATCAAATACTTGGAAATATTGTCTCTAGCCAATTAAAGCCGGGGGTGTGTATAGGAATCCAGCCTATCAGTAAAGAGTTCTGGAATCTTCCCCTTGTAGTACTATAAAAGCAGGGCACGTTAGGACTGTATTGTCTGAACTGTTCAAGTGTGAGGAGGGTGACTTGACGTGAGCCAGGAGGCAGAGGCAAGGCCTGCGTGAGGAAGGCCCAGCGACACAAGGTAATGGCAGAATTTTTATAGACACGTGATAGCTCCCGCGGATAGTTTGAGAGAAAGGTTTCAATATCTTTTATTTAATGTAAATTTCTAAATCTGGTGGTTTAAATATAGAATTTTCGGCAGGTTTGAGGACTCTGTTCTATTCCCTACTAGTAAATATGTAATGTAAGGAGAAAAAAGGGTGATGACACTCAGTTGTTTCCCATTCAACCTTGCATAGGGCGACCAAAGTTTTCAAAACCTCTACATTTTATAAATCTTGAAAATGAAAAATGAAAACCTACAACCTGTTTTCCAGTCATTGACCGGGTCAGGGATGTAATGAATGAAACATATTCTTTCTTTCTTAATCTGTTTATTGTCCAGTGTTGGCTTTTCCCTCGGACTTAGCGAAGGATCCCACCTCTACCGCCTCAAGGGCAGTGTCCTGGAGCTTCAGACATCGGATCGGGGGATACAACTGGGGAGAATGATCAGTACCTCGCCCAGGCGGCCTCACCTGCTATACTGAACAGGGGCCTTGGGGGGGGGGATGGGAAGATTGGAAGGGATAGACAAGGAAGAGGAAAGGAAGCGGCCGTGGCCTGAAGTTAGGTATCATCCCGGCATTTGCCTGGAGGAGAAGTGGGAAACCACGGAAAACCACTTCCCGGATGGCTGAGGTGGGAATCGAACCCACCTCTACT
The DNA here is from genome assembly GCF_040414725.1 of Anabrus simplex. Lineage (NCBI taxonomy): Eukaryota > Metazoa > Arthropoda > Insecta > Orthoptera > Tettigoniidae > Anabrus > Anabrus simplex. The sequence continues at coordinate 167,884,515 of NC_090271.1, forward strand.
CAGTTGACCTCCCGAGGCTGAGTGGACCCCGTTCCAGCCCTCGTACCACTTTTCAAATTTCGTGGCAGAGCCGGGAATCGAACCCGGGCCTCCGGGGGTGGCAGCTAATCACACTAACCACTACACCACAGAGGCGGACAATGAAACATATATAGGCTGTTATTACAGTGGGGTCGCCACTCCCAAGGTGATTGAGTGATAAATGCTATGAAATGAGAATGGAGAGTGTTGCTGGAATGAAAGATGACAGGGAAAACCGGAGTACCCGGAGAAAAACCTGTCCCGCCTCCGCTTTGTCCAGCACAAATCTCCCATGGAGTCACCCGGATTTGAACAACGGTATCCAGCGGTGAGAGGCCGACGCGCTGCCGTCTAAGCCACGGAGGCTCTTTTATAAATATTGTTTGGCATTAATGTTTTTCATTTAGTCACCCCGGTATAGTATAGGATTAGCCTCTGTATCTTTGGGCCATAAGCCTACTTAGGGTTTTAACAATTTCTAGAAGGAGTACAGGTGTTTCGCCTCCTTGCATATTGTTTATGGCCGCTTATGTACAGCCATTTCTTTTGTCATTAAAGCCATTTAGTATGGACAATTATGCCCCTGTATATTTATTTCAGAGTCTAAATTTTTCCTTATGTTAGTTTCATTTGGGAACCGACTATTGTGCAATGGATAAGCCTACATTGGGGCAACGGTGCATGAACACCTTCATGTGAGTTGGAATTTTTATTGCGCCACAAGAAACCGATGCCTCCGCGAGGCTAGACTATGGTATTGTGGAGCTCAGACTCCTGAGTAGTGCAACTTCTGGGAACAAATCCTGCTTTTATAAAATGTTGTACCTGTCAAGAGCAATAAGGCTCTTTTCTATGAAAATTTACTGCCTGTTAATTATAACAAGTTTTTGTACCTGATGATCGGACTTCTAAGTGTCCCTTATATTGTTAGAGCTGACGAGCTGAGTAATAATCTGTTCTATTGGCTTGTTCTTCTTTCAGATTCTCTATTGGTCAATTTTTAAGAAAAAACAAAAGGAAAGAAATAAAATTTTAAAGATTTTTTATCTTAAAAGTTGCTTTAATAAATTTCTTGTCCAGCCATTCAACCCAGACGCTTTAACTATGGTACAATCCCAGCATTTGCCTGGTGTGAAAATGGGGAAGATCATCTTCAGGGCTGCTGACAGTGGGGTTCGAACCCGCTATCTCCCGAACGCAAGCTGACAGCTATGTGACCCAAATCGCGCAGCTAGTTCCTCGGTCACTATCTATGTCGTTTCCATGTAATAACGTGGGCTTTTCAATCGGTCGAACACTAGAGAACTTTTCAAATAAGTTTCGAGTCCCGGTCGTGCCATTTGGGCTTGTCACTTGAACTGGTACGCCTTTCAAAGAAGGTACTTAGTAGTGACAGGTCCTCTAACAATATCGCCGAATTAGCAAATAAAGAATTTTAACCTGCTAAAGGAGAAGTGATTCTGCATTATCCAAAATGTGTCTTCTCCATCGGGGTACATTGCCAGTTAAGGGCATTAAGATATATTTTGCTCTACGGCTAAGAAAACCTTAAACGGCAATGTAAGAATACTCCTTAAACAGGGTTGATAAAACTGATCGTAGAAGCAAAATGGAAGAGAAATGTGGACGTAGGCAGAGAAGATTGCGGTTCAACATGAACGATACGGTGATCCTGATATAAGAAATACAAAATAGGTATAGTTATTATATAATGTTCAATAGCCTTCTGTGAGGAGAAGGCACCAGAGGAAGGTCCGCCTCCATGGCTAAATGGTTAGCGTGCTGGCCTTTGGTCCAGTGGGTCCCGGGTTCGATTCTCGGCCGGGTCGGGTATTTTAACCTTAATTGGTTAATTGCAATGGCTCGGGGGCTGGGTGTGTGTAGCGTATTCAACATTAGAAATCATCCTAGGTAGGGCCCTCATCTTTACAGACATGCAGGTCGCCTAATAGGCCGTCTACAAGAAAAAGACCCGCACCAGGCCTCTCCAGAGGCCATACGCCATTATTACCAGAGGAAGAAGAAGAACAGTAAGTAAAATCACAAACTAATAACTTCGAGTGTTTAGATAATTGACGATAAATACACAATGCAATGGGAAAGAATTTTCTCTTTCTTTTTCTGCTTGTCATTTAATCGCGCTTATACATGTGTTTTGGCGATACTGGGATAGGAAAAGGGCTAAGGCAACGAAGGAAGTGGTCGTGGTCTTAATTGATGGACTGCCCCAACATTTGCCTTTATGAAAATGGAGGAAACTCGAAAAGCTAACTTCAGGGCTCCCGATGATAGTAATCGAACCCACCATCTTCCGAATGCAGGTTTACAACTCGGTGGTGATGACCATCCGCTCTTAAAACTAACCAGAAGAAACTCTTCCATAGCATGAAACAAATTTACTCTATCAGAGTACTCGTTTATATCTTATTGAATTAAACGTTGAAATATGTTACTTATCATGTAGGCTACATACGACTGAGCACTCGCTAAGCCTGAACACCACTACCTCATACGGCACGAAGTTCAAGTAGCATTTGAGGCCATGACTAACATAGTGTCCTCCAGCGTTCTTTTGGCATGTAAATGTAGATCTCTGGTCCTTCATCTGGTGCTTGCCAGGTCAAGTTTGAAACGTGCTGGAATCCTCTCGTGACTTATCGGTGACGTTCGCTATTTCACAGAAGTGATGACATGATTACTTAGGATGTAGCACATAAACATATTCATTCCTCGTCAAAAGTAAGCTGAATATGAATTTGGTATGGTATCACTGGAAATTTGAGCTCCGAAACTCCTTGGTTTCTTCACCTAGAGAAGGTGCACCATTAACAGAGGACGCTTCATATTACAAGAATCATTACCAAGGAACAGTAAAATATTCATCGATATGTTCATATGATTGAAATGTCGTCACTCCTATGCCAAAACCCCGAAAGTTTGCTATTCGTTTTACGTCGCACCGACACAGATAAGTCTCATGGCGACGATGGGATAAGAAAGGCCTAGGAATGGGAAGGAAGCGGCCGTGGCCCTAAGTAAGGTACAGCCCCAACACTTGCCTGGTGTGAAAATGGGAAACAATGGAAAACCATCTTCAGGGCTGTCGACAGTGGGGTTCGAATCCACTACCTCCCGGATGTGAGCTCACCGCTGCGCGGTCCTAACCGCACGGCCAACAGCCCGGTAAACTCCAAAAGTGACAAAGCTCTTCCTATCCGTTATTTCCCTTAAGACTGGTCACGCCTCCCAGCCACATGTTGATAATCATGTAGTCCATCAGAACAATTTTCGTTTGAGTTCATTTCCCTATGCGAATGTGTAAAGGAAAATGAACCTTAAATACCGTATACCATACTCTAGGAGCGGGTAAATATGGCAAGCAAACATAATTCCTACAGTACGGTTCAGTAAGGTTCATTTTCCTTTACACTTTAGCATAGGAAAATGAACTCAACGAAATTTGTTTTGATGGACTGCATATCAGTATGTGGCTTGGGGGAGTGACCAGTCTTCAGGGAAATAATGGATAGGAAAAGCATTATCACATTCGCGGTATTGTCATAAGAGCGACGATTATGCACTTTTAAGTACAAAACTTCCTCAATTGTTCTCCCATAACACAGAACATCGTATTTTTAACTAAATCCTGATTAATCTTGAATACTTAATTATCTAAAATGGCGGCGTGATAGTCGAATGACACAGCCGTTGGGTTCTTACCGAGGTAATCACGGTCAGAATTCCGGCCAATGCGTGTGAGATTTTTTAAAATTAAACCACGTCCCTGTGATTCGAATTCCAAGTAAAATGGGATGTATCATGACGATGATCACGACATCAACAGTCACGTAAAACGATACGATTTTCTCTTTCAAGAGGAGTCGTAAATGAAAAGTTGCGATTTTTCACCAAAAAAACTAATTTTAACCTTAAAAAGTCTTCCAATTCTTCCTGTTTCAAATCCCATTATCGGTTTTCCCTAACACGATTTTTAAAGCTCTAAATGCCGGATTTAATGGATAGCGGTATGGCGTACATACAGCAAGCTCACATCCCTTTCTCTCGCGCTGTCAAACAACATTAGCTTCAAAGTTCTTTCGGAATAGCATTTCAATAATACCGCTGGAATGTATTCACCTTGTAGTAGGCTTAGGCAGTGCGTAAGAGGAGAAAGACATCTCAGGGAGTAATTTACAGTCCAGGGCAGTTTTAAAGCAAGTATGTTTCTTAAAACTTTCAATGGCTTTTTTCCTACCCTAAAATGTTTTCAACATTTTGCCGTGCATAAAATGCTCCTTGCGACACTCCGTATCAGATTAATCTGAAAGTTTCAGAGAATGTTTCAATGTGCGCAGGAATTAAAAGTACGGTAGTTCTGCATTCTACGCTGAAGAAAATGGAAATTGCAACACCCGGAAGGAGTGGTGCTACATTCCTGCAATTGAACATGCAGGACGAGTGTGCGATTGTGCTTCGATGATTACACTTTCAGGTCCCTCTGACCGCAAGTTTGGACAACAATCAATACAAGACATGCCCATCACGAGCTGCAATACATTGATGAATTCGTCGAGGCATGGAGTCAACAAGGCCCTGGATCGCTTCCTAAGGAATTGTGGCCCATGCTTGCTGCACTGCACGGGTCAGTTGTCCCTGAGTTGTGGGTGGCTGAGCAGGGTTGGCCAGTTGTCGACCCATCATGTCCCACACATGTTCAATAGGACTGAGGTCCGGGGATCTGGCGGGCCATTCTAAGGTTGTGATGTCGTGGAGAGCTTCTCTGGAGATGCGTGCAGTGTGAACCCGGGCATTGTCCTGCTGAAACAACCCATTAGCAATGTTCGCCATCATAGGGACAACCACTGGATTGAGTACCCTATCAACGTACTGTCGAGCAGTCATAGTGCCCTCAACAAGCACTAATTGTGATTTCACATTAAAGCCAATAGCTCCCCAGACCATAATGCTTGGTGTTGGTCCTGTGTGCCTCTCGACAATAAGATCTGGGCGGCCTCTCTCCCCGGTACGTCGGCGCACACGATTCCGGCGATCACTGCGGGCAAGACAGAAGCGCGATTCATCACTAAAGACGACCCTATGCCATTCGTCGACCCACGTCGATCTTTCGACACCAGGCCAGCCTTACACGTCGCTGTTATGGGGTCAATGGAACACCTTCCGCAGGGACACGGGCTCGTAAGCCAGCTGCACGCAGGCGATTACCAACTGTTTGTTGTGTAACGTGGGGTGCCACAGCTACTCGAATTTTCGCAGCTGTTGCATGGGGTTCCATCCGGGCCATCCGAATGATGCGGGATCCTCTTTCACAGTTGTCTGTCACGCTGGGCCTGTGTGTACGAGTGTACGAGTGTGGGTACCTTCATTTGACCACTGCTGCCATACACGTTGTACCGTAGATGCCTGTCGGCCAACACGTGCAGCGACAGTCCTTAGCGATAATCCAGCCTCACACAGCCCAATTATCCGAGCTCTCTCAAACGGCGACAGTTGTTGATAGCGTGCTCTTCTCTGTTGACGGGGCATGTTTGACGGGGAACACTTCACTGCACAGACTGCAAGTCAACTACGTTACACAAGAGTCCGTATACTGGAGTTGATTCCTCCGCGACCAATCACGTGGTGAGACCTGTAGCAACAATCCAATGGGTCTGAAACTTTGATCGTTTACATACCTTCATGGCATCGTTCCATATCTTGAAAATCAACACAAACGACCAATACCTTCATGGTGTTGCAATTTCCATTTTCTTAAGTGTATTATCAGTTGAAAGAAGTACCTTCGTATTTTGACATAAATATGTCTTATGGTTGGCGCCCATCCGAAAATTTTTGTAATGTGACGCGACAGAATGTGTAATGGAAGTGTAACCATAGCAACCGTGCGGGAAGTGGTGTAGGGTATGGATAGATGGTCAGACAATGTTACCTAGCAACTGTGCAGGCTATGAGCTTATGACTGGTTGCCATTTGAAATTAGCAGCCGTTGGTGGGTGGCCACGACCGGAAGTCATATTTATGATCCTTTGCTTTTCGCAAAGAGAAAAGTGGTTTCTTTTTGCTCCTAAAATAGCACAAAACTACATTTTTGTCCATTGAATGAATAATGACAATTTTAAAAGATACCCGGAGTTGTTCTTAAATATTTTTGACAAGTTTGACAAATTCAAGCTGAAAACAATGAGAACTGCGCCACACGGGAGCATTTTACATTCAACATACACAAATAAAAATGATTTGTCAATAAGTGTGCAACAAATCAACAATCAACTCCAGATTTTGTGTGGGGCTGTATATTATTAATATGTGCTTGTGTTTCAAATTTGGTTTTAAAAAGTGATAAATTGTAGAAGTTCAAAATTAAAGTCATGACTCCCCTTAAGTGAAATATTCCAATGTAATGTTAATATACGGTTGAAAAGCTCTCTCTTGTTACAAAAAGCGCCATCGCGTATTTTGCGATCATCTCTCTGGAATGACTAACACCAAGTATACCATGCTGAATTCTTAATCTTCACAGGACTTGGAAACAGTGGCGGTGCGTTCTATATGTTCAGTGGTTCAGTGAACCCCCTAGAAATAGATAAGTCTATGTAAAATGGTTTATTACAGCCTGTTCCTTTAATAAGCTCTGTATATCCACGCGCACAGCGGTATTTTTGACATCAACACTCTGTTACTCTTCGTAACCAGCGAAGAGGTTCAATTTCTGGACTACGGGAGCGGGGCCGTGAGACGTAAGGAGGGTGCACAACGCGAGGGGCTGTGAGGAGCAGGGAAAACATAGCCCAGGAATCGCTGGCGACTGGACCAGCGATAGACACGAGTTACATCGAGCAGTTCCGAAATGAGCCGAAGCACTGTCGGAGCGCGCGCTTCAAGTTTGCCGTATGTGCTAGGTTTTGGAATTGTTTTTAATTTGACGATTTTGAAATTCTGATGTAATTAACCTCAATGAGCCAGGATATTTTGGTAACTACATTTTGTATAGCATCAACAGGTGTAGCTAGCCTAAGTTTATGTAATTAATGAAACGTTTCATTAGTAAGTGGTGATGGTGATTATTGTTTTAAGAGGAAGTACAACTAGGCAACCATCCTCTATATAACACTAATCAGAGGAAAAGTAGAAGGGATCCTACCCTTCGAAAATGAAGGTGTCGGCCAAAGAAAGACAAAGGCCACGAAGGGTGTGAAAATGAAACTCCCCCTGGGCCTCGAGTGCTCTAATACCGTCGGAGTCGGAAAAGAACAAGACTTGATCAAGGGAGGTCTGATAGGATAGATGAAAGTGTGAGGCCTGGTGCAAGTAAGTGGAAGCAATGCCAGGACTCAGATAAGGGCCCCATGGTCGCCAACTCACGCTGCCAAGTTGAGAGCCCCTGGAGCTTTTCATTAGTAATACGTATTTTATGAAAAGTAAACAGAAAAATACGTCAATACATAAACAACAGTAGTCTGCCTAATACGTTCTTGAAGAAGTTATTTGTACGCAAGCAACGTCTCCAAAATCAGAGGAAATTGGATCAGCTATAAGTAATTGCACCTCATATTCTCTGTCTTACATCTTCATTGCTTTGGTAACTTCTTCGAGCTGTAGCCGTGTTCTTTCAAACGAAAGTCGCGTTTCTAATCAAGTAATGTCACTATTTTACATCTATATAAACATCACGAAACAATAAATCTCAGCACGTTATTTTCAACAGAAGTGAACCCCCCGACGCTTTTTCCACGCGCCGCCACTGCTTGGAAATATACTACTCCATTGCCAACTGCAGTGAAGGAGAATCTGACTGATACCTCTGAGGCAGGAGTTCAAGAAAGAAGTAAGCTCAGGACCTGGGTACACAGGATAAAGGATCTTTCTCAAAGAGTGATAAGAACTGGCGCAAAGAGGTCCCGGGGACGAAGATGTGACTTTTTCATCAAGATGAAAAAGTACTGAAAATGCAGGAAGACTAATAATTGTTAACTATGGTCCTAAGTGGAACATATATAAAAATAATAATAAATATTATTATTATTGTTGTTGTCCGCCTCTGTGGTGTAGTGGTTAGCGTGATTAGCTGCCACCCCCGGAGGCCCGGGTTCGATTCCCGGCTCTGCCACGAAATTTGAAAAGTGGTACGAGGGCTGGAACGGGGTCCACTCAGCCTCGGGAGGTCAACTGAGTAGAGGTGGGTTCGATTCCCACCTCAACCATCCTGGAAGTGGTTTTCCGTGGTTTCCCACTTCTCCTCCAGGCGAATGCCGGGATGGTACCTCACTTAAGGCCACGGCCGCTTCCTTCCCTCTTCCTTGCCTATCCCTTCCAATCTTCCCATCCCTCCACAAGGCCCCTGTTCAGCATAGCAGGTGAGGCCGCCTGGGCGAGGTACTGGTCATACTCCCCAGTTGTATCCCCCGACCAAGAGTCTGAAGCTCCAGAACACTGCCCTTGCGGCGGTAGAGGTGGGATCCCTCGCTAAGTCCGGGGGAAAAACCGAACCTGGAGGGTAAACAGATGATGATGATTATTGTTGTTGTTGTTGTTGTTTGAGTCATCAGAGCACTGATTTGATGCAGCCCTCCACGCCACCTCTATCGTGTGCTAATCTTTTCATTTATACATAACTGCTGCATCTTACATCTGTTTTTTATTATTATTATTATTATTATTATTATTATTATTATTATTATTATTATTATTATTATTATTATTATTATTACGAGTCATAGTACGTGCTACCGCCCACCAGCACAAAGATCAAAGAACATGAAAACTTACGTACAGTGACGTTCACTGGAACAACGTTAAGATGTTATCGCTTAGTTTATAGAATATCTCTCACCGGGCGAGTTGGCCGTGCGCGTAGAGGCGCGCGGCTGTGAGCTTGCATCCGGGAGATAGTAGGTTCGAATCCCACTATCGGCAGCCCTGAAGATGGTTTTCCGTGGTTTCCCATTTTCACACCAGGCAAATGCTGGGGCTGTACCTTAATTAAGGCCACGGTCGCTTCCTTCCAACTCCTAGGCCTTTGCTATCCCATCGTCGCCATAAGACCTATCTGTGTCGGTGCGACGTAAATCCCCTAGCAAAAAAAAAAAAGAATATCTCTGCCATTTGTGGATGAATCGCAGTATCTCTTATTTAAATCGAAAGAAAAGAAAATTCACTCTTAGATGGTGTGTTTCGATGCCCAATACTCACGACGAATTTCATAATCGATCCGGTTTCCGTAACCTTGCAAGACGTGATACCGACTTGAAAGTATCGAATTGCCATCATAACATTTTTACAGATCATAGTTCAAATATATTGAGGCTTGGAATGTGTAATTAGTTCGAAGATTTTAGCAGGTCTGCAGGCCACATGAAACATGCAAGTAAAAATTGCCGATCATGAGGTAAGAGAAACAACATTCCTTCAATATGTTATTTGATTTCTGAGATGTTTAACACTTTAGCCCTTTCCTAATAATGTCTCTCCCGCTTATTTTAGGAGCCATCTTCCAGGACTTGGCGAAGGTAGAAGAATATAGTTAATGGACAGCAGTTTGCACGAGTGACTAAATTTATTGCATTTATAAGGAAACCTCAAATCTTTCGATTTTATGACTAAATGCACGCTATATAACATATAGTTATCTATATACATTTTAAAATAAAGTCGCGTAGGTGTACATATGTGCTTGTGCAGTTTAATCTCGAGAAGCACCTTATGCCCTTTGATGCAGATTTCGTGTAGAGCAGTGGTCCGCAAACATTTTATGCGGCGCAACCCTTCTGGAACATAAAATTGCATGAGCCCCCCTTTATTCTTCCTTGCTCCACACTACTCGTACTATGCAAAAAAAAGAAAAAATCATCTTGAGCTCTTCCGTTTGAGCCTGTCTAAATAGTAATAATAATAGCAACACAATTGCTTTGTTGCTAGCTTCTCATCCGAACAGCAGGGCTTCGAGTAACTGTGACACGGGATTGAGGTTTTCACATGAAAAATCATGTGGACTGAGGAAGGGCACGCGAATGTATTTTTATGCGTGCCCTTGAAACAAAGCTCTGGATTCGTCAAAGAAAATATCAAATTCAGAACTTTCAATTACACTAAAACTAAATATTATCCTTAAATCACATCAAGTTTCAACAGTTTTATACAAAATAATCCTGTATTTATATTGCTTTAGGGTATCGAAGATTTACTACTACAATTAACTTGGAAATTTTAATGGTTGCATATACATGAGCAAATTGTTAACTTCACTTCAGAAACTTTGTCATTAATTAGTTCTTCACTAGTTCACACATATGTTGCTTTTTTCAGTTATAATGTTTTATCATTTGAAAGCTTATGACTTATGAAAATTCCAAAAATTCGAAATGGTAATATATAAAAATAAAATCCTTAATAACACTTACATGTGAATTAAGAGTCACATCATAACCGCGCCCCATTCTATTATTCTCTGCGCCGGGGCGGGTCACTGCTGTAGAGCATTTATCGAGAAGCCTCGGGTACATAAAACATTAATCTATGACAATACGGAGCCAAGTATTAGTGTTATAGATAAGGATGTCAAAGAAGGCGACCATCCGAGCTCATTCTTGGCTTCGCTTCCTACACCATCAACGATAGATCCCAAGTATGTGTGGAAGAATTGTTAAGCAGAAAATAGTCCCCAAAAAATATCCGATACGGTATATATCTATCGGTAAAAGGTACCCCAAATAAGCGTTTTAATATTATAATTTGTAATAAAAAACCTTAAACAACATTTTGAGAATACTCATCAATCGTTTTCATAAAGTTGTTTGTTTACCTCAATAATCTTCTTGAGATTAAAAAAAATATCCTTTATAGTATATAATTTTCACGAATGGTTTAGGAGATATTATTGTCTTTGGCGGTTTCTCACTTCAATCGCAAAGCGGGATGGTATCTAGGGTACAGGGCCGCCCTCAGCCCCGGTTGATGGTTGATTATATCCCACAATCAGACACACTGTGACTCAACCATCTCAAATGATACACAACGTAACCTTTAGCGTTTTCTTCTGAGAACATGAGTGACTGAGATGTCCTAATCTGAACTACAAATATCTACCACGAGCAAAGGGTAAAAAACTGATTTCTTGAAGAATAATTGGTTACGGGTCTAAGGAAAACTATAAATGTATCCTGGGGTTTAGGGCATTCTTTACTTTTGTGGCTAAATGTATGCTGCGGAAACATTCAAGTCAACTCGGAATGTCCGTTTCGACTAGATAGACAAATTAGTGCTAGACAACAATTCTCTGTCTTCAGGTCTCAGCCCTATGTTCGAAGATATTCCAGTTCTTACTCGCGTGAAATAATTGTTTACGGGTTGCGATTGAAATTAAACAATCTATATTATGTTAGGATAGTGGTTCCCAGAATTCTGACACTCATGGCTCTCTTTCCCTGCTGATCATATATTGTCGGCACCCTCATGGCGTATAAGTCAGCGTATTCCGATTCGTGTGTCACTACATTAGGTACAGAAATTAATTACAAGTGAAGAATAAATTTCGTAGTTATTCCGTGCTGACTTAACGGTTTTCAAATTCAATTCATAGAAGAATATATGTATTTTGGACCACCTTTTCAATAAAATTACAGTGCAAAATACTAAAAACTAAATAGTTTGTACACTCATAAAAACCGGGCGAGTTGGCCGTGCTGTGAGCTTGCATCTGGGAGACAGTGGGTTCGAATCCCACTGTCGGCAGCCCTGAAGATGGTTTTCCGTGGTTTCCCATTTTCAAACCAGGCAAATGCTGGGGGCTGTAACTTAATTAAGGCCACGGCCGCTTCTTTTCCATTCCTAGGCCTTTTCCATCTCATCGTTGCCGTAAGACCTGTCTGTGTCGGTGCGACGTAAAGCAAATAAAAAAATCTAGTGAGACTAGGACACGTTTCAACCCCACATGGGTCGTCTTCAGCATGGAAACAAGTCAGCTTAAAATATCCGAGGTGAGAAATATGGATGAAAACTGATAGATGGAACGTTTAATGTGTCACATTATTCTTTACTGTTAAGCACTTCCTTGTCCGGTTCCATGGCTAAATGGTTAACGTGCTGGCCTTTGGTCCAAAGAGGCCCGGGTTCGATTACCGGCCTGTCGGAGTTTTAACCTCCATTGGTTAGTTCCAATGGCTCGGGAACTGTGTGTGTATGTGTGCCGTCTTCGTCATTAGAATTCATCACAGATAGGGCCCCATCCTAATAGACGCACAGGTCGCCTGTACGGTGTCAAATCGAAAGACCTGCACCAGGCCTCTTCGGAGGCCACACGCCATTATTATGGCACCTCCTTTAGTATAAACATAAATAATCTCATTTTATGCAGTTATGTGAAAGATGAGCCATGAGAAGGTTTGTTCATCATCGCAAGTTGTCAATTTTACGCTCATTCTGTCATGAGATTGGTCACGAATATCCTAGTGGCCTGAATATCTCTCCTTCAATTTTTTCATTCTAAGGTCTCTCTACCGTTCTACTCGTCACTGGTATTTCTCGTCTAAGAGAGTGGCAAATATATTTGTTATTTGTTTTACGTCATATCGACTCAGAGAGGGCTTATGGCGGCGATGGAAGAGAAAGGTCTAAGACCGGTAAAAGAGCAGCCGTGACCTTCATTACAGTATAGTCTCACTATTTGTCTACTGTGAACATGGGAGACCATGAAAACCATCCTCAGGGATGCTGCCAGTGGGGTTCGAACCCATTCTCTCCCGAATGCGAACTGAGCGCCTCGAGCGCCGAAGGAGAGAGGGAGCGATTGAGTAGGAAAGGGCAGAGGGAGTGAGATGCATGGACGATACATTTTATGAGATATAGGCTACAAAGAATTCGAGAATTACAAATGTCAGCCTTTAATAAAAAGTAATGCGACAAAATAAAACTGTCCCTTTCTTCTGCGTTTAGTATGGCACTTTACATTTCTCTTTTTAATTTTACTAATTTAGTGATGTCAGGGAACATTGTGCAGAATGAATGCGTAACACTGCTTCCAACGCAACATCGGACAGACATGACTAAGTTTTACTAGGATTCAGGTTCATGACTGAGGGACATGCTCGTAAAGCCATGTAGAGCACGGCCAAGTCGCTTGGTGGTCGAATTGTTTAATGGCTTCACAGTAATTGTTTTACGGACGATGGAAGTTCCATTTAAAAAACACGTATTCTATCCTATATAGCGCCAATGAGCATACTTTTACCTTGCAAAGAAACATTTAAATAGCTCAAATGTCTTTCAATGTCCGCTAAAACGACAAGGTCAGTAATCCAGCGGGTGCATGCAGCCCTGGGCAGGCACGGGACAGCGTTAGGTCTCCCTAGCCCTCAATCGTTGCCTTGGATTGGTCTATAGCTAGAGTCCTGCGCAGATATACAAAATAATATCTGCATCCGCACTTCCTTCACGAGTTGGCCGCGAGGTTAGGGGCGCACGGCTGTCAGCTTGCATCCGGGAGATAGTGGGTTCGAATCCCACTGTCGGCAGCCCTGAAGATGGTTTACCGTCATTTCCCATTTTCACACAAGGCAAATGCTGGGGCATCCGAAAAATGGTTATCTGCGGATACTGTAAATTTTTAACTACAGTATATTACACCCAAGGTATTGAAACGGATAGATCTGTTAACGTAATACAATAGGCCTGACACTTGGCACCAGAACCTCTACTGTCACCGGTTTATGAGGGATTTTCTCTTGCGACAACTACGCAACCCCGAGCCAGCGAAATTAATCAATGATGGTTAAAATCTCCGACCCTGCCGGGAATCGAACGCGGGACCTCTGTGACCAAAGGCCAGCACGCTAAGCACTTAGCCATGGATCCGGACTTTTATGACTGATAATGAATGTATTTCAAGCATGCAACATGTTGTTTTCTTTTGTAGATGCTGAGCGATAAAAAACGAATTTTACTATATTTAAGCTAGAGAGAGGTACCTCCCTAAAAGTTACAAGGACTTGAATGTAATGAAAAGCGACAATTCTTTTTTTTTCCTCCCTCCGCCTCTTGTTCCAGTCGTGCGATTCTTAACTTGGCACCTAGGCCGTTTAATTCATTTTATTCCACCTGTACGTTGAAGGTGGCTAAACAAAACTGAAGAGGATTATTTTTACGAAAGCTGGATTTCACTTCCATCAACAACAAAAAGGACTAATTTAAATTTATACTTAATACACAACGGTCGACAGAAATAACAAGGGCAGAGGTTGCTTCAAGCTCTCACTAAAAATTTGCATATCCTTGTCTCTTCTTAATTCACGGTGTATCATCTAGTAGTGTTGGACAATTAATCTTCTAGTGCACTTATTTATTTTTGTGGTACTGTAGGTTATTTATTGATGTAATTATTATTATTTCTTCGTTGTTGTATAGCAATATTATGTATTTATTTATTTATTTATTTATTTATTTATTTATTTATTTATTTATTTACTAACTGCTGTACCCGTGCTTCGCTACGGAATTCTACATTTTATACAGAATTATAGGTTAGGTAGAGTACACGTTGTGAGCAAGACTATTAAATTGCATAGCTCTTAACGTTACCCTGGAAACGCGACGGAGAAATCACCAAACGTCTTTTCTCATATGAAGACTGCGTTAGGGAATTTTCATTGTAATGGTAGGCCCGCTTGCCTACCATCAGTCACAATCAGGTTGGGTAATTGCATTATAATGGTAGACTCTCACTATCCACCTGCCTTTTTACATCCTCAGAGAGACTGTCTTAGTGGTTTTCCCAACTGAAGTGAACATAGGTCATTACAATGAAGCCAGTAGGAATAGCGCGAGTAAAAGCAATGACTTCATATGAAATACTCTATCAAATGAAAAACCACACATTTTCTCACTTTTAACGAACAGTATTACGCTGCCGATCTAACAGTCCAAAGTTCCAGAGCTGGAATAACCAGGCCGCAGACAACCATGATCCGTGAGCACTCTTAGTTTTTTTTCGGAGGGCGGGGGGGGGGCAGGGTGGTGCTGGTCGAATAGTGCCAGAGTAAATACTATGCCCTTTTACTAATCTGTTTCCTAGGAGTACCCGATGAGTCGGAAAATCTCAATTCACTACACTGGCGGCGGAAAAATCTATCTGAATTGGAGGCAATTTTTTCCTCCATGCCAGAGGACAAACCCCGTCTTCACTGATAATTTTGAATAAAATGAATGTAGAATTTAATAAGTGCGAAGAGGAAGAAGCTCTTTTTAAGAAACGGTTCTTTTCAGGGTTCAACTTTGAGTTATTTAGTGAATTGTGGTGCTATAATTTGGAATATGCCTAAATTGTAATTCTAGACCAGGTCATACTAACTTACTACTACTACTACTACTACTACTACTACTACTACTACTACTACTAAGTGAGCCTATGACTAGTGTGCAGACTAATCAATTAAAACAGCGCGTCAGAGTAGAGATCGAATAGCTGGAATACTATGATGAACCAGTAAGTTACGTACCAGCAGTACGGTATCAGAAAATGTATGAACCAGAGGAATGACATGCTAAAGAAGAAAGTTTTCAAACTCCCCAGCTATTTCCCGCCAATATTGAGTCAGGCTGTTATACTCGGTACGCAGCAGTAATCTCATCTATCGGAGTTGAGCGGCAGCATAAGACACAAAGAACATCACCACAAACAATGGTCAATGTAACGTTATTGTTGATCAATGTTATGCGCTTTCAATATTGTAGGCTTTCACATTTAGTTTTCTTCCGACTCTGAAATACCACTCTTCATAGTCGGTACGGTAAAATTGAATAAAACATAAATGATCGGAAATTGTATTCTCTATAACTTTTGTTGTGTAGTATTTTTCGATAGGACCAATAACATAGGTATTTAAAAATTAAATTTTAGGCGTCTTCCGCTAAACTACAATTTCATACAGGACGAATACACTTGTTTATAACTTAGACTGTAGTTTCTTATTCCCCGACTCTATATACCGATTTTCATTAAATTCTGTTAACCCGTTTTCTCGTGGCTCGGCGTTGATATGGACTTGGCAACAAAAATACAAATTCATAAATATCTGTGTTATCAAAGCCGGTACGGTGACAACTTACGACATAAATGATCGGAAATTTAATTCTGTATAACTTTAGTTATGTAGTATTTAGCGATAAGACCACTAATAATATAAATATTTGAGAATTAAATTTTAGGCCTTCCCCTAAACTACCATTTCATTCGGCGTGATTAAAATGATTTATAGCTTAGATTGTAGTGGCTCATCCCCCGACTTCACATACCGATTTTCATTTTCTTCAGGCGTTTTCTCGTGATGCGTGTACAGACAGACAGACAGACAGACAGACATTACGGAAAGGTAAAAGGTGCCTTTCCTTGTTATTATGGACATGACCGATACAGAAATACCATTCTTTTAAAATTCGGAGCAATGCACAGACAAAACTCTTATTATATATATTGTAGACTAACGACCCGCCCTTGCTTTACAAGAAAGTATTTTGAATTTAAAGTGATATTTCCTTGTAGGTTTCATTACTTGTTTTTCCTCATAATAATGCATGTTCTGAACGATAATCAATGTGACGTTTTTCCAGGGGCCTTCCAGCCTCCTACCTGTTAGTTCGCTGTTTCTCCCCATTCTTACGCTTGACGACTGATAAGCGACCTGCGCGTCGGTGAGAATGGAGCCCTACCCATCATGAATTCTAATGCTGAAGGCAGCACGCATACTCAGCCCCCGAACCATCCGAATTAACCAAAGAAGGTTAAAATCCCAGATCCAGCTGGGAATCGAACACGGGACCCCTTTGACAATAGGCCAGCAGGCTAACCATTTAGCCATAGAGCCGAACAAAACTCGTGTCTCCATCCCGAGGTGATGCAGCACTTTTCAGGCATACCCCCAATGGAGGTGAGCTGCATGTACCATATTAACCACATACCAGTCCTTAAATTTCTGGCATTACTGGGAATCGAACCTGAGGCTTCGAGGGTGGCAGCTAATAGTGCTAACCGTTACGCTACGAAGGCGGACCCTCCTCTACTGAAGTGCCTATACGCTCTGTAACACTGTATTCACACAAGTTTTAGCTTGGCTGCACAACGATGTTCTTCGAGCCCCACTTGAGCCGAAGATTACTGCATTATGGCTGCCCTGAATTACACTTCATAAAAACGTAACTACCGAAGGGACACGCATGGATAGGCTTGTTGATCCGCTAAGTCGTTTTCATATTTAATATGATACTAAAAAACTTACAGGAGATTTGATATGCTAGAACGGGGTGCACGCGGCTTCGGAAACACAACTGAGAAATCTGTGGCATCCTGGAAGTGTTCGCCCCATTTCATCTCCAGGCGAATGTCGGGATGGATTATAAAATACAGCCACGGCCTTTCCCTTCCTTCTACTAGGCCCGAAATACAGTAATAACAAATGGGCGCTGCAACTTCACAAATCATACGATTTAATTCACATGCTCTAAATAAACGAGGTTATTGAACGCGATGTCTCTCGCTTCTAATATAAAGCAGTAAGAATTTTATTTTGGTAAAATTATTCTTAAAATATATTTCCCGTGAACGTTTAACACTAACCTAGCCAAATGAACCTAAGCGTATATCCCCGAAGTTCAGCAAGGTAAGTGTTTGGAGTTCGAATCTATATAGTCACAGATCATAGTAAAATACAAGATATTACTTTTAATTACATCTCTTTTGCATTAGCTACTATTTCACTAGAATCTGTGTTTATTTCAGTCAAAGCTACATTCATCTGTGCGAACAGTTGTTCATCAGTCAAACAGGATATGTATTTTGACTTGAGATAGTTGATTTGCGAAAACAGTTGCTCAAAAAAAACAACAAAGTAGAAACAAACATAGCCAACGTTTTTTATTCGGGTTTACGATACGAAAGAGTGATGGACAAATGAATACTGAGATCCCTCAGTGCCATGTTTTTTAGCTTGCGTGAAGGTCAAGAACCACATCAAAGTAGATTTTTTACTCGCACGATTAGCAGCGAATGAAGTACGAGTCACTGCATGACCGCAGAAGTTCATAACATCTAAACCAAAAGCGAACTCCTTTGGTGTGGTAAACCATACAGAATTTTGATTGAAGAAACAACTACGGTTAAGTTTATTTTTCTTCTTCTTCTACCGCTTTTCCCACGGGGTCGCGGGTGCGAATTGTGTCTCACATGTAGATTTGGCCGTGTTTTACGCCAATCCTATGTCGAGGCATGTAATCATTATCGCATCTTTCTGTGGTGTGTTGTCTGAATGTGATGAGGAGAGTGTTGGGACAAATACAAATAGCCAGTCCCCAAGCCAGAAGAAATAATCAGACGCCATTAAAATCTCCGACCCGGCCGGTTGTCGAACTCGGGATCTTCTGAGCAGAACACTTCAACGCTGACCGTTCAGCCAAGGAGTCGGACAACCATTTTTAAGTTTATTAATAAAATATATTCAGTCCTTCATCCACAGCCACTGCATCATGTTAAACGTCGAGTACGCGGGATTTTGCTTTGCAGTTCTCGAATTAAAAAGGGGTTGAAACGTGATAATACTATGCTAAACATTATAGGGATTGCAATGTTTCTCTGAGATGTACTCATTCATTTTAACCTAAATTTTGAAGCGTAGGATTTAAAAACTCCGCCTCTGTGGTGTAGTTGATTAGCTGTCACCCCCGGAGGCCCGGGTTCGATTCCCGGCTCTGCCACGAAATGTGAAATGTGGTACGAGGGCTGGAACGGGATTCACTCAGCCTCGGGAGGTCAACTGAGTAGAGGTGGGTTCGATTCCTACCTCAGGCATCCTGGAAGTGGTTTTCCGTTGTTTCCCACTTCTCCTCCAGGCAAGTGCCGGGATGGTACCTAACTTAAGGCCACGGCCGCTTCCTTCCCTCTTCCTTGCCTGTCCCATCCAATCTCCCCATCCCCCTACAAGGCCCCTGTTCAGCGTAGCAGGTGAGGCCGCCTGGGCGAGGTACTGGTCCTGCTCCCCAGCTGTATCCCCCCGACCCAATGTCTCAAGCTACAGGACACTGCCCTTGAGGCGGTAGAGGTGGGATTTCTCGCTGAGTCCGAGTAAAAAACCAACCCTGGAGGGTAAACGGACAAAGAAAGAAAGAAAGAAAGAAAAGATTAAACTAATATTGTGGTTTTTTTAAATTAAAGTGCAAATTCTGAAATTTTCTGTGAAATTTCCCGGCTCTGCCACGAAATTTGAAAATTGGTACGAGGACTGGAACGGGATCCACTCAGTCTCGGGAGGTCAACTGAGTAGAGTGGGAGGGGGATTCCCACCTCAGCCATTCTGGAAGTGGTTTTCCGTGGTTTCCCACTTCTCCTCCAGACAAATGTCGGGATGGTACCTAATTTAAGGCCACCGCCGATTCCTTCCCTCTTCCTTGCCTATCCCTTCCAATCATCCCATCCACCCACAAGGCCCCTGTTCAGCATAGCAGGTCCCTTGGCGAGGTACTGGTCCTCCTTCGCAGTAGTAGCCAAGACCCAAAGTCTCAAATTGCAGGACACTGCCCTTGAGATGGTAAAGGTGGGATCCCTCGCTGAGTCCAAGGGAAAAACCAACCCTGGACGGAAGACGGGTTAAGAAAGAAAGAGATCTGACGCTAAAATCCACAGCAACTTACGCCTTCACTTACATAAACTATACATACGAGTATGAGCCATTCTAAGTTTGACCAAATTTGACGCAAGAGATTTATTTTGTAATAATTTCGGAATTGGTTAAACTAGACAACTACAGTGCTAAAGAACCTGATGGTGAAGGCGGAAATGTATGCTGAGTTGCGTACTCAGCCCGAAGGCTGTTTGGGTCCTCAGCATTTCTACCAATGGGTGTCATAGATTTAGATATCACTGAAGAGGACGAGTCAGACATTATTATCTATCCGTCTACCAAGCCCTCTGTTTTCTGGCTAGCTGTTGGTTGATTCATTTAGCTGTCCAAATAAGTAGTGAAAGAATATTGTTCATCGTCAGATTTGTTCTGGGAATAAAGGCCAGCCAAAATACAGTGATGACCACGCTTCCCTCTCATCCCCTAAACTAGAAATCATTTCTGTACATTTCACTCGGCACCTATTAGGTCTTTCTGGAACACTTCAACATTTCTTTTCGTTCATCAAGTGTGGTACGCACATTTCTCTACCTAATGAAATGAAATCGAAGTGAAAATACTATTTAATGAGATGCACACGGAGCATGCATCGTGTATTGGAAACGTTTCATTATTGTTTTATAGAGGAATCGCGCAAGAAATAAAATTCCCACCATTATATCAATCGAGCTAGCCGTCGATGTGATCCAGGGGTTAGCACAGTGGCCTCTCCCCTCGAACAGGGTACAATTCCCAACTGTGCCACTAATTTAGGACCTCGGACATCCCAGAAGTGCCTTTCTGAGGTTCTGCTCCAGGCGAAAACTGGGTTCGCCATTGTCGAGATGATACTGTCAGTGCTTTTGGGGTGGGTTAGATCGTTTTGGCAGAGAGACAAGTTGGAGACACGTATGTCCAGCTCTCTGAACAACAGATGTTCCAACACTTGCGCCTCAACTTTGAACTCGAAATACAATAGTTGACTTACATTTTAAAGTGGAAACTCACGACAACCCATTTGGTACAGACGCTCATTACACAGTTCTTTCAGTCCTTCAGGGATGGCGCACGGTCTACTCCACAAATTGTCATAAATTTTCAAATTTCGTATTTCCTCCCTATACGTCCTATTATCGAGCGAACTCGTCGATTATTTACAGCTACCAATGTTGTAAGTTGATCGTGGATTGTTTGACCCGTCTGACCTCCAGAAGCAGTACCACGCAGTGCACTTGTTTTTTTAGGTGACTGGGTGGTGTTGGTGGGGGCGATTAATGTTTCAAGGAGAAGTGCGTCGAGGTAATTAACTGATATCGCATAAAGGAAGACAGCTAAAGAAATGAAACGACCGCGAAATGCACGAAAAATCGAAGACTCCGCGCACTTCGCAAATCAAATGCATAATACTGTCGATAGTTCAGTGGTCTAGTCCGTTCAACGTTCGTATCTTGTGAATTTAATTCTCTGCACTAAAATCAAATCAGTATAGGGCAGATTAAAAATGGAAAGCCTTGCCCAATGAGGATGAGTAGGAATTTGGAGTCATTGGGAAATAATTGTTCGTAGGGGACAAGAAAACGTAGACAGTGATGTATACGTACTTCTTAACCTGAACTCACATGAAAAAGAAGAAGATGGAGTTGATAAAAATCACGTAGTAGTTTCCCTCATTTAGTTTCTCTACAGATATAGGCTATATGTTCTGTTTGATGTTTATCAATTCCAAATACACCGAGCGAGTTAGGCGTGCGGTTAGAGTCGCGCAGGTATGAGCTTGCATTTGGAAGATAATGAGTTTAAACCCCAATGTCGGCAGCCCTGAAGATGGTTCTCCGTGGTTTCCCATTTTTATACCGGGAAAATGCTGGGGTTGTACCTTAATTAAGGCCACAGCCACTTCCTTTCCACTCCTAGCCCTCTCCTATTACATCGCCTCCATAAGACCTATCTGTGTCGGTGCGACATAAAGCAAATTGTAAAAACAAAAAAAAAACAAATTTCTGGTGCCTATCAATTAAAAATTCTCAAATTATGGGCGTGACTCTAAAGTGGCTTTTCTTCGTTCGACCCATCATGAGTTAAACTAAAGTAAATTTTGCGGAACCAAAGGCTTCCACTGCTAAAAGACTGGGTCAGTAGTACACTGTGAAAAAAGTTATGAACATTGTTCTGCCGGCTAGAGACGAGAATATCATCTAGACTTTACTTAACGTAAAGGCCACGACTGTTTTCATTGCAACCAGAGTCCTCGATAATTACAAATATACACATAAGTACAGATATTACAGAGAAGCGGTTTATGAGATAGACTTCTTATAGAGCCGGAGACTTAGACGTTAGGACCCTTAAAACAATAATAATCAGGCTTCATACAGTGTCACTAATTACACGGTATGCGTGACCAAAATGTCCCAATATTCTTACATGAAGAAGCAATGAAAATTCAGCGGCTACAAATGCCTTGTGACTGTTGAGGAAGTGCCTTTCTTCGTTATCGCCATCATATCCTGAAAACCATAATTACCATCACTTCCACCACCAAAGACTTTCGGATTGAGTGCGCAGAAAAGATTAAATATGATCTTAAAGTGTGTTTCATTTGCGTTATTCTCAAGAATTATGAACTCACACCTGTCGTACGAATGTTCCTCTACTCAACACTATAAACTGGCAAGGACTTAATTTATAATAAACCTATTGGCGTAGTTCAGGGATCGTCCGAGACCGGCTAAGTAACAAAGTTGGTAAGGTGCTCACCTTCCGTTCTCAAGGTTGTAGGATCGCAATCTGGTGTAGTCGATTGACATTGAGAACGGCTTGATTTACCTATATTTACTGGCTCGTTAGAAAAAACCTTCTTCAAAGTAAAATTCCAGTACTGCTGTGCATCTTTAGAACATACTGTACCGAACTCGATAGCTGCAGTCGCTTAAGTGCGGTCAGTATCCAGTATTCGGGTGATAGTAGGTTCGAACCCCACTGTCGGCAGCCCTGAAAATGGTTTTTCGTGCTTTCCTATTTTCACACCAGGCAAATGCTGGGGCTGTACCTTAATTAAGGCCACGGCCGCTTCCTTCCCACTCCTAGCTCTTTCCTGTCCCATCGTCGCCATAAGACCTATCTGTGTCGGTGCGACGTAAAGCAACTAGAAAAAAAAAAAGAACATACTGTAGATGAAATGACATAAACAGATATTATTATTCTTTCCTTCTTAATCTGTTTACCTTCCAGGGTTGGTTTTGGCGAGGGATCCCACCTCTACAGCTTCAACGGCAGTGTGAGACTTTGAATCGGGGATACAACTGGGGAGGAGAACCAATACCTCATCCAGGCAGCTTCACCTGCTATGCTTGTGGTGGGGGATTGTAAGGGATGGACAAGAAAGAGGGAAGGCAGCAACCGTGGCCTTAAGTTAGGAGAAGTGGGAAACCACGGAAAACCACTTCGAGAATGACTAAGGTGGGAATCGAACCCACCTCTATTCAGTTGGCCTCTCGAGGCTAAGTGGACTCGGTTCCAGCCCTCGTACCACTTTTCAAATTTCATGGCAGAACCGTGAATCGAATCCGGGTCTCCGGGGGTGGCAGATAATCACACTAACGACTACACCACAGAGGCGGACTACTGTTATTGCCGGGATGAGTAGCTCAGGTACGGTTGAGGCGCTACCCTTCTGACCCCCAACTTGGCAGGTTCGATCCTGACTCAGTCCGGTTGTATTTGATGACGCTTAAATACGTCAGCCTCGTGTCGGTAGATTTACTCGCACGCAAAAGAACTCCTGTGGGACAAAATGCTGGCACTTCGGAATCTCCAAAAATCGTCAAAAAGTAGTTAGTGGGGCGTAAAAATAATAACAATATTAAAATTATTATTATTATTATTATTATTATTATTATTATTATTATT
Source organism: Anabrus simplex (assembly GCF_040414725.1). Classification (NCBI taxonomy): domain Eukaryota; kingdom Metazoa; phylum Arthropoda; class Insecta; order Orthoptera; family Tettigoniidae; genus Anabrus; species Anabrus simplex. The sequence continues at coordinate 167,908,097 of NC_090271.1, forward strand.
ATTATTATTATTATTATTATTAGCGGGTTCCTATTCCACTGCTGATCATTCTTTCAGTGTCCGGCTATATGGCTAAATGGTTAGCGTGCTGGTCTTTGGTCACAAGGGCCTAGGGTTCGATTCCCGGTAGGATCGGGAATTTTAACCGTAATTGGTTAATTCCCCAGGCACGGGAATCCGGACAGGATCATCATTTCATCTTCATCACAACGCGCAGGTCGCCTGCGGGAGTCAAATCAGAAAGAATTGCACCAGGCTTCTCCGGAGGCCACACGGCATTATTCTTACAATGGTCATCCTAATATTTATCATCCCATTTCAGGATGGCATACATCTGCTGACCTCTAAGTTCCTAACCAAATTGTCCCACCATCTTAACAGTTCGCGTCAGGTCTGCTTCACGATAAGACTAGAATACTGTACTGTCGGAGACTGTTAGCCTGGTGAGGACGGAGTCTTTCATAAATTTGTATAGTAACAGCAAATTACTAGGACGTCCCGATGCAGCTATGCTCAGTTATGTACCTAACTCATAATTATCATAACAAACACTATGGTGTCAGAGGTTGCCGTGCAGGAGTTCTTAACATGCCGGAAGCCAATGGCATTTGATATTTTAAACACCTTCAAATACCACCTATTTGAATAGGGATTGAAACCTCACCCCATCTTAGGAACAGGAGGTCAATACTTAAGTGACTGAGCCACTGAAGTCGACCCATTACGCCCATTATTACAGGTTTCACAATAACACAGTCTTTCTTCATACAAGTTAACTAAGTCAATTAACGAAGTTAATTATCAAAGACTAGTACCGGTACGTAAGCCTGTCTTCGATAGTCGAAATTACTATCTATAAAGTAGGTGGTAATTCTAAGTGGACTATTAATATATCTTATGTAATAAATGTTACACTTTCCAGGTTTTTTAACATTCTATAACATGAGTTGTCACATACATTCTACACGCACATTAACTACAGTGACGTCGTTATCATAAGACCTGAAATGAAACACTGCCGGTACGTTTATAATCACAAGAAATAAATTAATCGCCGTTCACTCGCAGCAGATGTGCCAAGGAATATACCTTGAACACGGTAGTTTTAAAGC